>NC_079191.1:421333563-421664188 GCF_029499605.1 Hyla sarda
ATTTATCAACCCATGGAGGTCTGGATATGGAGTCACACTCAAAATCACAGTGGAAAACCACACTACAGGCTGATCCAACTTTATGTAATGTCCTTAAAACAAGTCACAATGAGGCTCAGTAGGGTGTGTGGCCTCCACGTGCCCGTATGACCTCCCTACAATGCCTGGGCATGCTCCTGATGAGGTGGCGGATGGTCTCCTGAGGGATGTCCTCCCAGACCTGGACTAAAGCATCTGCCAACTCCTGGACAGTCTGTGGTGCAATGTGGCGTTGGTGGATGGAGCGAGACATGATGTCCCAGATTTGCTCAATCGGATTCAGGTCTGGGGAATGGGCAGGCCAGTCCATAGCATCAATGCCTTCCTCTTGCAGGAACTGCTGACACACTCCAGCCACATGAGGTCTAGCATTGTCTTGCATTAGGAGGAACCCAGGGCCAACCGCACCAGCATATGGTCTCACAAGGGGTCTGAGGATCTCATCTCGGTACCTAATAGCAGTCAGGATACCTCTGGCAAGCACATGGAGGGCTGTGCTGCTCCTCAAAGAAATGCCACCCCACACCATTACTGACCCACCGCCAAACTGGTCATGCTGGAGGATGTTGCAAGCAGCAGAACGTTCTCCACGGCGTCTCCAGACTCTGTCACATGTGCTCAGTGTGAACCTGCTTTCATCTGTGAAGAGCACAGGGCGCCAGTGGCGAATTTGCCAATCTTGGTGTTCTCTGGCAAATGCCAAACATCCTGCACGGTGTTGGGCTGTAAGCACAACCCCCACCTGTGGATGTCGGGCCCTCATACCACCCTCATGGAGTCTGTTTCTGTCTGTTTGAGTGGACACATGCACATCTGTGGCCTGCTGGAGGTCATTTTGCAGGGCTCTGTCATTTTGCAGGGCTCATCCTTGCACAAAGGCAGAGGTAGCGGTCCTGCTGCTGGGTTGTTGCCCTCCTATGGTCTCCTACATGTATCCTGATGTACTGGCCTGTCTCCTGGTAGTGCCTCCCTGCTTTGGACACTACGCTGACAGACACAGCAAACCTTGCCACAGCTCGCAATGATGTGCCATCCTGGATAAGCTGCACTACCTGAGCCACTTGTGTGGGTTATAGACTCTGTCTCATGCTACCACTAGAGTGAAAGCACCGCCAGCATTCAAAAGTGACCAAAACATCAGCCAGGAAGCATAGGAACTGAGAAGTGGTCTGTGGTCACCACCTGCAGAACCACTCCTTTATTGGGTGTGTCTTGCTAATTGCCTATAATTTCCACCTGTTGTCTGTTCCATTTGCACAACAGCATGTGAAATTGATTGTCAATCAGTGTTGCTTCCTGAGTGGACAGTGTGATTTCACAGAAGTGTCATTGACTTGGAGTTACATTGTGTTGTTTACATGTTCCCTTTATTATTTTGAGCAGAGTATATTTTGTTCCCTGTCTTTTTGTGAGGAGGTGCGGTGGATCTTTCAGCATAAAGTCTCATACACGTAGCCTGTACGATAGCGTAATGTCCCTGCCGGGGGCAGAAATAGAATAGGGCAAATGTGTAAGGACAGTATATGGACTCCTCAAACCTTAAAAGTTCTAGAGTACCCGCTAGAGACATGGTAAGCACCCCCTGGGTATCAAAACTAATATTCTAGGGCAGCGTTTCTCAACCAGTGTGCCTCCAGCTGTTGCTAAACTGCAACTCCCAGCATGCCTGGACAGCCGTTCCCTGAGGAAGTCACATTGGTGACGGAACGCGTGGGGTTTCTCTCTTGTGGATATGGGTTGCTTGGACATTTCTCCTCCTTCCTCCGTCTGTGGTCTGCACACCTGGTGATTGTATTTCATCATCCATGATTTGACTGCCTATTAATATTTTTATGTCCCCCTCAGTTTTTTTTTTTTTTTTTGGATTGTTTATTATTCTATAATAGGTTTCAGGGGTGATTATATTAATGTGGTCTCCTTACCACACTGTTATTGACTCAGATATTATTTTGCTGTGAGTGTAAGGAGGGACCCTGATATCCACCCATGTCCTGTGGTGGCCACCATTGGCCCCACCGTTGTAGTGTGGCTCTTTGGACCCTTTTTAAGTGTTTTTCATTGTGTCTTCTTTTGTTATGCTTTGATATGTGTTCCAATAAAGTCTTATTATTCCTTCATTACTTGGTTTTGGGTGTGCATCCTTAATGGAATTTCAGTCTGGTTGTCTTTTTGCTTTCATGTATCCGTATGCCGGATAGCACCCCTTTTACAGACGTTGTACATTTAGCTTTTTGTTCTCGGGAGTTGTAGTTTTGTGACAGCGGGAAGCACACTGGTTGGGAAACACATTCGATGCATCTGGCACAACAGTTGTTCTTTTGGATTCCATATGACTCCATGTATACGTCCATGTAAAATGAAAGTCGTATGGAGGTGCAGTGGACCCCATTGACAGGATTTGTAAGGCTGGGTTCACATATATCAGTCGTCGGGCACAGTTTCCCTCTGGCGTGCACCGGAGGGAAACTGATCCCATTCATTTGAATGGGACAGTTCACAATCATCCAGCTTCTCAATTTTGATGCCTGATGGTTGGACATTCCGTTGCCCAGAAACAATGGACGCCGCATGCCATACAACTGATGACAAGTTGTCATCAGTTGTGGCATCAGTTGCGTCGAGATTTAGGCTGAGTTCACCTATGCCGGATGCCGGACATATGTGAACCCAGCCTAAGAAGCTATAAGGCTAGGTTCACATTTGTCCGGCATCCGGCATAGGTGAACTCAGCCTAAATCTCAACACAACTGATGACAAGTTGTCATCAGTTGTATGGCATCCGGCGTCCATTGTTTTTGAACAGCAGACAGGGGAACACAGCAGACAGGGGAACACACAGTGTCCAACCATCTGGTGTCTAAACTGAGACACTGGATGATTGTGAACTGTCCCATTCAAATGAATGGGATCAGTTCTAGCATCAGTTTCCCTCCGGTGCACGCCAGAGGGAAACTGTGCCAGACATCTGATATATGTGAATTATGTGCATAAGTTACAAGATGACTTATATAAACTAAGTGTCTAAGCATCCACTTGGCAGATGAGGTTCAATGTGGATAAATGTGATGTTATGCATCTGGGAACTAAAAACCTGCGTGCATCATATGTCTTGTGGGGGGGGGGGGGGGGGGGTAAACTGGGAGAGTCACTGGTAGAGAAGGATCTGGGTGACTTGTAGGCCATAGACTACAGGATAGCATGTAATGTCAGGTAGCTGCTTCTAAGGCCAGCAGGATATTGTCCTGCATCAGAAGAGGCATGGACTCAAGGGACAGGAACATAATACTCCCCCTTTATAAAGCACTGGTACGGCCGCACCTAGAATATGCTGTTCAGTTTTGGGCACCAGTTCATAAAAGGACGTTGTGGAGCTGGAGAAAATGCAGAGAAGCACAATTAAACTAATATGGGGCATGGAACATCTGAGCTATGAGGAAAGATCAAAAGAATTAAATCTGTTTAGTCTTGAGAAGAGACGTTTAAGAGGGGATATGATAAACGTATATAAGTATATAAATGGCCCATACAAAAAATATAGGGAAAAACTGTTCCAGATTAAACCCCCCCAAAGGATAAGGGGACACTCCCTGCGTCTGGAGAAGAAAAGGTTTGGTCTCAAGGGGCAACAATCCTTCCTTACTATAAGAACTGTGAATTTATGGAACAGTTTACCTCAGGAACTGGTCAAAGCAGGAACAGTTGAAAGCTTTAAAACAGGGTTAGATACTTTCCTAGAACAATATAACATTAATGCTTATGCAGAAATATAATCCCATCCCTTCCCCTTTATCCCACCATACCCCTTCTCTTCAATTCCTTGGTTGGACTTGATGGACGTGTGTCTTTTTTTCAAAAATTCTATGTACTATGTCAACCCAGCCTAATATAGCCAAGTTGCTCTTTTGCATTATGATTCACACTGATCAGCCATAAGATTATAACCACCTGCCTAATACTGTGAAGATAATTCCTTTTGAAGATAGTCATAATACTGTGAAGATAGTCCCTCTGCCACCAAAAAAGCTCTTACCCATCATGGCCTGAACTCCATAAAACCTATAAAGAGTCTTGTGGTATCTGCACCAAGACATCAGTAGTGATATGCGGCCTTCATGGATGCGACTTGTTTCTCCACCATATGCCATAGATCAATTGGATTCAGATCTGGAGAATCCGGAGGTCAAGTCACCACCCTGATCTTTTGGTCTAGTTCCTCATTCCGGAACAATGTTTGCAGTATGGTCGGGGACATTATCCTGCTAAAAGAGGCCCCTGACATTGGGGGGGGGGGGTCACTCTACCATGGAAGAGGAAGGCATGGTCTGTACATACGTGTCACAGTAACCTCCACATGAGGCTGGGACACAAGGTCTCCAGAAGAACATTGCCCATCACTCTGCCCCCGTCATCTTGTCTTCTTCGCATAGTGCAGCCTGGAGCCATCTCTTCCTCGGGTAAGTGACGCACATGCACCCAACTGTTCACATGATAAAAAACATTATTCATCAGACCATTGCTCTGTGGTCCTGTTTTGATGCTCACGTGTATGCACTTTAGCAATCTGACTGGTTCTGTGACTATGAATCCCCACATAAGTCTCAATGCCCTGTGTAATCTGACTTCTATCATAGCGAGCAGGAACATTTTTTGGCTCTGGGACATTGTTTTGCTTCTGTATAAATCACTAGTCAGACCACATATAGAGTATTGTGTCCAATTCTGGGCACCTGTATATAAAAAGGACATGGCTGAACTGGAGAGGGTGGAGAGGAGGGCAACGCTTGAAATATATGAAATAGTAGGATTAAATACCAAGACTTGGGGTTATTTATTTAGTTTATCAAGCTCTGGGTTATTTAGTTTGGAGAAAATATGTCTTAGGGGCGATCTGATCACAATGTACAATTATATGAATGGACAGTACAGAGATCTTTCTAGTGATCTTTTTATATCTAGGCCGATAACCATGACAAGGGGGCATCCTCTACGTCTACAGGAAAGAAGGTTTCACCATCATCACAGATGGGGATTCTTTATTGTAAGAGCAGTGAGACTATGGAACTCTCTGCCACATGATGTTGTGATGTCTGGATCACTAAACAAGATCAAGTGGGGCCTGGATGCTTTTCAGGAAAAATATATTACAGGATATGGAAACTAGATTTATGTGGATAGAACATTGATCCAGGGATTTATTCTTGTCAGGAACCGGACTGGTATGCGGAGAGGACACTGGAGGTGGATCCTCTGTGTCAGTGAGGTAATGGCGTGGGCCGTACCAGGGGAACGGAATCTAAGGGGTTACTGGTTTTCACCAGAGCCTGCCGCAAAGCGGGATGGACTTGCAGCGGCAGGTAACCCCCAGGTCGTTCCACCTGATAGCGACTCAACCCCACTGACAGCTGAGACAGGCGCAGTACACAGGGACAAGGCAAGAGCAAGGTCGGACGTAGCAAAAGGTCAGGGCAGGCAGCAATGGTTCGTAGTCAGGGGCAACGGCAAGGGTCTGGATACACAGGCTTGGGATACACAAAACGCTTTCTCAGGGCACTAGGGAAACAAGATCCGGCAAGGACAGGAAGGGGAAGTGGGTTTATATATGTAGGGAGTGATTACCACTGATTGGGCCAGGCACCAATTAGTGGTGCACTGGCCCTTTAAATTTCAGAGAGCCGGCGCGCGCGGCCTAGAGAGCGGGGCCGCGCGCGCCGGGACATGACAGCAGGGGAATGGGACAGGTGAGACGATTGGGATGCGACCCGCGGGCGGGCGCGTCCCGCTACGCGGATTGCATCCCCGCCGGCGATAACAGTGCAGCGCTCCCGGTCACCGGGTCTGACCGGGGCGCTGCACACAGAAGAACGCCGCAAGCGCAATGATGCCATTGTTGGATATTTTTTTCCCATAGTATGGAGCAATTGACATCAGCCTCATAGGGGTTATTTTTTGCCTTCCTCTGGATCAACAAAGTAGGGTTTTAGGGTGTACTCTGGACTCTTGTCTTGAGAAACGATGTGTATCTCCTGAAAGACACCTTTTAATGTTTTTAGTGTTTTTGTCCCCTATATGTGGTGATCCTTTACAGTTGGTCTCTGAAATAGCCAACCAGAACCATATTCATGAAGGAGCAACAACTCTAAAAAAACAGTGCAGTCCAATGGTGGAAACCACAATGGAACCCAAAGGATGCTATAATACTCAGCGGCGTCTGACAAGGAGAAACTATGTTGCCTATAAAAACCTTGAGACATAAAAAATGGACAGTCTTGAGTCTCTACAGTAGGGAAAACCGCTTTTAGGAACAGCAGCAGACATAACATATGAATAAAAGAAATAGCATAAAAGGAGACATTAAGATACAAACTTCCTGAAACAAAAGGGAATCCTCACTGAGAATGTGGTATCATGTAATACTAAGTGCCCCCGCACTATGACTTCATCACTGCCAGGCTATGGTGCCAAGTTTTGGCTGATAGATGCTGTAAATTTGCGGGGTTGCCATAGAACAACTTCAATGCTTCTCTAGGGAAAAAAAAAGTCCCAAGCAACATTGCAACAGATATCAACCTGATCAGATTTGTTGCAATAGAAGTAAAGTAATCAGCAACTTCATAACAACGGGTAACATGTAGTAACATAGGCCACTTTCACACTATAGAATTATCCGATGTAAAGATCCGTTTTAAAGATCCATTAACAAAGCCATTAAAAACGGAAGTTAAACGGCCGTTACAAAATCCCATTATAGTCTACGGGATTTTTACATTACCTGTTTTAACCCGTCATATCCCGTTATTAATAATGGACGTTATTTTGTGACGGGAGAAGGTAACGGAAGAAATAGTGCATGCACTCTTTCTCCCGTCACAACTATAATGGGATTTTGTTACGGCGGTTTAACGGCCGATTTTCAGGGTTTTCATAACGGAACATATAACGGATCTTTAAAAACGGATGAATGTACAGCGTGACAGGAGCCATAGTTCAAAGGGTTGAAAAAAGTCCATCAAGTTTAACCTATATTCCTATTGTGATCCAGAGGACGGCATAAAAAACCTTATGAGGCTGATGACAATTGCCCCATAACAAAAGTAAAAATTCCTTCCCGACTCCAAATATGGCATCAAAATGAATCCCTGGATATTTTTTGAGAATTTTTGGTGATGCCTTTTGTTTATTTATCCTGATACCTTGCAGTTTTTATTCTGGCCACCAGGCTAAGCCTTTCCTGTTCTTTACAGATCACTTTCAAACAGTTTCCTCCTTATCATCACAGACAGGATTACAATGAATTGAGACCCCCATATATACTGTAGACAGCACATCATTCACAACAGCTGAAGCTCAAAACTCAGCCTTCCCCTCGCTAGTTAAAGAGCCTGGTCAGACACCATTCTTATTCTAACAGGCAATGGGTTTCAATGGACTAGGTCTTCTTACACATGCTTCTGCAGATGTTGCGCTGGCTGCAGATTCAGACACCCTTGGAAGAGTGGCACCAACCCACAATTGTACCCACTCTAAAAGGGGTATCTATCACTTTCCCTAAAGCAGATACTTTCTTCCCCGGTCTTCCCACTAGGAACAAGAGACTTGCCCTTTAACCATTAGACCTTGGCTCGGACAGATAGGGCACAACACTGCATTAGTGGTGACACTTGGATGTCGGCGCAACAACTCTTGGAGGTCACAGACCCTTGTCCATTCAATCCCTGGCAACAATTAAAGGGGTATTCTGGTATTTTTGGTTCTTTGAATGTAAGACAGGGGCAGCAAATTTAGTCTAGGTAATAATAAAATTCACTTACCTGTGTTTTGTGGCTGGTATAGAATTTCTTTGTCTTTCTTTTCCCCAGAAGTTCATTTTTTGCAGCCTACAAAATGTGTGTTGTCTTGGACCTTTCCATGGACAGCTTGCTGTGTGGCCCGAGACAATACATCACAAGCATAAGTCAGGTGTTGAAAGGGGGCTTGGCTGCTCTGTCTGTGGTGTGTAAAGCCGGCCCCCGGGATGACATTACCTGCGCACATGTGCGTGCATTCATCATCACACAGATCCACTGCTTGTGTACCAGGTGATGTCGGGCAAGTCATGTGATTAAGGGGTGTGGCTGTGCTGCAATGGGGGGGGGGGGCAACCAATGTGTGGGAGGGAAATAAGTCACCTCCCACCTTAAAACAAAGGATCCTGGGAATTGTAGTTTGAGGGATGCCACGGAAACAAGAAATAGCCAGTTCCTGAAAACAAGCCAGCAGCATGATGGGGGCCACACGACATGGCCATTTACCACCAGCATAAGAACAGATCCTTGGTAAGCATGTCCATTACTGTATGGACAAAACATTTGTTCATCTCATCCCTGATTTTAAGGGCCATCAATGCTTCAAATCCCCTTTAAATGCATTTGTGACTGCTCTGAAAGTTTCTAACAAGTTTTATTCTTTATTTACCAATTATTGATTTCTCGATCCGGCCTTCATCCTCTCTTCCTTACTACCTGACTGAATGGGAGATGGACCTCCATACGTCCTTCTCAGGGGAGCAAAATCTTTACACTAATCCCCAAGGATTATTATTTTATATATTGACAGATCCTATGTCTCTTAGGTCTCCCTTGTTTTCCCAAGTTATTATCTTGCAGAGACCTTATTTGCTTTCATTACCGCTTGCACACTGTCCTTAGGGCATGGGTTCTGCTGCAAAGCCTATCTCTAAATGCTGTTAGTCAAGGCAAGATGGCTGTCCCAATAATAATGTACAAAAATGAAAGTTACAATCAGGAAAGAGAAACAGATTAGAAAAAAGACTATGTTTTGCTATATGGCTGCAATGAATAAAAAAAAAATCTAGGTGATAGATACTTCCACTTTAAGGCGTATCCCTAATTCTTCGGTTCGGCTCCAGGTGCAGTAAAGGGGTATACGAACACTATCAGGATCAAAGGGCGTAGAAGTGTAAATATATATCTTTTTTTATTTCACGCACACAACGTGTTTCTGGGCTGTTCTGGCCCCTTCATTAGGTATGATAAAGGGGCCGGATTGGCCCAGAAACTCGTTGCGTGTTCAGAATAAAAATAAATATATATTTTCACTCCTACGCCATTCAATCCTGATAGTGTCCATACATCCTTTAACTGCACCTGGTGCTTACTGCTGTATGTTGCCTGTGTAGTGTTGGGCGGAGCTGCTGCCGTTCCTGGATCTGTCTGACAACTACTACTCCACTCATTATGGAATGTGTATTGAGAGCTGTTCCTCCTTTTGCACATCATTTGGTTAGTGGCGGGTAACATGTTACTTTATCCATAAGATGTGATACTACACAAGGGAGCACTTATGTTTGTACTTTTGTATTCTATCATTCTTCAGAGAAGACCTTGCATTGCATCTTATTTTTAATATGTACCTGTCAAAATTGCTTATCTAAGTTATTCACTAGGTCATACAGATTCTTTACATGTCTTTTTTATGTGTCTAGCTTCCACATTTGGCTCACAAATCACTCCATTCTGCTGCTTACTCATTCTGACATTCACTGCTCAGCAAGAGGTGTGTCTGAGGGAAGCACTGAGCCCGCCCTCACTCACCATGCATTCATTTCCTCCCCAAGTCTGCTGTGCTGGGTCTGATCATCCAATCACTGCAGGCTGCTCTGTAACCCCCTCCTCTCTGTTTTCAGACAGGAGTCTGATAGATAGGAACAGGCACAATCCCCACTACAGGCACTGCGCGGAATACAGCCCATATTGTAATTGAGATTCACGCTGCTATATAAAGCCCTTCATACCCCATGGGTCCGCGTTGCTATCAGCAGCCAGTACCCAGGGTGAATGCTGGACATCGCTGATCGGGCCAAAGCCCGGCAGAGGAGCCTGCAGTTATTGCATGAAGAGACCCTGCACAGCAGACTCAGGGAGGAAGTGAATGCATGCTGAGTGAGGGCGGGCTCAGTGCTTGCCTTGAACACGCCCCTTCCTGAGCAGTGGATGTCAGAATGAGCGAGCAGCAGCAAAGAGTGATTTGTGAGCCAAATACAGAAGTTAGAGACATAAAAAAGGCATGTAAAGAATCTGCATGACCTAGTGAGTAACATATATAAGTATTTTTTTTTTTTCTGTGAAATGACAGGTACGCTTTAAGGTGTAACAATCTTTTCATATACCCTACAAAGTATATAGATGGTAGAACCATTAGCAGAATACGACAAATGAGCAGAGGCCTCTAAAACGTTGTAATCCCTCTAAGGGACATATTTTAAATAGTAATGGCAATCTCAATACCAAATGAGACTAGAGATAATGCTCTTACAAAAATGAATAATGATTAAAATGTCATAATTACGCAGATAGTTTATATGTTCAATCTAATCAGCTTTACATCTAATTTATCACGAGCCGCGCTCATAAACCACCTCATTTACAGATAGTCCTCTCTGCCATATCTGTCTAGCCCACAGAATTGTGTCATTCTTCTCAATTTACATCCAAGGCGGATAATTCAACTTCTATTTAAAAAGCCAAACAACAACTAGAATTATTGGTGCGAACTTTCCCCATTAATAGTTGAATTTCACTCACTGGTTTAATTATGGTGACGAATAGTGACGAGACTTGCGGCTCCGCGCATTTAAAATCATAACAGATTTACGGCAGAATTTTAATCGCTTTTAATTTCGCTGCAGATTTGTCAGATTTTTTTTTTTTCACATGCCAGATGTCATATTTCCTTTCCTCCGCAATCTGTATGATGATAGATATCAAAGAATAAGCCGGCGCGGCGCAATTAGCATTCAGTCAAATGGATTCAATTACACTGATCACGGAATAATTTGTGGCCGCATCCTGGACGGTTCTGGTCACGTTTGTAGGAATTTAAAAAACAAAATTATGAGTGAAAAAAAAAAAAGGAATTTTTGGAAATGACTTTCAGTGGGTATTAACAATGAATCAGGATAAGCAAAAAGACTAAAAGGAAAAAAAACAATCTTAGTTTTTTGGGATATACTGTGATGAATCTGTGCAGAAGCGGGTGTAAGGAGTTGGCCCTAAAGTGGCATATGTGGAGGGCACTAACTGAGCAACAAGGTATACAGTGACCCCTCGACTTACGATGGGATAAACGGCTATCCGGCAGCGCAGACTGCTTCAGCTGCCACCGGATAGCCGTTTACGGTGCCCCGTGTGGTCCGCCGACGATCACTTACCTGTCCTCGGGGGTCCGGCGCGTCCTCTTCGGGATCCCCTGCATTGTCGGCGCTCTCCATCGTCGTCATCACGTCGCTGCGCACGCCGTCCCATCATCCAATAAGATCGGCGTGCGTAGCGACATGATGGCAGCTACAGAGAGCGACGACGGAGAGCGAGGATGCCGGGGAAGCAGAGGCCTTGCCGGTGCGTTGGGGACACCCCGGGGACGCAGCAACAGCAATGGAAGGCGACATCCAGGGCAGCAGTGACGAGCGGTGACGATCTGGAGCGGCGGGGACACGTGAGTACAACTTCCTCTAACAGTGGTCTTCAACCTGCGGACCTCCAGATGTTGCAAAACAACAACTCCCAGCATGCCCGGACAGCCAACGGCTGTCCGGGGATGCTGGGTGTTGTAGTTTTGCAACATCTGGAGGTCCGAAGGTTGTAGACCACTGTCCTATACTTTACATTGCAAAGATCCCTCAACATACGATGGTTTCAACAAACGATGGTCCATTTGGAACGGATTACCATCGTATGTTGAGGGACCACTGTACATTATGGGGGACATTTATCATCGTTGCTTTGGTAAGCAAGTTCTGTAGGCATTTTTTTTTTTTTTGCTTTAGCTTACTTATGTATGGCCCATTTATCATACTATCACAGGGGGTTGATAAATTTGGCTTACATAAGCAAAAATTAGCAAAAACTAATTTTTTTTTTAATTCTCATTTCAGATCCGTGTATCCTGCGGATTACTTTAGATTTGGAGGACTACGGTGACCAGCGTTTTTTGAATTTTTTTTTAAATGTTAATAATATGGTTAACAAGGGCTTTTGGGGGGGAGTGTTTTTTTGGAATAAATTATTTTTTAAACGTGTTGTGTTTTTTTTTTATCTACTTGACAGGCTTAGTAGTGGAAGCTGTCTTATAGACAGAATCCATTACTAAGCCGGGCTTAGTATTAGCCACAAAAACAGCTAGCCCTAACCCCCAATTATTCCCTGGTACCCACCACCACAGGGGTGCCGGGAAGAGCCAGTACCAACAGGCCCCGAGCATCAAAAATGGCGCTCATGGGCTAGGCGGTAACAGGCTGGTGTTATTTAGACTGGGAGGGCCAGTATCAATGTTCCTCACCCACCCTGGTAATGTCAGGCTGTTGCTGCTTGGTTGGTATTTGGCTGAGAATAAAAATATTAACTAAATATAAAAAAAGAAGAGTTCCCCCTATTTTTATTTTCAGCCAAATACCAACCAAGCAGCAACAGCCTGACGTTACCAGGGTGGGCGAGGACCATTGTTACTGGCCCTTCCCAGCCTACATAATGCCAACCTGTTACTGCCTCGGCCCAGGAGCACCATTTTTGATGCTCCAGGCCTGTTGGTATTGGCTCTTCTGGGGTAAATTGCTGGTTAGCGTTAGCTGATTTTGTGGCTAAGGCTAAACCCCGGCTTAGTAATGGACTCCCTCTATAAGACAGCTTCCACTACTAAGCCTGTAGAGTAAATAAAATGTAAAAAAACACAACACGCTTAAAAACATTTATTCCAAAAAAAAACACTCCCCCACAAGCCTTTGTTAACCATTTTATTAACATTAAACAGAAAGAAAAAAAAGCGCTGATCATCGATGCAGTCCACTGAATCCGAAGTAGTCCACAGGATACACGGATATGAAATGAGAAAAAAACACAAGAAAAATAGGTTAATACATTTATTGTCACCCGCCCGCGCATCTCCCGTGCCGCACAACTACAACCCCCAGCATGCCCTTACAGTAAAGACATGCTGGGAGTTGTAGTCATGTGGTGCGGGAGATGTGCGGGCGAGTGACAAGCTTGTCACCTACCCCCCCCCCCTGCTGCATGACTACAATTCCCAGCATGCCCTTACAGTAAGGGCACGGCACCAAGGTATGTTAAAGAAGCCTGGGCTGGCATCACTCTGCAGCCGCCCGAGCTCCGTCTGATTCTATCCTTCACTTAATGACGGGGGCACTGATTTACATGCCCCCCTTGTCTCCTACCGGCCCGCGCTGCAAATCTCCCGCCCGCGCCGCACATCTCCCGCACACAACCTGCTACAAGACTACAACTCCCAGCATGCCCTCACTGTAAGAGCATGCTGGGAGTTGTAGTCTTGCAACAGATGGGAGGTGGGAGACAAGGTGGGGATGTAAATCAGTGTGATCCGTGATCAGGTAGTCAGAAAAGCAGAAACATAAGCGAGGTTTAAGCTGGGGTAGATTCCTGGAGCTTTTTAATTAGATTCGCCTAGGTCTGCGACAGTCGCAGTTGATAAATCAGGGTGCACTGGAAAGTGAAAAGTGAAAAAACGTCTACGTGAGAAAGATGTCAAGATGAGCGGAGGGATGTAAACAAATAAGCGGAGTTGCGCCAAATATACGGGAAAATAAGCTATACAAACTTTGATAAATCTGGGCCTATGTGCCAAAACACACCTCTCATTAACCCCTTCACGACTCCTCAAATTTAAATTTTTGACATACCTTTTCTTCCTCCTCACCTTCTAAGACCCATAACTTTTTTATTCTATTTTTCCACTGACAAATTTGTATTAGGGCTTTTTTGTGCAACAAGTTGTACTTTTCATTGGCGCACTTAGTTTTAGCATATAATGTATAACGAAGCCAGAAAAAACATATGTAGGACAAATTGAAAAAAATATATATGACATTTGTAATGTCCATTTATTTGTATTTTGTATTTTTTTCTGCTTTGGGTCCTGTTTAGACATTATGTTTATGTCTGAACAGTTTCTGTGTTTATTCTCCCGGGTTTGGGAAGATTTAAACTTCTAGCCCTTCAGTACTGGGAGGATTTAGGTGCTGCTCTGGGCTGGTAATTACACCTGTTACTCTCATCATATTTGCTTCATGCACCTTAGTCTATGTCTGTCTGAACATACGTCCTGAGTTTTAACCATGGTTTACTGTCCCGTTTGATAAATTGATCTTAGCCTGCTTTGTTTGCGTACTATGTTGGGTTTTAGTATTCTTGTATTGTTCGTTCTGCTTATGCTTGGTGTTGGTGTAGCCTTGTGCTAATCCGTCTATCTAGGAGTGAGGGGGCCTTGTACCTGTATCCGTGTTTTCTTGTTTTTAGGATTTTTATTTCCTCCTAGGCCAGTATCCTGTTCACACCCGCTAGCTAGGAGTCTATTTGGCTTTAGTATTGTTGTCCCTTCATGATTGGAGTAGGGTGTCTAGTGTGTTTCTTGTTCGGAGTCCAGTGTGAACAGTGCTCTATGTCCTGACCTGTTAGTGTTCTTGTCACGATGCCGGCTGGCAGGTAGTGGATCCTCTGTGCCAGAGAGGGATTGGCGTGGACCGTGCTAGTGGACCGGTTCTAAGCCACTACTGGTTTTCACCAGAGCCCGCCGCAAAGCGGGATGGTCTTGCTGCGGCGGTAGTGACCAGGTCGTATCCACTAGCAACGGCTCACCTCTCTGGCTGCTGAAGATAGGCGCGGTACAAGGGAGTAGGCAGAAGCAAGGTCGGACGTAGCAGAAGGTCGGGGCAGGCAGCAAGGATCGTAGTCAGGGGCAACGGCAGAAGGTCTGGAACACAGGCTAGGAACACACAAGGAACGCTTTCACTGGCACAATGGCAACAAGATCCGGCGAGGGAGTGAAGGGGAAGTGAGGTGATATAGGGAAGTGCACAGGTGATAACACTAATTGGAACCACTGCGCCAATCAGCGGCGCAGTGGCCCTTTAAATCGCAAAGACCCGGCGCGCGCGCGCCCTAGGGAGCGGGGCCGCGCGCGCCGGGACAGGACCGAGGGAGAGCGAGTCAGGTACGGGAGCCGGGGTGCGCATCGCGAGCGGGCGCTACCCGCATCGCGAATCGCATCCCGGCTGGCAGCGGAATCGCAGCGCCCCGGGTCAGAGGATCTGACCGGAGCGCTGCAGCGGGGAGAATGAAGCGAGCGCTCCGGGGAGGAGCGGGGACCCGGAGCGCTCGGCGTAACAGTACCCCCCCCCTTGGGTCTCCCCCTCTTCTTAGAGCCTGAGAACCTGAGGAGCAGACTTTTGTCTAGGATGTTGTCCTCAGGTTCCCAGGATCTCTCTTCAGGACCACAACCCTCCCAGTCCACTAAAAAAAAAGTTTTCCCTCTGACCTTTTTGGAAGCCAAGATCTCCTTGACAGAGAAGATGTCCGAGGAGCCGGAAACAGGAGTGGGAGGAACAGATTTGGGAGAAAAACGGTTGAGGATGAGTGGTTTGAGAAGAGAGACGTGAAAGGCATTAGGGATACGAAGAGAAGGAGGAAGAAGAAGTTTATAAGAGACAGGATTAATTTGACACAAAATTTTGAAAGGACCAAGATAGCGTGGTCCCAACTTGTAGCTAGGGACACGGAAGCGGACATATTTAGCGGAGAGCCATACCTTGTCTCCAGGGGAAAAAACGGGAGGAGCTCTTCTTTTCTTATCCGCGAACCTCTTCATGCGTGATGAAGCCTGTAAGAGAGAATTTTGGGTCTCTCTCCATATGATGGAAAGGTCACGAGAAATTTCATCCACAGCGGGCAGACCAGAGGGCAAGGGAGTAGGGAGGGGGGGAAGAGGGTGACGGCCGTACACCACGAAAAATGGGGATTTGGAGGAAGATTCAGAGACCCTGAAGTTATACGAGAATTCGGCCCATGGAAGGAGATCTGCCCAGTCATCCTGGCGGGAGGAAACAAAATGTCGCAAATAATCACCCAAGATCTGGTTAATTCTTTCTACTTGTCCATTGGACTGGGGATGATATGCAGAAGAAAAATTTAATTTAATTTAATCTTGAGTTGTTTACAGAGAGCCCTCCAGAATTTAGACACGAATTGGACGCCTCTATCCGAGACAATCTGCGTAGGCAATCCGTGAAGACGAAAAATGTGTACAAAAAATTGTTTAGCCAACTGAGGCGCTGAAGGAAGACCAGGAAGAGGGATGAAATGTGCCATTTTGGAGAATCGATCAACGACCACCCAAATAACAGTGTTGCCACGGGAAGGGGGTAAATCAGTAATAAAATCCATACCAATCAGAGACCAAGGCTGTTCGGGGACAGGCAGAGGATGAAGAAAACCAGCGGGCTTCTGGCGAGGAGTCTTATCCCGGGCACAGATAGTGCAGGCCCGCACAAAGTCCACAACATCCGTCTCCAGAGTCGGCCACCAATAGAAGCGGGAGATGAGTTGCACAGATTTCTTGATGCCCGCATGACCTGCGAGATGAGAGGAGTGACCCCATTTGAGGATTCCGAGGCGTTGGCGTGCAGAAACAAAGGTCTTTCCTGGAGGAGTCTGCCTGATGGAGGCAGGAGAAGTGGAGATCAGGCAGTCAGGTGGAATGATGTGTTGCGGAGAGAGTTCAACTTCTGAGGCATCCGAGGAACGAGAGAGAGCATCGGCCCTAATGTTCTTATCGGCAGGACGAAAGTGAATCTCAAAATTAAATCGGGCAAAGAACAGAGACCACCGGGCCTGGCGAGGATTCAGCCGTTGGGCAGACTGGAGGTAGGAGAGGTTCTTGTGGTCGGTGTAGATAATAACAGGAAAACTTGATCCCTCCAGCAGATGCCTCCATTCCTCAAGTGCTAATTTAATGGCTAGAAGCTCTCGATCCCCGATGGAGTAGTTCCTCTCCGCTGGAGAGAAGGTCCTAGAGAAAAAACCACAAGTGACAGCATGCCCGGAAGAATTTTTTTGTAGAAGAACAGCTCCAGCTCCCACTAAGGAGGCATCAACCTCCAATAGGAAGGGTTTGGAAGGGTCAGGTCTGGAGAGCACGGGAGCCGAAGAAAAGGCAGACTTGAGTCGTTTAAAGGCGTCTTCTGCTTGAGGAGGCCAGGACTTGGGATCAGCATTTTTTTTGGTTAAAGCCACGATAGGAGCCACAACGGTAGAAAAATGTGGAATAAATTGCCTGTAATAATTGGCGAACCCCAAAAAGCGTTGGATAGCACGGAGTCCGGAGGGGCGTGGCCAATCTAAGACGGCAGAGAGTTTGTCTGGATCCATCTGTAGTCCCTGGCCAGAGACCAAATATCCTAGAAAAGGAAGAGATTGGCATTCAAACAAACATTTCTCAATTTTGGCATAGAGTTGATTGTCACGAAGTCTCTGAAGAACCATACGGACATGCTGGCGGTGTTCTTCTAGATTGGCAGAAAAAATTAGGATATCGTCCAGATATACAACAACACAGGAGTACAACAGATCACGAAAAATTTCATTAACAAAGTCTTGGAAGACGGCAGGGGCGTTGCACAGGCCAAAGGGCATGACCAGATACTCAAAGTGTCCATCTCTGGTGTTAAATGCCGTTTTCCACTCATCCCCCTCTCTGATGCGGATGAGGTTATAGGCGCCTCTTAAGTCCAATTTAGTAAAGATGTGGGCACCTTGGAGGCGATCAAAGAGTTCAGAGATGAGGGGTAAGGGATAGCGGTTCTTAACCGTGATTTTATTAAGACCGCGGTAGTCAATGCAAGGACGTAGGGAGCCATCTTTTTTGGACACAAAGAAAAATCCGGCTCCGGCAGGAGAGGAGGATTTACGGATAAAGCCCTTTTTTAGATTCTCCTGGACGTATTCAGACATGGCAAGAGTCTCTGGGGCAGAGAGAGGATAAATTCTGCCCCGGGGTGGAGTAGTGCCCGGGAGGAGGTCGATAGGACAATCATAAGGCCTGTGAGGAGGTAGAGTCTCAGCTTGTTTTTTGCAGAAAACATCCGCGAAGTCCATATAGGCCTTAGGGAGACCGGTTACTGGAGGAACCACAGAGTTACGGCAAGGGTTACTGGGAACCGGTTTTAGACAGTTCTTGGAACAAGAGGACCCCCAACTCTTGATCTCCCCAGTGGACCAATCCAGGGTTGGGGAATGAAGTTGAAGCCAGGGAAGTCCAAGGAGAATTTCCGAGGTGCAATTGGGGAGGACCAAAAGTTCAATCCTCTCGTGATGAGATCCGATGCTCATAAGAAGGGGCTCCGTGCGGAAACGTATGGTACAGTCCAATCTTTCATTATTTACACAATTGATGTAGAGGGGTCTGGCGAGACTGGTCACCGGGATGTTGAACCTGTTGACGAGAGAGGCCAAAATAAAATTTCCTGCAGATCCAGAGTCCAAGAAGGCCACAGTAGAGAAGGAGAAGGCAGAGGCAGACATCCGCACAGGCACAGTGAGACGTGGAGAAGCAGAGTAGACATCAAGGACTGTCTCACCTTTGTGCGGAGTCAGCGTACGTCTTTCCAGGCGGGGAGGACGGATAGGACAATCCCTCAGGAAGTGTTCGGTACTAGCACAGTACAGGCAGAGGTTCTCCATACGGCGTCGTGTCCTCTCTTGAGGTGTCAGGCGAGAGCGGTCGACCTGCATAGCCTCCACGGCGGGAGGCACAGGAACAGATTGCAGGGGACCAGAGGAGAGAGGAGCCGAGGAGAAGAAACGCCTCGTGCGAACAGAGTCCATATCTTGGCGGAGTTCCTGACGCCTTTCGGAAAAACGCATGTCAATGCGAGTGGCTAGGTGAATAAGTTCATGTAGATTAGCAGGAATTTCTCGTGCGGCCAGAACATCTTTAATGTTGCTGGATAGGCCTTTTTTGAAGGTCGCGCAGAGGGCCTCATTATTCCAGGATAATTCAGAAGCAAGAGTACGGAATTGTACGGCATACTCGCCAACGGAAGAATTACCCTGGACCAGGTTCAACAGGGCAGTCTCAGCAGAAGAGGCTCGGGCAGGTTCCTCAAAGACACTTCGGATTTCCGAGAAGAAGGAGTGTACAGAGGCAGTGACGGGGTCATTGCGGTCCCAGAGCGGTGTGGCCCAAGACAGGGCTTTTCCAGACAGAAGGCTGACTACGAAAGCCACCTTAGACCTTTCAGTGGGAAACAGGTCCGACATCATCTCCAGATGCAGGGAACATTGGGAAAGAAAGCCACGGCAAAACTTAGAGTCCCCATCAAATTTATCCGGCAGGGATAGGCGTAGACCAGGAGCGGCCACTCGCTGCGGAGGAGGTGCAGGAGCTGGCGGAGGAGATGATTGCTGAAGCTGTGGTAGTAGCTGCTGTAGCATCACGGTCAGTTGAGACAGCTGTTGACCTTGTTGCGCTATCTGTTGTGACTGCTGGGCGACCACCGTGGTGAGGTCAGCGACAACTGGCAGAGGAACTTCAGCGGGATCCATGGCCGGATCTACTGTCACGATGCCGGCTGGCAGGTAGTGGATCCTCTGTGCCAGAGAGGGATTGGCGTGGACCGTGCTAGTGGACCGGTTCTAAGCCACTACTGGTTTTCACCAGAGCCCGCCGCAAAGCGGGATGGTCTTGCTGCGGCGGTAGTGACCAGGTCGTATCCACTAGCAACGGCTCACCTCTCTGGCTGCTGAAGATAGGCGCGGTACAAGGGAGTAGGCAGAAGCAAGGTCGGACGTAGCAGAAGGTCGGGGCAGGCAGCAAGGATCGTAGTCAGGGGCAACGGCAGAAGGTCTGGAACACAGGCTAGGAACACACAAGGAACGCTTTCACTGGCACAATGGCAACAAGATCCGGCGAGGGAGTGAAGGGGAAGTGAGGTGATATAGGGAAGTGCACAGGTGATAACACTAATTGGAACCACTGCGCCAATCAGCGGCGCAGTGGCCCTTTAAATCGCAAAGACCCGGCGCGCGCGCGCCCTAGGGAGCGGGGCCGCGCGCGCCGGGACAGGACCGAGGGAGAGCGAGTCAGGTACGGGAGCCGGGGTGCGCATCGCGAGCGGGCGCTACCCGCATCGCGAATCGCATCCCGGCTGGCAGCAGAATCGCAGCGCCCCGGGTCAGAGGATCTGACCGGAGCGCTGCAGCGGGGAGAATGAAGCGAGCGCTCCGGGGAGGAGCGGGGACCCGGAGCGCTCGGCGTAACAGTTCTGACATTCAGTTAACCTGTTCATCCCCTGCATCTCCTGGTTTTGTCTGCTTTATACTTATCCTCATATCTAGTCTTGTTCTTATTATCATATCTGCAGTTAATCTGGATCCTGGTTCTTGAACTGTTTGTTAGTATGCTTAATACTGCCTGGTATATCTGTTTGTAGCATTATAGTATTACTGTTATGTTCCTGACTTGTTTCCCGACATGTACAGTTTGGCTTGTTTTGTTTGACTCTTATGCTCCAGCACTTTAGAGCAGTATAGGGTCCGCCCTCGTGGTTGTCGATCTGCTGTTTAGGGTGGACGGGCAATAGAAAGGGACAGCAGTTGTAGGGACAGTTAATGCTCACTACTCCCTGCTCCCTACTGCCCCCTTTCGTGACAGCATTATGCTAATTTGTGAGGCAATAATTTTTCCGTAGTTCACAATACCGTAAAACTGACATGCTAACTTTATTCTATTGGTCAGTATGATTCCAGTAATACCAAACTTTGATAATTTATTTTTTGTTTTATGGTAAAAATAGAAAACTTAAAATAAAAAATCAGAAAATATGTTCATTGCCATGTTCTGACCCCTGTTACTTTTTATTTCCCCCCCTATGGAGCTGTAGATTTATGTTTGAGGCCATGAGCTGTAGTTTATAATGGTACCATTTTTGTGTACTGGTTTTTTGTTACTTTTTTATTTAAAAAAAATTCTGAGATGTGAGGGGACAAAAATCAGCAATTTTGGTGTTTAATTAATTTTTTACATTTACGCCATTAAAGAAGAAGAAATTGGCGCTCAATATTACATGAAATCGGGGGCTTACTTAGAAATCAAACATGTAAAAATATGTTTACTAAAAATTAGATAAAATGATTTTTAATAAACATATTTTTACACATTTGATTTCTAATTAAGCCCCGATTTCTACTTCTTTACTAACTATCGTATTTATCGGGGTATATCACGCACCGGCCTATAACACGCACCCTCATTTTACCAAGGATATTTGGGTACCCCGATACACTGTTTCTGACCCCGCAGAAGCCCCCCAGGAAAGGCAGGGGGAGAGAGGCCGTCGCTGCCCGCTTCTCTCCCCCTGCCTTTCCTGGGGTCTAGAGCCCTGCTGCCGCCGCTTCTCTCCCCCTGGCTATCGGCGCCGCTGCCCCATTGCAGGCGCCGATAGCCAAGGGGAGAGAAGCGACGCTGGCAATGGGGCAGTGGGCCGATAGCCAGGGGGAGAGAAGGGGCAGCAGCACCCATTGCCGGCGCCGCTTCCCCGTTGCCTCCCTGATCCCCGGTTGTATAATTACCTGTTGCTGGGATCGAGTCCGCGCTGCTTCTGGCCTCCGTTGTGGCGTCCCCTGCGTCGTTGCTATGCGCTGCGAGCCGCGAATAGCAACAACGCAGCGGGGCAGCGGCGCCGGCAGTCTCTGGACCCCAGGACAGGCAGGGGCAGAGAAGCCGACAGCTACGACAGGTCTCTGCCCCTGCAAAAGCCGCTGCAGTTCATTGATTTAAAGCACCCGCTTTAAATCATTGGACTGCAGCGGCTTATAACACGCAGATAGACTTTAGTCTAAAAATTTTAGCCTAAAAAATGCGTGTTATACGCCAATAAATACGGTAGTTCATTTTTTACGCCAGGGGTGGAGGCGTTTGGTTGTCTTGCTCAGTTTTAAGGGCACAGGAGTAAGTGAGCCTCCCTCGTTCTTTTCTAATATAATTAATTTATGCCATTGACCGTGCAGAATCAGGAATATGATAACTTTTTTTTGGCCACCTTAGGGGTCTATTATAATCCATCAGCTATTGCATTATATTGATCTATGCTATCGGCACTTAATTGGTAAAGCCTGCCTATGACGCAGAGGCACAGGTAAGGTCAAAGGCTTCACTAGCCACCCATTGATTCCCCCAATTACATCACAGAGGAGCTGATGGGACTACTAGACACTAGGGATTTAATGTTTAAATGCCATGATCGCTATTAAAGGGGTACTCCGACGCTAAGACATCTTATCCCCTATCCAAAGGATAGGGGATAAGATGCCTGATCGCGGGGGTCCCGCCGCTGGGGACCCCCGAGATCTACCATGCAGCACCCACCTTTAGCGGCTTCGGAAACCTCTGGAGGTCCTCAGGCTGAGTCCATCTCGACCACGAGGACGGAGCATAGTGACGTCACGGCTCCGCCCCCGTGTGATGTCACACTCTGCCCCCTCATTGCAAGTCTATTGGAGGGGCGTGACAGCTGTCACGCCCCCTCCCATAGGCTTGCATTGAGGGGGCGGAGCGTGACTTCACACGGGGGTGGAGCCGTGAGGTCACTATGCTCCGTCCCCGTGATCGCCAGTAATTAGACCCACGCTCTGGGGGCTGATTCTAACAGGGTGCGGCGTGGGACCCCAGCGGCGGGACCCCCGCGATCAGGCATCTTATCCCCTATCCTTTGGATAGGGGATAAGATGTCTTAGCTCCGGAGTACCCCTTTAATCCCATATAAATTATGGAGATCACAATGGGGGACCTTTATTGAGCCACACCCGTGGAGCAGATCCTTAAAAGTCGCACATTTTTGAGCAGGAATTATGGTTTGTTCAAAAGATGCCATTTCTGCCTAACAAATGTGCAACTTTTGAGGATTTGCGCTGCTCAGGTCAAGGGGAGTAGACTGAAAGGGAGGCTTGGCATCCCATTGTGAGGGTGTGCAGGGGGTGCACCCTCCTCACATGCAATTTAAGGGCCAACTTGTGACACTTTAAGATCATAACTGGTATATATATCAGTACCGGGCATATTGGTAGCCACAGAGCTGCTGGATTTGCTAAGAGGCGTGCACCTCTTAGTTTATTCAGCAAACAAAAAATGGGTGTAGCTTTACATATGGCGCACACCGAAATGTTGCAGATGATAAATCCCCCATTAACTTGCTTTAGATTAAAGGGGTATTCCAGATAGATAATTTTTTTTTTGCAAAAAAAATTGCATACTCACCTGACTCCCTTTAGGACTCCTCCTGTGACATTTTCCAGCTTTTCTCTTCTTGCTCTTCTTCCTTCTTCTGATACAGACTTGTCTCGGCATTGACGGTCCACTCAGCCAGACACTGACTGTAGGGGTGGGTCCATCTAAGTTTGTGACTGGCTGAACGAGCCATCACTACTGAGAAAAGTACATATCAGAATAAGGAAGGAGAGTGATGAGCAGGGATGGGTAGCTCCAAGGGAGTGCATCTGTCTAGAATACCACTTTAGCTTGTAACTTACCAGGCAATACATGACCCACTAATACTCCACTTGGTTAACAGCAGGATAATACTCCCCCTCTAGAGCCAATCACCCCAGTACTCTTACAGAACCGTGATACCTGATAACAGGCCTCAGACCACTTACGTGGCACAAAGTGGTCAATCTTCTCCCCACTACTGTTCCTCACAATTCCACCTCTACTAAGGACCATGGATCACATAGCTTTCTCAGTATTTAAAGGCTGGCTTCCCATTTGGCTGAAGTTGAGCCCACGTCTGATCTCAAACGCTCCTTAAAAATGTATTCGGCTGTTTTCTGTGAATAGCGAATACATTTTAAAATGCTAGATATAACTCCTCAAATTGTGATCAAATACTTTTTTCTGGCATGTGAAAAAAAATGCAACTGGCATTTGTTTTTTATATATAAGCAATTTGCCGTATAGGATCAATAGCATGACATTTTAAAGGAAATCTGTCAGTACTTTCACCCAGACTAACCAGCAGTACTGGCTTGTAGTGTGGGTGACTGTGTCCAGATCCTTTGCTGCGTTCCGGAGACATGTTCATTTTACTGAATAAGTAAGTGAGCAGTCTAGGGCATGGACGGGGCTACGATGGCGGCCTCGGGCACAGTGACATCAGCATTATTAAGCGCTCGGCCCGGTTTATTTATATACCCTTTATTCCCCCCTCTGTCTTAGTGCCTAGTGCACAAAACTTCAAGTCCCAGCATGCCCAGACATTGCCCTGAAAAATAGACTTTTAGTAATCTTTGCAAATTCATAAAAAAGGAAAAATTAAGATTTCACATGAACATAGTTATTCAGACCCTTTGGAAAAAAAAAAAAAAATTAGCTCTGGAGCCTCTTAATTATCTTGGAAATGTCTCTCCACCTTGATTGGAGTCACCGGTGGTAAATGCATAATTTATTAAAGGGGTACTCCCGTGGAAAACTTTTTTTTTTTTAAATCAACTGGTACCAGAAAGTTAAACAGATTTGTAAATCACTTCTATTAAAAAAATCTTAATCCTTCCAGTACTTTTCGGGGGCTGTATACTAAAGAGAAATCAAAAAAAGAAATGTATTTCCTCTGATGTCATGACCACAGTGCTCTCTGCTGACCTCTGCTGTTCATTTTAGGAACTGTCCAGAGCAGCATATGTTTGCTATGGGGATTTTCCTCTGCTCTGGACAGTTCCTAAAATGGACAGCAGAGGACAGCAGAGAGCACTGTGGTCATGACATCAGAGGAAATGCATTTCTTTTTTAGTATACAGCTTCTAAAAAGTACTGGAAGGATTAAGATTTTTTAATAGAAGTGATTTACAAATCTGTTTAACTTTCTGGCACCAGTTGATTTTAAAAAAAAGTTTTCCACGGGAGTACCCCTTTAAGGGAAAAAGTTTGGAACAACCGGGACTCTACCTAGAGGTGGCCACCCCACCAAACTAAGTAATTGAGGGAGATGAGTTCTCGTAAGAAAGATGACCAAAGGCCTAATGGTCACTCTTCCTGAGGCACAAAGATCCTGTGTTCAGATGAGAGAAACTTCCAGAAAGTCAACAATCACTGCAGCCTCCACAAAATTTTTTGTTTTTCGCCTTAATACCATTCCTACAGTAAAGCATAGTGGGGGCAGCGTCATGTCTGAAGGAAACCAGGCACTGCCCATCACCTGCCCAATACCATCCCTACAGTGATCATGGTGGGAGCAGCATCATGTCTGGAGGAAACCAGGTACTGCCCATCACCTGCCCAATACCATCCCTACAGGGATCATGGTGGGGGCAACATCATGTCTGGGGGAAACCAGGCACTGCCCATCACCTGCCCAATACCATCCCTACAGTGATCATGGTGGGAGCAGCATCATGTCTGGGGGAAACCAGGCACTGCCCATCACCTGCCCAATACCATCCCTACAGTGATCATGGTGGGGGCAGCATCATGTCTGGAGGAAACTGTCACGATGCCGGCTGGCAGGTAGTGGATCCTCTGTGCCAGAGAGGGATTGGCGTGGACCGTGCTAGAGGATCGGTTCTAAGTCACTACTGGTTTTCACCAGAGCCCGCCGCAAAGCGGGATGGTCTTGCTGCGGCGGTAGTGACCAGGTCGTATCCCCTAGCAACGGCTCAACCTCTCTGGCTGCTGAAGATAGGCGCGGTACAAGGGAGTAGACAGAAGCAAGGTCGGACGTAGCAGAAGGTCGGGGCAGGCAGCAAGGATCGTAGTCAGGGGCAACGGCAGAAGGTCTGGAATCACAGGCAAGGAACACACAAGGAACGCTTTCACTGGCACTAGGGCAACAAGATCCGGCGAGGGAGTGAAGGGGAAGTGAGGTGATATAGGGAAGTGCACAGGTGTAAACACTAATTGGAACCACTGCACCAATCAGCGGTGCAGTGGCCCTTTAAATCGCAAAGACCCGGCGCGCGCGCGCCCTAGGGAGCGGGGCCGCGCGCGCCGGGACAGAACTGACGGGGAGCGAGTAAGGTACGGGAGCCGGGGTGCGCATCGCGAGCGGGCGCTACCCGCATCGCGAATCGCATCCCGGCCGGAGGTGGTAACGCAGCGCCCCGGGTCCGTGGAACCGACCGGGGCGCTGCAGTGAGGGAAGTGTAGCGAGCGCTCCGGGGAGGAGCGGGGACCCGGAGCGCTCGGCGTAACAGTACCCCCCCCCTTGGGTCTCCCCCTCTTCTTGGGGCCTGAGAACCTGAGGATCAGACTTTTGTCCAGGATATTGTCCTCAGGTTCCCAGGACCTCTCTTCTGGACCACAACCCTCCCAATCCACTAAAAAAAAAGTTCTTCCCCTGACCTTTTTAGAGGCCAAAATCTCTTTAACAGAGAAGATGTCCGAGGAGCCGGAAACAGGAGTGGGAGGAACAGATTTAGGAGAAAAACGGTTGAGGATGAGAGGTTTAAGAAGAGAGACGTGAAAGGCATTAGGGATACGAAGAGAAGGAGGAAGAAGAAGTTTGTAAGAGACAGGATTAATTTGACACAAAACTTTAAAAGGACCAAGATAGCGTGGTCCCAACTTATAGCTCGGGACACGGAAACGGACATATTTAGCGGAGAGCCATACCTTGTCTCCAGGGGAAAAAATGGGAGGAGCTCTTCTTTTCTTATCTGCGAATCTCTTCATGCGAGAAGAAGCCTGTAAGAGAGAATTTTGGGTCTCTTTCCATATGGTGGAAAGATCACGAGAAATTTCATCCACAGCGGGCAGACCAGAGGGCAAGGGGGTAGGGAGGGGGGGAAGAGGGTGACGGCCGTACACCACGAAAAACGGAGATTTGGAGGAAGATTCAGAGATTCTGAAATTATACGAGAATTCGGCCCAAGGTAGAAGATCTGCCCAGTCATCCTGGCGGGAGGAAACAAAATGTCGTAAATAGTCACCCAAGATCTGGTTAATTCTCTCTACTTGTCCATTGGATTGAGGATGGTATGCAGAAGAAAAATTTAATTTAATCTTGAGTTGTTTACAGAGAGCCCTCCAGAATTTAGACACAAATTGGACGCCTCTATCCGAGACGATCTGTGTAGGCAACCCGTGAAGACGAAAAATGTGTACAAAAAATTGTTTAGCCAACTGAGGCGCTGAAGGAAGACCAGGAAGAGGGATGAAATGTGCCATTTTGGAGAATCGATCAACGACCACCCAAATAACAGTGTTGCCATGGGATGGGGGTAAGTCAGTAATAAAATCCATACCAATCAGAGACCAAGGTTGTTCGGGGACAGGTAGAGGATGAAGAAAACCAGCGGGCTTCTGGCGAGGAGTCTTATCCCGGGCACAGATAGTGCAGGCTCGCACAAAGTCCACCACATCAGTCTCTAGAGTCGGCCACCAATAGAAGCGAGAGATGAGTTGCACAGATTTCTTGATGCCCGCATGACCTGCGAGATGGGAGGAGTGACCCCATTTGAGGATCCCAAGGCGTTGGCGTGGAGAAACAAAGGTCTTTCCTGGAGGAGTTTGCCTGATGGAGGCTGGAGAAGTGGAAATCAGGCAGTCAGGAGGAATGATGTGTTGAGGAGAGAGTTCAATTTCAGAGGCATCTGAGGAACGAGAGAGAGCATCGGCCCTAATGTTTTTATCAGCAGGCCGAAAGTGAATTTCAAAATTAAATCGGGCAAAGAACAGAGACCACCTGGCCTGACGAGGATTCAGCCGTTGGGCAGACTGGAGGTAGGAGAGGTTCTTGTGATCGGTGTAAATAATAACTGGAAATCTTGATCCCTCCAGCAGATGCCTCCATTCCTCAAGTGCTAATTTAATGGCTAGAAGCTCTCGATCCCCGATGGAGTAGTTCCTCTCCGCCGGAGAGAAGGTCCTGGAAAAAAAACCACAAGTAACAGCATGCCCGGAAGAGTTTTTTTGTAGAAGGACAGCTCCAGCTCCCACTGAGGAGGCATCAACCTCCAATAGGAAGGGTTTAGATGGGTCAGGTCTGGAGAGCACGGGAGCCGAAGAAAAGGCAGACTTGAGTCGTTTAAAGGCGTCTTCCGCTTGAGGAGGCCAAGACTTGGGATCGGCATTTTTTTTTGTTAAAGCCACAATAGGAGCCACAATGGTAGAAAAATGTGGAATAAATTGCCTGTAATAATTGGCGAACCCCAAAAAACGTTGGATGGCACGGAGTCCGGAGGGGCGTGGCCAATCTAAGACGGCAGAGAGTTTATCTGGGTCCATTTGTAGTCCCTGGCCAGAGACCAAGTATCCTAGAAAAGGAAGAGATTGGCATTCAAACAGACATTTCTCTATTTTGGCATAGAGTTGATTATCACGAAGTCTCTGAAGAACCATACGGACATGCTGGCGGTGTTCTTCAAGATTGGCAGAAAAAATCAGGATATCGTCCAGATATACAACAACACAGGAGTATAGTAGATCACGAAAAATTTCATTAACAAAGTCTTGGAAGACGGCAGGGGCGTTGCATAGACCAAAGGGCATGACCAGATACTCAAAGTGTCCATCTCTGGTGTTAAATGCCGTTTTCCATTCATCCCCCTCTCTGATGCGGATGAGATTATAAGCACCTCTTAAGTCCAGTTTGGTAAAAATATGGGCACCTTGGAGACGATCAAAGAGTTCAGAGATGAGGGGTAGGGGGTAGCGGTTCTTAACCGTGATTTTATTAAGACCGCGGTAGTCAATGCAAGGACGTAGAGAGCCATCTTTTTTGGACACAAAGAAAAATCCGGCTCCGGCAGGAGAGGAGGATTTACGGATAAAGCCCTTTTTTAAATTTTCTTGGACGTATTCAGACATGGCAAGAGTCTCTGGGACGGACAGAGGATAGATTCTGCCCCGGGGTGGAGTAGTGCCCGGGAGGAGGTCAATGGGACAATCATAAGGCCTGTGAGGAGGTAGAGTCTCAGCTTGTTTTTTGCAAAAAACGTCCGCAAAGTCCATATAGGCCTTAGGGAGACCGGTTACATGAGGAAGCACAGGGACACGGCAAGGTTTACTGGGAACCGGTTTTAAGCAGTCCTTGGAACAAGAGGGCCCCCAACTCTTGATCTCCCCAGTGGACCAATCCAGGATTGGGGAATGGAGTTGAAGCCAGGGAAGTCCAAGAAGGATTTCAGAAGTGCAATTGGGGAGGACCAACAGTTCAATCCTCTCGTGATGAGATCCGATGCACATTAGAAGGGGCTCCGTGCGGAAACGTATAGTACAGTCCAATCTTTCATTGTTTACACAATTGATGTAGAGGGGTCTGGCGAGACTGGTCACCGGGATGTTGAACCTGTTGACGAGAGAGGCTAAGATGAAATTTCCTGCAGATCCAGAGTCCAAGAAGGCCACAGCAGAGAAGGAGAAGGCAGAGGCAGACATCCGCACAGGCACAGTAAGACGTGGAGAAGCAGAGTAGACATCAAGGACTGTCTCACCTTTGTGCGGAGTCAGCGGACGTCTTTCCAGGCGGGGAGGACGGATAGGACAATCCTTCAGGAAGTGTTCGGTACTAGCACAGTACAGGCAGAGATTCTCCATGCGGCGTCGTGTCCTCTCTTGGGGTGTCAGGCGAGACCGGTCGACCTGCATAGCCTCCACGGCGGGAGGCACAGGAACAGATTGCAGGGGACCAGAGGAGAGAGGAGCCGGGGAGAAGAAACGCCTCGTGCGAACAGAGTCCATATCCTGGCGGAGCTCCTGACGCCGTTCGGAAAAACGCATGTCAATGCGAGTGGCAAGATGGATGAGTTCATGTAGGTTAGCAGGGATTTCTCGTGCGGCCAGAACATCTTTAATGTTGCTGGATAGGCCTTTTTTAAAGGTCGCGCAGAGTGCCTCATTATTCCAGGATAATTCTGAAGCAAGGGTACGGAACTGTACGGCATACTCGCCAACGGAAGAATTACCCTGGACCAGGTTCAACAGGGCAGTCTCAGCAGAAGAGGCTCGGGCAGGTTCCTCAAAGACACTTCGAATTTCCGAGAAGAAGGAGTGTACAGAGGCAGTGACGGGGTCATTGCGGTCCCAGAGCGGTGTGGCCCAAGCCAGGGCTTTTCCAGACAGCAGGCTGACTACGAAAGCCACCTTAGACCTTTCAGTGGGGAACTGGTCCGACATCATCTCCAAGTGTAATGAACATTGGGAAAGAAAGCCACGGCAAAACTTAGAGTCCCCATCAAATTTATCCGGCAAGGATAGTCGTATTCCAGAAGCGGCCACTCGCTGCGGAGGAGGTACAGGAGCTGGCGGAGGAGATGATTGCTGGAGCTGTGGTAGTAACTGTTGTAGCATAACAGTCAGTTGAGACAGCTGTTGGCCTTGTTGCGCAATCTGTTGTGACTGCTGGGCGACCACCGTGGTGAGGTCAGCGACAACTGGCAGAGGAACTTCAGCGGGATCCATGGCCGGATCTACTGTCACGATGCCGGCTGGCAGGTAGTGGATCCTCTGTGCCAGAGAGGGATTGGCGTGGACCGTGCTAGAGGATCGGTTCTAAGTCACTACTGGTTTTCACCAGAGCCCGCCGCAAAGCGGGATGGTCTTGCTGCGGCGGTAGTGACCAGGTCGTATCCCCTAGCAACGGCTCAACCTCTCTGGCTGCTGAAGATAGGCGCGGTACAAGGGAGTAGACAGAAGCAAGGTCGGACGTAGCAGAAGGTCGGGGCAGGCAGCAAGGATCGTAGTCAGGGGCAACGGCAGAAGGTCTGGAATCACAGGCAAGGAACACACAAGGAACGCTTTCACTGGCACTAGGGCAACAAGATCCGGCGAGGGAGTGAAGGGGAAGTGAGGTGATATAGGGAAGTGCACAGGTGTAAACACTAATTGGAACCACTGCACCAATCAGCGGTGCAGTGGCCCTTTAAATCGCAAAGACCCGGCGCGCGCGCGCCCTAGGGAGCGGGGCCGCGCGCGCCGGGACAGAACTGACGGGGAGCGAGTAAGGTACGGGAGCCGGGGTGCGCATCGCGAGCGGGCGCTACCCGCATCGCGAATCGCATCCCGGCCGGAGGTGGTAACGCAGCGCCCCGGGTCCGTGGAACCGACCGGGGCGCTGCAGTGAGGGAAGTGTAGCGAGCGCTCCGGGGAGGAGCGGGGACCCGGAGCGCTCGGCGTAACAGAAACCAGGCACTGCCCATCACCTGACCAATACCATCCCTACAGTGATCATGGTGGGGGCAGCATCATGTCTGGGGGAAACCAGGCACTGCCCATCACCTGCCCAATACCATCCCTACAGTGATCATGGTGGAGGCAGCATCATATCTGTGGGAAACCAGGCACTGCCCATCACCTGCCCAATACCATCCCTACAGTGATCATGGTGGGGGCAGCATCATGTCTGGAGGAAACCAGGCACTGCCCATCACCTTCCCAATACCATCCCTACAGTGATCATGGTGGGGGCAGCATCATGTCTGGAGGAAACCAGGTACTGCCCATCACCTGCCCAATACCATCCCTACAGTGATCATGGTGGGGGCAGCATCATGTCTGGAGGAAACCAGGCACTGCCCATCACCTGCCCAATACCATCCCTACAGTGATCATGGTGGGGGCAGCATCATGTCTGGAGGAAACCAGGCACTGCCCATCATCTGCCCAATACCATCCCTACAGTGATCATGGTGGGGGCAGCATCATGTCTGGAGAAAACCAGGCACTGCCCATCATCTGCCCAATACCATCCCTACAGTAAAGCATGGTGGGGGGCAGCATCATGTCTGGAGGAAACCAGGCCCTGCCCATTACCTGCCCAATACCATCCCTACAATGAAGTATGGTGGGGGCAGCATCATGTCTGGGGGAAGCCAGGCACTGCCAATCACCTGCCCAATACCATCCCTACAGTGATCATGGTGGGGGCAGCATCATGTCTGGAGGAAACCAGGTACTGCCCATCATCTGCCCAATACCATCCCTACAGTACAGCATGGTGGGGGGCAGCATCATGTCTGGAGGGAACCAGGCCCTGCCCATCACTTGCCCAATATCACCCCTACAGTGAAGCATGGTGGGAGCAGCATAATGCAGGAATAGAGTATTTGAAGGGGTTATCAAGTGGGAGGTGTGATTTCAGAACTTTGGCAATTAACAGCATGTAAAAAAAGCTAGCTTTTACTAACCTCCTGCTCTCCAGCAGTGTCGGTGCTCCGGTCCCCAGCTGCGATCCTCTTCTCGAAATTGTGAAGCTTGGGTCCAGAGTGACATCAGGGTCCAGAGTGTTACACTGCCCCGCTGGCTGGGGTGGGACATCGCTACAGCCAGTAATTGGATGAGGGGCAGTGTCACACTCTGGGCCCAAACATCACTCAGAGCCCAAGTGTCACGATTTCAGGAAGGAATGACATTGCTTGAGAAAAGCAGGTTGGTATGTGGCTTACTGTAAGATACTTTTTTATTATGGAATAAAACACCAAGATTTTTTTTCACTAATTTTGTGTGCTGTGGGGAGATCTTTTTTTGTTATATATAAAACTCAATATATATATATATATATATATATATATGTATATGTATGTTCCAGCAAAACTTCCGAACTGCTGAATATATTTCAATTAAATTAGGTACACATCTTTCTTATATGTCATATTAAAGGAGATGTCCGGTGCGGCCGGGCTGTCTACTACCTACTTCCTTTAGCCCGGTACGTCACACGGCGCTTCAGCCTATCACCGGCTGCAGTGATGTCCCGCCTCGGCCGGTGATAGGCTGAAGCGCCGTGTGACGTAGCAGGCTAAAGGAACTAGGTAGTACTTCGGCCGACCGATCAGCTGTTGCGGAGCTCCGGAGGGAACGTAGGAAGTTAAGTGAAAGTTTGTTTTATCTTTTTTTTGCAGGCCGGGCAGGATGGAATAGGAAAAGTCCACACCGGACATCTGCTTTAAAATACAGAACAGTTTAGAGATGGCATTCTACTGATAATCTTTGCAGCATGAGAGTAAAACAGCAGCCCAATTAAATCATACTTTACTATGACATTGGTCCAGCAGCAGGATGTTTACAACTCCCAGACAATCTCCGCAGGACAAGAGCAACAAGTTTAGGAGATGTACCTGAAGGCTGGGAGACATTCTGTATATCTCCTTATTGCATTACTCTCAAATGCACGGGAGTTTTAAACATCCTGCAACCGGACCGACGTCATGGTAAAGTATGATTTAACTGTCTAAGAGGCAGAGAGTAGTTAGTACAGAGGCAGGGAAAGGAAACAGGATAGTCAGGAAAAGGAGATTTATTGTGGACTAAGAGTAAGGAGGAAAGAAGACAACAGTGCGGGGGCAGGGAAAGAAAGAGAAATTTGATCTATTAAAAAAAAAGTACAACCTCTAGAGAAAGATGGACTTATGATGTAAAGACGTAATGAAATGTAATACTCTATAATCAAATAAAGGAAATTAATATTTTTAGTTATTATATAGTTATTTATATATTATTGACGCAATGAGGTTTTGGTAGGAAGACTGGGCAACGCCTGGTACTCAGCAAGTTGCTGATAAGGCTTAAAGGGTATCTTTCATCAAAACAACTTTTGATATATTATAGATTAATGTATGCAGAATAACTTTCCAATTGCTTTTTATAAAAAATATGCTTCTTTCTATCTAATTTTCCACTTTGAAAAAATTACCACTAGGGGTCTCCCTACCAGTCCTGGCCACAAGCCCTTTTTATAGATTTCTCACTCATTCTGGAGTCCTAAATCTCAGACTGCAGCTTGGACACAGACAAGCTCAGCACTGCTCCCTGCCTGTCAATCAGACAGGCAGGAGGCAGCACTGTGCTCATAGCACAGCAGGGCATACTCCTGACTCTGCCTTACTACATGCCCTCATTCATTTTACTATCTGAGCTCTGATCTTTCTTCTCTCTGCACATGCAGTTGTAAACAGAGAGAAGATTCAGAGCTGCAGGATGCTGTTCTCATAGCCTGTATGCTGGGCCATGTTCCCCCTTCCTCCCTCACACTAGGACAGCTGAATGAGCAGCCAAGAAGACAATAAATCAGGTAGAAAGAGGGGGTTTTGAATGAAAAGAAACACAGCGATAGTGCCAGTGAGAGTCAGGGCCAGATTGGGGGGGGGGGGGGGGGGGGGGATTAGGGAGAGTTTAGATCATGATAGGTACTCTTTAATCAAAGGAGAAAAACAGCTGGGGAGCTTCCTGGTATAGTATTTTGGTAAGGTGTTGACCCGCCACCACACCTTTAGTGCTGTACTGACCTTGTCAAATAGTGCCTTAAAATAAATAAATAAATACATATGCACAGTGTGCTGCTCAGAGACCCTGTCTGCATCCTTTAGGGTATAGATTGTAAGGTGGAATAGTGGGGAAAAAATTGGGTCTTTGGCCGAGCGCTACTGCTTGATTCACACAAAGATGCTTAGTCACCACAGTTTCAAAGGTCTATTAGGTTTATTCAAAAACAGTATAAGAAAGGACGACCCATTTTGGCGATCTCATGCATCTTCCACAGGTCCAACAACAGTCAATTACTGATGTCCTGATCAGTGTTGCCTGTGCTGCTGTGGTGCATTAACAGCAACACAGGCAGCACCAATCAGGACATCAGTAGGACCTGAGGAAGGCGCATGTGAATGCCGAAACGCATCGTCCTTTCTTATACTGTTTTCGAATAAACCTAATAGACCTGTGAAACTGTGGAAACTAAGCATCTCTGGGTGAATTAAGCAGTAGCACTCGGCCAAAGGCCCAATTTTCTTCCCACTATTCCACTGATAAGGCTAATGCATCAGTCAATCCTAATTTTCAAGAAACCTATCATTTTTTTTCGAATACATTGACATATCTTACAAATGGAAGAGTTAAAGTTGAAGTAGGGTGCACAATCTAATTGCCTCATTTCATTTTAACATAAAAACAAAGGAATAACGCAAAAACTGTAACAAAATGTTCCGAAAATTAAGTATAAAGTACAAGTAAAAATAAAGTACAAACATGTTCCTTTGACTCTAACCACTCTCTAGTGTAATTATATGGAGGACTATATGGCGTATTATTAATCAGGCTTGTTAGCACAACCCATAAATTGCACCTTTGGGACAAGACACTGGGAGTTTATACACTGTCACCCGGCACTCTATAAAGTCCTAGTACACAGGTGATAGGAACTGCGAGCGATAAAAAGAAATTAGAGGTAGAAGACGTCGCTAAATAGTTCGAAAATCCACAGCAATTACTGTTTTATGAATTAAGAACTATTTGACTTGCCGCTAATGGTCCTGATACTGGTATTGAACCATAACTAATGTTGCAAAATTACAAGAGGAACATCATCTAAAATATCATCTAAAATATCATTGTGTCCTAATTTCAAGGTCATTGGACAATTATATGGGTCTCCTCTTAACTACTCACATAATTTGGGTAGAAATGAAGAATAGTTCGGCATTAAGCATGTAATATTACATGTAATGGCATAAAATAGGGAGGCCATAAATAGCGGGATGAAGTGCCGGGATTCATTTCCATATTTTTGTAGTGAAGTCTCAGTAAAAATGCGCAGTTAAGCCGGGAACTAGCTAACTACCGGCTTCTGACACAATGATGAATTGTAGGATAAAAAATAGATTACTTGACACTCCCAGGAAGACGCTGATGAACAACTACACCCATCGTGTTCAGTAGGATGGATTCCAAAAATATGCAGTGATTTTTTTTTTTTTTTGGGGGGGGGGGGGGGGAATTGCTACTTTAAAAAAAAAAAGTTCTCAAAAATATGTTCTAAAAATTGTTTTGGTCTCCATCTTGCCCATTTACTTTTTTTTTCTATAGTATGTGCACCAAAAGCACAATAACTGCCCCAAAGGTAGTTGCGGCTTTTAGTATATGCTATAAATTAAAATCCTACAAGAAAAAGAGAAATGTAGGCGTGCAGCCATAGTGCACCTGGTTTAAGGGATTTGTTCAAAGTAAGAAGTGCTTACCAAATAGTGAGCATAACACCTTGATATGCATGTAGACTTGAATCCTGGATCCTGTGGACACAAGCCGGTGTGAAAGTAGATAATTAGGCATATAATTCACTGTAAATAGTGGCGGAATGATGGCACTAAAAAAAGTGAACAATTCAGAAATTGACACCATAAAAATTCCAGTGCAGGTTCGAAACGCGTTGTTTTATAGAATACATTTCTAAATTATTCAAGAGAAGAGTTATCCTTCTGTCCAATATATATACACAGTAGATTATATCCCTTATTGTCTATGTTAAGTGAAGTCTATGAGTGCGGAAAACACCATTGCTATACCAAGAGCATGCTGTGCGTTCGAAAAGAAACAAAAAAACAAAAAAAAAGACATTTGTTAGCTCCCATACATACGTCACAATTTTTTGTGTGTATTCTTTAGTATAGGTGCTCTATATGATGCCTCGTATAGTCCCTGAGGTTGTGGGGAATGGTACAAGAATACTAAGAACACCATAGAAAGGACCTGCATGTCGTGCTGTTCCCTTACTAGGTTCAGTGACATAGGTGTAGGTGGTGCAAAAGCAACAATCGCATGCAGTACTTTTGGCTTAGGGGTCTCAAATGCACCTGTAACACTTAGGCCCCTTTCACACTACAGGTATCATCCTGTAAAAAAAAAAAAAAACTCTGTTATTACTCCCGGCAAAAAGTCCTGAAAACGGCCGTCAAAAAATCCCATTCATGTCAATGGGATTTTTTGAACATTCTTTTGCATCAGGTATGTCCGTTTTTACTAATGTCAGTTATTTTTGCCGACACAAAAGACGGTGCATGCACAAATTTTCGGTCCGGCAAAAACAAAATGATGAAAAACCAGACGTTAAAATTTAACATTGAAGTCTATGGGAACCGGATGTTCAAAAAAACATCCATTATCATCAGTTATTGTCAGGTTTTTTAACATCCGTTTTTTGGACTGAGCATGCTCAGTACAGATTTACAAAAAAAAGGGTTAAAAACCTGATTAAAAAACGGATGTAACTGGTAATAACGAATGATAACGGAAGAACAACATCAGGATTTTTTAAGAAAAAAAACATTAAAAATAACGGATGATGGTCATCAGTTATCATCCGTTATTACCAGTTTTTGCATCCGTTTTTTTTTTCATCCGTTATTGTAAAATAACAACAGTAAAAAAAAGCAGGATGATACCTGTAGTGTGAAAGGGGCCTTAAATAGGCTATCTTAACATAAAAACTTATCTCCATTCACCCAATAACTGATGGTGAAAATCCAATGACTGTGACCCCCACCAGTTGAACTAGGCCCCGTGTTTTCTAGGTGAATTGAGCGACAGCATTCATGCTCGAGCATAGCTACGTTGATTCCCTATGGAACTTCTGAACGTAGGAAAGCTTCCCCCATCATTCTGCACTAAATACTTCATAATAAGAATGTGAAAACGGAAGGGTAGAAATCTTAGCTGATTTATTAAAAAGGAAAAACTAAAATATCCCATTGACGTAAGTATTCATACCCTTTACTCAGGACTTAGTTAAAGCCCCTTTGGCAGAGATCACAGCCTCCAGTCTTCTTGGGGATGAGGTAAAAAGGTTTACACACCTGGATTTGGGGATTTTTGGCCATTCTTCTCTGCAGATCATCTCAAGCTCTGTCAGGTTGCAGGGGGGCCATCAGTGGAAGCCAGAGGGGCTCTGGATGGCTCATTGACATTTACAGATTTGTCCCTAAGCAGCTCCAGTGTTGCCCCCGCCATGCTTCACCTTAGGGATATAGTGGGCAGGTGAAAGAGCAGTGCCCGTTGTTGTCAGGGCATGACTCTAAAACTGAGGCAAAAAACTTGGTTTCATCAGACCAGAGAATCTGGTTTATCACAGACTGATTCTTTAGGTGTTTTTTTTTTTTTTTTGCAAACTCCAGGCAGCTTTCATGTTTTATTACTGAGGAGAGGCTTCTTTTTGGCCACAATCACATAAATCCCACATTGGTGGAGGCTACAGTGATGATTCTGGACCTTCTGGAAGTTTCTCCCATCTGCACACAGGATCTTTTTGAGTTGAGCCAGACCACTGGGTTCTTGGTCATCTCCCTCACCAAGGTCCTTCTCCATGGTTACGTAGATTGGTGAGGTGGCAGCTCTAGTAAGAGTCCTGGTTGTTCCAAGCTTCTTCCATTTAAGAATTATGGAGGCCACTGTGCTCTTGTAACACACCACGCCGCCATGCAGTACCAGACGTGTCCCCCTGCTTAAAGGAAAACTGTCAGCTTGCTCCCCCCACACTAAACAGCTGTACTGGCTAGTGGAGCGGGGGATACTGATCAGTTTAATGCATACCATGCCGGATCGGCCGCACCATACGCCTGTAATCTTTCTTCTTGATGTTCAAATTAGCTGCTAACTGGCATATCCGGGGTTACTACCTTCATCTGGCACTGTGACGTAACCACTGCCTGGCTGGCAGTACCACTCGGCTTATGAATATTCATGTTCTCCCTCATCATCTCCCTCTCCTCCCCGCTGATTTCAGGACACCACTGCGCTGAAGTGGCTTCCGGGTGTAGACAGGAAGCCAGCACATGCACAGTGGAGTCCTGAAATCAGCGGGGAGGAGAGGGAGATGATGAGGGAGACGTCGTGGCCCCGCGTTAGAGAAAGGAAAAGGACTCAGGATGTACCAGTACGTCCTTGGTCCTTAAGCGGTTAAGCCAGTACATGTCCGGGCCCATCTGAAGTTTGCTAGAGAGCATTTGGATGATCCAGAAGAGGATTGGGAGAATGTCATATGGTCAGATGAAACCAAAGTAGAACTTTTTGGTAAAAACTTTACTCGTCGTGTTCGGAGGAGAAAGAATACTGAGTTGCATCCAAAGAACATCATACCTACTGTGAAGCATGGGGGGTGACCGAAACATCATGCTTTGGAGCAGTTTTTTTGCTAAGGGACCAGGAAGACTGATCCGTGTAAAGGAAAGAATGTATGGGGCCATGTATCGTGATATTTTGAGTGAAAACCTCCTTCCATCATCAAGGGCATTGAAGATGAAACATGGCTGGGTCTTTCAGCATGACAATGATCCTAAACACACCGCCAAGGCAATGAAGGAGTGGCTTCGTAAGAAGCATTTCAAGGTCCTGGAGTGGCCTAGCTAGTCTCCAGATCTCAACCCCATAGAAAACCTTTGGAGGGAGTTGAAAGTCCGTATTGCACAGCAACAGCCCCAAAACATCACTGCTCTAGAGGAGATCTGCATGGAGGAATGGGCCAAAATACCAGCAACAGTGTGTGAAAACCTTGTGAAGACTTACAGAAAACGTTTGACCTCTGTCATTGCCAACAAAGAGTATATAACCAAGTATTGAGATGAACTTTTGTTATTGAAGAAATACCTATTTTCAATCATAATTTGCTAATAAATTCTTTAAAAATAATGTGATTTTATGTATTTTTTTCTCATTCTGTCTCTCATAGTTGAGGTTATAACCTATGATGACAATTACAGGCCTCTCATCTTTTTAAGTGGGAGAACTTGCACAATTGGTGGCTGACTAAATACTTTTTTGTCCCACTGTATATAGACAGGGCTGTGTCTTTCTCAATCATATCCAATCAGCTGAATTTACCACAGGTGACTCCAAACAATGAAAAGAAACATCTCCAAAGTGCAACATTATTATTGTTATTATTCTTATTTATTGATTTGCAAACATTTCTAAAATTATGTTTTTTCACATTTCCATTAAGGTATTGAGTACAGAATGATGGGGTAAACCTTGTGTGTGTTTGTCCTATAATGATTTTTTCCTTCTTAGATTTTTATTTTAGCAAAAAAGCTATTACTCAAATGCCTCTTCAAAAAGTTATCAATAAATAAGTATCTTGTTCAATAAATTATGATAGCATCCGTTTCATTAAAGTGATAAATGCATTATTTCATCTATCTCTAATCCTCCTTCAGAACCTGAATGCAGAATGTTCACTGTTTGGGCTCAGGCCACCTTTGTATTTAGGAAAAATGGAGTCTTATTACAGATTGTCTCATAAAACAGGGACATAGCTATAGAAGGTACACAGAAAACAGTGCCAAACCCCCTCAGGGACAAAATACAGTTATAAGTGAACAGTCCTAAAAAATGGCCGCAGGGGAGGATCATTCTAGATTGCAGAGGTCACCTTCCCTGAGGATGATCATGGGCCGACCTACTTCTAGGAGGCCTGCTGATCCAATATACTGTATAAAGTAGGGAAGGGTTCTATGTAAGTAAAAACATATAGCAAAGATTCTATTTAATGAACCAAGTCCATATATCTTGTACCATATAGTTGATATAACATGTCCAAAAGTAGGGAACTTAACCCTAACATCCTATTAGATGAACAGATCTGTGCCGATCTAGCAGATAGACGCTTATTTAAAGGAGATATCCAGTGGTGAAAAACGTCTCCCCTATCCTAAGGATAGGGGATACGTTTCAGATCGCGGGGGGTCTGACAGCTGGGGCCCCCTCGCGATCTCCTGTACGGGGCCCGACAGCCCGCGGGAAGGGGGCGTGTTGATCACCACACAAGGCGGCGGCTGACACGCCCCCTCAATACAACTCTATGGCAGAGCCGGAGCGCTGCCTTCGGCAATCTCCGGCTCTGCCATGGAGTTGTATTGAGGGGGCGTGCCAGCCGCCGCTTCGTGCAGTGGTCAACACGCGCTATCTGGCCAGCGAGCCGGGGCCCCGTACAGAGAGCCCCAGCGGTCGTACCCCCCGCAATCTCAAACTCATCCCCTAATCTAAATCCCAAATGCTGGGAACCCCTGTGATCTCCGGCACAGCACCCTGGCTCTCCCCAGGAATAAAAAATGTTGACCCCTGCACAAAGTGGGGGCCGACGCGCCCCCTTTCATGATTCTCTATGGGAGAGACAGAGATACAGCGTTCATGTATCTTCGGCTTTCCCATAGGGATACATTGAGGGGGGCATGTCAGCCGCCTCTTCGTGGAGGGGTGGACATGCTCCGTTCCTGCGGAGAGCCGTGGCGCTATGCAGAAGATCGCATGGAGGGTGCGGGCTTGTTTTTGAAGTAGTCAGACCCCCCCATGAGCAGACATCTATCCCCTCTAATTATTGAATAGGGGATATGTTTTCCTGCACCACAGTACTCCTTTAACCACATAAAGCATTGCTGAATCATTTATGCAGGAATTAACTTCTTTCATTGTTAGTACCACATCCCCTGTTTACGTGTGCAGCTGAGTAACAAAAATGTTTAGGCCAGCAAAAATGGCCAACATATTTGCATTAAGACTCATGGCAATAGGCTGTAGCACTCAGGGTAGTAGTGGATCCGCTGGACCTGTGTATTAGATGATGTGGGCCATGCTAGGCAGCAGAGTCTAAGGTGCCGCTGGTTTTCACCAGAGCCCGCCGCAAAGCAGGATGGACTTGCAGCGGCAGGCGGCACCCAGGTCACTACCCCTGGCACGATTCGACCACACAGGCGGCTGAGGAGATACGAGGCACTGGAGGGATACGGCAACTCGTGGTTAGGATAGCAGTAGGTCAGGGCAGGCAGCACAGGAGCGTAGACAGGAACGTAGCAGGAGGTCAGTAGTCTGGCAGCAAAGAAACTAGGTCAGGTCACGGAACGATGGGGCCTGGAACACCGCAAGGCAAGCCAACAAACACTTTCTCTAGGACACTGAGGCAACAAAGATCCGGCAGTGAGTGGGGGGAAGTGCAGAAACTTATAACCAAGGTGCAGGTGAAAGTAATAATTACGGGTGCACTGGCCCTTTAAATTTTTTAGCTCTGGCACGCGCCCTAGGAGGCGGGGCCACAAGCACAGAAGAAACAGCAGTGACGGGATGGGATTCGCATGCGCGGGCGTCCCGCGATGCGAATTCCGGCCCCGCCGGCTGAGGAGGACAGGGAAGGAGAGCACTCACGGCCAACATGTCTGGCCTGAGCGCTAGATGTAACATTTGCTGATCACTGTGTCTATTAAATGGGGCAATATAACCCTGTCCACCAATAATTACCCCTTGTGATAGGGCCCTTTACATGCTAGGTTTGCCCATTGTAGTTTAGTCATTGACGAAACCCAACACAATGGGGAACCCAACAAATGGGAGAAAAAATTGGGCTAAATAAAACTCACCAACAAACCTTCCCCTATAGACTAGTCTAAAAATAATATACAATAAATAATAGAATAATACTGCAACTGTGTTCAAGAATATAAATACTGTAATACTGCCTTCCATATATAAAAATATAACTACTAAAGTACTGTTCAAGACTATTATAATACGGTCCCTATGTACAGCATATAACTACTATAATACTGCTCCTATGTACAAGTATATAACTACTATAATACTGCCTCCTATGTACAAGAATATAACTACCATAGTTCTGCTTCCTATGTACAAGAATATACCTACTATAATACTGCTTCCTATGTACAAGAATATAACTACCATAATACTGCTCCTATATACAAGAATATAACTACTGTAATACCGCCTCCTATATACAAGAATATAATTACTATAATACTGCTCCTATGTACAAAAATATAACTAGTATAATACTGCCCCTATGTACAAGAATATAACTACTATAATACTGCTCCTATATACAAGAATATAACTACTATAATACTGCCTCCTATATACAAAAATATAACTACTGTAATACTGCCTCCTATATACAAGAATATAACTACTATAATACTGCTCCTATGTACAAGAATATAACTACAATAATACTGCCCCTATGTACAAGAATATAACTACGATAATACTGCTCCTATATACAAGAAAATAACTACTATATTACTGCTCCTATATACAAGAATATAACTACTATAATACTGCTCCTATATACAAGAATATAACTACTATATTACTGCTCCTATGTACAAGAATATAACTACTGTAATACTGCTTCCTATATACAAGAATATAATTACTATAATACTGCTCCTATGTACAAGAATATAACTAGTATAATACTGCTCCTATGTACAAGAATATAACTACTATAATACTGCTCCTATATACAAGAATATAACTACTATAATACTGCTCCTATATACAAGAATATAACTACTATAATAGTGCTCCTATATACAAGAATATAACTACTATAATGCTGTCCCTATGTACAAGAATATAACTACTATAATACTGCTCCTATGTACAAGAATATAACTACTATAATACTGCTCCTATATACAAGAATATAACTACTATAATACTGCTCCTATATACACTATAATACTGCCCCTATGTAAAAGAATATAACTACTATAATACTGCCCCTATGTACAAGAATATAACTACTATAATACTGCTCCTATGTACAAGAATATAACTACTATAATACTGCTCCTATATACAAGAATATAACTACTATAATACTGCTCCTATATACACTATAATACTGCCCCTATGTAAAAGAATATAACTACTATAATACTGCCCCTATGTACAAGAATATAACTACTATAATGCAAACAAAGTAGAGAAAAAACTTCTGCACTCACCTATTAAAATCTAATTCTTTATTTCATTTCATCATAAAAAAAACGGCTGGCCGCTGCGGGGAGGGAGTGAAGGAAACAAGCTGCAGACGAAGCGGAGCGGGTGAAGCTACAAGCCTGTTTTGCGGGTTAATCCGCTTCCTCTGGCATCACCTCGTGTGTGAACAGGGCAGCTACACACAGACGTCGTGGGTGATGTCACAAAGTGGGAGGAGTAAGGCACTGCATACCTGTGCAAAACATAGGTGAGTGAAAAAATGCAACAGATGCAAAAGGTTAAAAACAAAGTAGCAACATGAATTCCGGTATAAGGGGATAATGGGAGGGGGGCAATGTCATAAAAATACAGTAAGTTCATTTCGGTCATTAAGACCTAGGATCTCGATTGCATCTATGCGCATTATCCATTCGGCTTCCCGTTGCCGCAGAATTATTTCTTTTGCCGATCCTCCTGAAGTAATTCTTTCCATCCCGCAGATAGTGAATTATCGTCACTCTTGTGGTAAGTCTTCATATGATCTATTAAGTGGGCAGAACCTATGCAAGTCTTTAGTGAACGTTTGTGTTCACAAAATCGGGAGAACAAGCATATTTTGGTAGACCCCATATAGAAATTGTTACACAGGCAGATGATCGCATAGATGACCCATTCAGAGCGACAGCATATGAAGTCCTTAATGTAGACTTTGCAGCCACCCAGTCTGATGTATGCTCCTTTCAACATTTGGGGACAATCTATACAGCTGCCACATTTAAAGTTGCCTTTACGTTCATTGTGGGTGAGCCAATTGTCAGATACATTTTTGCTGGTGAAGGTGGAAGATACCAAAATGTTTTGGTGCTATCACTTCTCCTGAAGATGGCAATGGGTTCACTGGTTCACTGCATTTTCTGTAGAATCGGATCTCTTTCAATGATAAGCCAATTCTGATGAAGTGCTTTTTTGATCACATCAGCTAATGGGTTAAAGGGTACCTCTGATCAAATAAACTTTTGATATATTTTAGATTAATGAATGTTGAATAACTTTCCAATAGCATGTTAATGAAAAATATGCTTCTTTCTATTGTATTTTTCCCGATCAGTCCTGTCAGCAAGCATTTCTGACTCATGCTGGAGTCCTAAACACTCAGAGCTGCCAGCCTGCTTTGTTCACAGCCAAACAGGCTGTGAACAAAGCAGGCTGGCAGCTCTGAGTGTTCTTCTTTGTGAACAAAGCAGACTGGCAGCTCGTAGTGTTTAGGACTCCAGCATGAGTCTGAAATGATTGCTGCCAGGACTGGTAGGGAGACCCCTAGTGGTCATTTCTTCAAAGTGGAAAATTAAATAGAAAGAAGCATATTTTTTAATAACACGCAATTGTAAAGTTATTCTGCATACATTAACCTATAATATATCAAAAGTTTTTTTTGATGAGAGGTACCCTTTAAACTTGAAAGAGAATACAAATCTCTTTTCATTTTTATTCTGGATGTTGTTTTTTTGTTTTTTATATGTTTTATAAACCAGATTCTTCCGATGATCACACACCTTGCAGAAAAAGAAGCCAAACTATTTGTGAAATCATTGAAATCATATGAAACAATCAACAGAATTCCGAGAGGTCTACGACAATTCAGAGAGACTTCACAATTTCAAAATGACCCAGGTTTTATCGCACAATAGAAGAATGTCCAACTTGAAAGCCACAAAAATGATGCAATTTATTTTAGCAAGAAATGAAGAGGAATATAGGCCAACGTGACTGCGGAGCTATTTAAGTGCAAAATTTAACTTAGGAAACGACTTACCGAGGGCCAATCACAGCTATTTCTGCAGAAATTGGAGAAAAAAATAATTCCTATACAGGCTGAAATTAAGGAAAGGAAGAAGGATAAATTCCTTTGAGATAAGGCTGACTATGAAAACGATCGCGTTTTCACATGGCAACAGGATAAGGAATGCAGACGACGTGTTACCTCATCCAACAAAAGAAGAACTCCTAGGAACAAAAACAGGAACCGAGACTATTGGACCTCTGACACCGATTCAAGAGAACATCAGCCCGGATCCAAACAGAGAAAAGAACAAAAAAACGCCAAAGCCCCACCCAAAGACACATCACGCGGAACAGAGGAAAAAAAATCAGCGACCAAAAAGGCAAGTGACCTGGAGCAAGAAAAAGTAAATTCATCCACTGTCATCAATTTGTCAGATACTGTTCTACAGGGTGGGCCATTTATATGGATACACCTAAATAAAATAGGAATGGTTGGTGTTTGTGGCACATTAGTATATGTGAGGGGGGAAACTTTTCAAGATGGGTGGTGACCATGGTGGCCATTTTGAATCCAACTTTTGTTTTTTCAATAGGAAGAGGGTCATGTGACACATGAAACTTATTGGGAATTTCACAAGAAAAACAATGATGTGCTTGGTTTTAACATAACTTTATTCTTTCATGAGTTATTTACAAGTTTCTGACCACTTATAAAATGTGTTCACTGTGCTGCCCATTGTGTTGGATTGTCAATGCAACCCTCTTCTCCCACTCTTCACACACTGATAGCAACACCGCAGGAGAAATGCTAGCACAGGCTTCCAGTATCCGTATACACTGTTATATACTACTATATACACCGCAGGAGTAATGCTAGCACAGGCTTCCAGTATCCGTATACACTGCTATATACTACTATATACACCGCAGGAGAAATGCTAGCACAGGCTTCCAGTATCCGTAGTTTCAGGTGCTGCACATCCCGTATCTTCACAGCATAGACAATTGCCTTCACATGACCCCAAAGATAAAAGTCTAAGGGGGTCAGATCGGGAGACCCACGATGACCAATCCACTTTCAAGGAAACTGTTCATCTAGGAATGCTCGGACCTGACACCCATAATGTGGTGGTCACCATCTTGCTGGAAAAACTCAGGGAACGTGCAGCTTCAGTGCATAAAGAGGGAAACACATCATCATGGAGCAATTTCACATATCCAGTGGCCTTGAGGTTTCCATTGATGAAGAATGGCCCCACTATCTTTGTACCCCATATACCACACCATACCATCAATTTTTGTGTTCCAACAGTCTTGGAGGGATCTATCCGATGTGGGTTAGTGTCAGACCAATAGCGGTGGTTTGTTTGTTAACTTGTCCATTCACATAAAAGTTTGCTTCATCACTAAACAAAATCTTCTGCGTAAACTGAGGGTCCTGTTCCATTTTTTGTTTTGCCCATTCTGCAGCACCTGAAACTACGGATACTGGAAGCCTGTGCTAGCATTTCTCCTGCGGTGTATATAGTAGTATATAGCAGTGTATACTGATACTGGAAGCCTGTGCTAGCATTTCTCCTGCGGTGTATATAGTAGTATATAGCAGTGTATACGGATACTGGAAGCCTGTGCTAGCATTTCTCCTGCGGTGTATATAGTAGTATATGGCAGTGTATACGGATACTGGAAGCCTGTGCTAGCATTTCTCCAGTGGTGTATATAGTAGTATATAGCAGTGTATACAGATATTGGAAGCCTGTGCTAGCATTTCTCCTGCGGTGTATATAGTAGTATATAGCAGTGTATACGGATACTGGAAGCCTGTGCTAGCATTTCTCCTGCGGTGTATATAGTAGTATATAGCAGTGTATAGAGAAGAGGGTTGCATTGACAATCCAACACAATGGGCAGCACATTGAACACATTTTATAAGTGGTCAGAAACTTGTAAGTAACTCATGAAAGAATAAAGTTATGTTAAAACCAAGCACATCATTGTTTTTCTTGTGAAATTCCCAATAAGTTTGATGTGTCACATGACCCTCTTCCTATTGAAAAAATAAAAGTTGGATTCAAAATGGCCACCATGGTCACCACCCATCTTGAAAAGTCCCCCCCTCACATATACTAATGTGCCACAAACAGGAAGTTAATATCACCAACCATTCCCATTTTATTAAGGTGTATCCATATAAATGGCCCACCCTGTATAATACTGCTCCTATATATAACTACTATAATACTGTTTTAAATGATTACTTTCCTGCCAGATTCATTCTTCACCTGGTTGTGGTCACGTCACCAGGTTGAAACAATCCCTGTTCTCTCGATAGTTGGAGGGTCTTGTGGATATACGATAAATGTCTATGACATAAAAACAATATCATTTCCACGGTTACTTACAGTCTACAAAGCCCTGTCTCTAAATTAGAATAATAACAATAATAAAAAAGTTCCCATATTTAAACCAAGCATTTCCTCCCAGGATTCCCTCTACACATCTTCCGCCTTAATTTTGGTGGAACTCTCCGTGCATGATGTTCAACCTAAAATTAAATTGAAATTGACAGCACATTCCCTACAAAATACCGAAACACGTAGAAAGCAGAAAACTCTTTCCCATAGGTAAACGTGTGCAAGTTCTGCTTTTCACCTTCAAATTTGCTCCCCCATCCCCCCTTCCTCCTTTTCAGAGATCATTCTCAAGTCTCGAAACAGGAGCAAAGCATTGGTGCATGCCTGCTCTGCTTATAGAGAAAACTATATTTCACCCCCAAGAAATAAAATAAGATAGACAAGAAAGAAAAGCTAATCCATCTGATGAAATTAGCAGACAGAGAGTGTGACTGTTCAGAATGATGGACGAGGTGGAGAGTGCTCCGAAGGCTCCGTCCACCGGGATAATTACTCCGCGCTCTCCGGCTAAAACCTGTCTCGGAGCAACTGGGAGGCACAGATGACTCAATTCAATGAGCATGCTTAGGAAACACATACTAAAAGCTATTAAAATTGAAATTGTTCTTGGGTGGGATTGTGGAACTGGGCTGCTGACCCCATTTGGCTGCTTTAATAAGGTACAAGATATTTTTGTTTAAAGTGGCAGCACTTCAATGTCTGATATTAACCATTTCCCACCATGAAGTCTTGAGGATACTGTAACCAATATACTGGTTATTATAAAGGGGGTCTGTAGGGCTCCGTTCACCTTACGTCATGCCTGGACAAATATGTTAAATTGGTGCCTCCGATGGATGCCCTACAATTCCAAATATATAGAAGTTTAAGGGTAGGTTCACACTATTACGGAATATCTGTAATAGTGGCAAATTTGCGGATTTTCCGCTGACCCATTGAAGTTAATGGTATCAAAATCCGCTGCAGCTTACTTACGCCTGAACCTACCCTAAAGGGGTTATCTGGTTATTAAAAACATATACCCTATCTACAGGATAATTGTCTGATAGTGGGGGGTCTGAATGTTAGTACCACGATCTCCAGAATGGTGCCCGATTAACCTTGCTAATCACAATGCCTCCCACCTTACAAGACAAAATGGTGTCTGCAGTGATGGCCCGCTAAGCCAATTTATGGCTGCCCCAATGTCCCGCCTCATGCAGAGATTTTCCGAGTGGGCCATCAATGTTGAGACCAGTTTGTCTCAGAAGGTGGAGGCCACATCTCTCAGCAGTAAGAGAAAAGCCCGTTCTAGAGATCGGGGAGGGTCTAACTGCTGGGATCAGACACCTATACCCTATCCTGTAGATAAGGGGTGAGATTTCATTCATCGGATAACCCCTGCAAGTAGAGATGAGTGAATAAGTATACTAGTTATGGCGCTTGTTCACATTGCCGTCGTTCTCCCGTATATGGAGCTCTGTCGGCTCCATGGGTTTAGCAAAAAAAGAAATAGTAGATGTCCTATTTTTTTTCCTTTGCTAAATCTGGTAAAATACTGGATTCATTTTAGGTCCGTTCTGCCCTTTTTTGGCACCAAACAGACCCAGAACGGGACCAGAGCATAACTGACACCACCGGGTCCCAAAGGAGCTCACTGACTTGAATGGGGTCTGTCGGGACCTAGTGGTGTCAGATGGGCTCTAGTCCCGTTCTGGGTCTGTTTGGTGCAAAAATATAAAAGGCACAAACGGGCCCAGAATGAGTCAGAGTACAACAGCAATTTGAACAATCTATAAGGGGGGATAAGGGGGGTCTGTAAGGCTCTGTTCATCTCACGCTTAAGCCTGTGCAAATATGTTAAACTGATGCCTCCGATGGATGCCCTACTGTCCCCAAAATATTGATGTTTAAATGGGTTATCCAATTAATAAAAACATATCTCCTCTCTACGGAATAAAAGATAAGTGTCCGATTGTTGGGGGGGGGGGGGTGTTTCCAAATGCTGGGGCCTGACTCACTTTGCTAAGCACAATGGCCCCCACATTCCAAGACGAACTGGTCTCAGCAGTGACGGCCAGCTGCTTAGTCTGAGGATCCAAAATTAGTTTTTAAGACAAATCACTCAAAATGGCAACCACTACCACAGGCCCTAAACAGCCAACATTCTCCTTCTTCGTCTATCATTTCCATACTTGGACCTAAAAGTGTCCTACAGAGTAAGTGTTATTCATATAAACTTTTGACATGTTGTCCACAAATGTAAAAAAAAAAAAAAGATTGCACTGGGTCTCATTCCTGGGACCCGCTGTGGTGGCGAATAATGGCCACTTGATGTGCCTGTCAAATCCAAATTATATATGACTTAGATTACAATGAGTTAAATGAGACAGATTTAAATGGTGAGAGATTAACAACAACAAAAAATCCAAATAAACGCAATTCAGTTATGAATTTACTCACATTCTTCTCATTGAAATAAGTATTTGATCCCCTATCAATTAGCAAGATCTCTGGCCCTCTGCCGGTCTTTTATACAGGTAACGAGCTGAGATTTAGAGCACTCTCTTAAAGGGAGTGCTCCTAATCTCAATGTGTTACCCGCATTAAAGACATCTTTCCATAGAAGAAATCAGATTCCAAAGTCTCAACCATGACCAAGACCAAAGAGCTGTCCAAGGATGTCAGGGACAAGATTGTAGACCTACACATGGCTGGAATGGGCTACAAGACCATCGCCGAGCAGCTTGGGGAGAGGTTTACAGGAGTTGGTTAAATTATCTTTTTCTTCACTGTATAGTTTTTATTATTTCCTGAGTGGAAATCCTGGGTGAGTTCCCACACTTTTTTACCAGGACTTTACCCGTGAATGTAACTCTAGTAACATATTTAGCACATACATTGGGAGTTGTCCGTATGTAAGGACTTTTTTACACTTCCGTTTTTTATCCACGGTTTCCTTTTTTATTCATTGAAAAACATTACCAGTTTTTATCATTTAAATGGTTTTATTAGCATTTACCTTTTTTTTGTTAATACATGTCTTTTTAAAAAAAACACAGCATGTTCCACACGATCTGTATAAGTACAGTTCTTAACCCTTATAATTCACTGGGCTAAATTTTGAACATGCCTATTTCTTTCTGCACAGTTCATATGTTCTGTTTTTTTTCCTATCCATATGTCAGTAATATCACCAAAGCAGTAACAAAATTTGGGTACTTAGACCTCAGGTAAAAAAAAACATAAAAATGTTGCGGAAGTATATAGCATTGCTCACCGATCTGCTCCACTTCTGGAACCACCAAAAATTCATTTGTTTTGGGATTTTAGTCCTGTACTTTCTGGTTGTACTTCCTGGTTGTGCAGTTGCTCAGTACTACATTTCCCAGAATGCATTGCTTTTTCTCAGCTCTACACCACTGTCCTCTCACTCTGCCTACTCCCCTCCTACAGCACTCCTGCCAATTCCCTGCTCAGAGCTGTTGCAGAATATCTCATTTCACAGCAGACTATTGCACCAACAGGGAGGTTGCAGCACCTGGTATTCATTGCCTGCCTGCTCCTCTGCATGTGGCACTGTAACCACACCTCATTCTTCCCTAAATGTCCCAATTAAGATGCATATATGTATTTGACAGGGCTAAGTAGCTAAAGGGACTGGTCAGAGGTAATGACATTACTCAGGGGCGGTGCTAAAGCTCACGGGTAAGATCCAGCTATGCCTCCTGGACAACAGATGATGACACTGACAATGAGAGGACTACACAAATTCCTGTCAAGGGTAAATCACACAAAACATGGTGAACCTAGTGTAAATTGTGATAACACTGTTAGTAAGTTATATATCGATCTTTTTTACACATCCATATTTGATCTGCATTTTTATAAAGAAGTATGAATAAGGCCTAAAGCTTAATATACAGTACATCGCCAACATGATGTAAATATAGAATACTCTCTCCTGTTAGGTGCAGGAATGGGGACCCAATAACAGTTCTGTAGCATTTTATTACAACTCCATTTTATTGTAGAAAATACGTCCAGCACCAGGATGCGGTATAAAAACTGGTATATTTATTGAATTGAAGAAAGGCTACAATACACAAAGTCTCTGACACGTTTCACGCTTTCGCGCTTAGTCATAGAGTAACTTGTGACACAGAACACACATATATACTATAATTCTTGACCACCCATTTGGTGATGTCACAGATGGAAACAAAAATCTGGACCGGATCTGGGGAAAAGAAAGCCCCAAAACCTGTGACAGATTCACACAAGCACTTACAATCTGATGTTTAATCTATATGCACAAATATGTTATACTTTGGAAAAAAGAAGGAAGAGCATACAGACATAGAATGTGTATTGTGGATTGACCATGTAGTGTATACTACCACTCTAATTGCACATATGACATATATCTCATATGCCATATTCAACAAAGACCAGATAAACCACAGGAAAAACGCTGAGAAATATATGCTCTAATCGGAACTGGATTAATGTTCACAAATTTCAAATGGATATATTATATTGTCTGATTTTTTTATTTTATAATATTCTATTTTTATTTTTATTCTTACTCACAAGTTCAATATCCATACTAATGTTTGTATTGATGTTATTATTTTGAATTATTTTTTTATTACCGTATTTATCGGCGTATAACAGACACTTTATAGGCTAAAATTATTAGCCTAAAGTCTATGTGCGTGTTATACGCCGATACACCCCCAGGAAAGGCAGAGGGAGAGAGGCCGTCGCTGCCCGCTTCTCTCCCCCTGCCTTTTCTGGGGTCTAGAGCCCTGCTGCCGGCCCTTCTCTCCCCCTGGCTATCAGCGCCGCTGCCCGTTCTGTCCCCCTGACTATCGGTGCCGGCGCCCCATTGCCGGCGCTGATAGCCAGGGGGAGAGAAGCGGCGCCGACAGCCAGGGGGAGAGAAGGGGCAGCGGTACCCATTGCCGGCGCAGCTGCCCCGTTGCCTCCCCCCTGGTGGCATAATTACCTGTTGCCGGGGTCGGGTCTGCGCTGCTTCAGGCCTCCGGCATGCGTCCCCTGCGACGTTGCTATGCGCTGCACGGCGCGGCGCATGACGTCAGTGCGCCGTGCCGTGCAGTGCATAGCAACGACGCAGGGGACGCATGCGGGAGGCCAGGAAAGGCAGGGGGAAAGAAGCGGGCAGCGACGGCCTCTCTCCGGCTGCCTTTCCTGGGGGTGTATCGGGGTATACACGCGCACACACGCACCCTCATTTTACCATGGATTTTTGGGTAAAAAACTTTTTTTACCCAAATATCCTTGGTAAAATGAGGGTGGTTGTTATAGGCCGGTGCGTGGTATACCCCGATAAATACGGTATTTATTCTTTATTTTTATTTGTTGTTATTATCAACATTTTTTATATTACTTTACTTTTGTTATTATTATTTGTAACATTAGAAAATTCGCTCGGACACCCCCCAAAAATTAAAAACCATTACTTAATATGTTACAATAAGGTCAAGTCTATGATTTAGACCAAAAGGGTATCGGGTGTTCAGAACGAACATCCAGCATGTTTCCCTATTTAGCAATTTTCTATGCAAATCCCCCCCTCTGGTGTCATTTTTTACTTTTTCGATGCCCGTGACCGAGAGGTAACTCCATTTTATTATCCTCCTGAAAATGTAAGATTACTAGAAAAAACTAGATAACTGTGTAATGCCATTCATCTAGTTATTAAGGTGTATCTTATACTGTGTTAAGGAATACACCCCATTTAATGCTGACACACAATTGTTAATTTATTCATACATATCCAGGGGAAATAGTGTGAATGTTCACATTTTAATACAATGTCTGTTACGCCTAGCGCTCCGGGTCCCCGCTCCTCCCCGGAGCGCTCACGGCGTCTTTCTCCCTGCAGCGCCCCGGTCAGTCCCGCTGACCAGGAGCGCTGCACTGTGTTGGCCGTTGGGGATGCGATTCGCACAGCGGGACGCGCCCGCTCGCGAGTCGCATCCCAGGTCACTTACCCGTCCCGGTCCCCTGCTGTCATGTGCTGGCGCGCGCGGCTCCGCTCTCTAGGGCGCGCGCGCGCCAGCTCTCTGAGACTTAAAGGGCCAGTGCACCAATGATTGGTGCCTGGCCCAATTAGCTTAATTGGCTCCCACCTGCTCCCTGCCTTTATCTAGTCTCCTCCCTTGCACTCCCTGGCCGGATCTTGTTGCCTTGTGCCAGTGAAAGCGTTTAGTGTGTCCAAAGCCTGTGTACCTGAACTTCTGCTACCCATCCTGACTACGAACCTTGCCGCCTGCCCCCGACCTTCTGCTACGTCTGACCTTGCTTCTGCCTACTCCCTTGTACCGCGCCTATCTTCAGCAGCCAGAGAGGTGAGCCGTTGCTAGTGGATACGACCTGGTCACTACCGCCGCAGCAAGACCATCCCGCTTTGCGGCGGGCTCTGGTGAAAACCAGTAGTGGCTTAGAACCGGTCCACTAGCACAGTCCACGCCAATTCCTCTCTGGCACAGAGGGTCCACTACCTGCCAGCCGGCATCGTGTCAGTAGATCCGGCCATGGATCCCGCTGAGGTGCCGCTGCCAAGTCTCGCTGATCTTCCCACGGTGGTCGCTCAGCAATCGCAGCAGATTGCCCAACAAGGACAGCAGCTGTCGCAGTTGACCGCCATGTTACAGCAAATTCTGCCTCTGCTACAGCAACAACCATCTCCTCCGCCAGCTCCTGCACCTCCTCCGCAGCGAGTGGCCGCTCCTAACCTCCGCTTGTCCCTGCCGGACAAATTTGATGGGGACTCCAGACTCTGCCGTGGATTTTTGTCTCAGTGTTCCCTGCATATGGAGATGTTGTCAGACTTGTTTCCTACAGAACGGTCTAAGGTGGCGTTCGTAGTAAGTCTTCTTTCAGGAAAGGCCTTGTCTTGGGCCACACCGCTCTGGGACCGCAATGATCCTGCCACAGCCACAGTCCAGTCCTTCTTTGCTGAAGTCCGAAGTGTCTTTGAGGAACCTGCCCGAGCCTCTTCTGCTGAGACTGCCTTGCTGAACCTGGTCCAGGGTAATTCTTCCGTTGGCGAGTACGCCATACAATTCCGTACTTTTGCTTCTGAACTATCCTGGAATAATGAGGCTCTCTGCGCGACCTTTAAAAAAGGCCTATCCAGTCGCATCAAGGATGTGCTGGCCGCACGAGAGATTCCTGCCAACCTCCAAGAACTCATCCATTTGGCTACCCGCATTGACATGCGTTTTTCTGAGCGACACCAAGAGCTCCGCCAGGAAAAAGACTTAGATCTCTGGGCACCTCTCCCACAGCATCCTTTGCAGTCTTCGCCTGGGCCTCCCGCCGAGGAGGCCATGCAAGTGGATCGGTCTCGCCTGACCCAGGAAGAGAGGAATCGCCGTAGAGAAGAAAATCTCTGTCTGTACTGTGCCAGTACTGAGCATTTCTTGGTGGATTGCCCTATCCGTCCTCCACGCCTGGGAAACGCACGCACGCACCCAGCTCACGTGGGTGTGGCATCTTTTGCTTCTAAGTCTTCTTCTCCACGTCTCACGGTGCCCGTGCGGATTTCCTCTACAGCCAACTCCTCCATCTCAGCCGTGGCCTGCTTGGACTCTGGTGCCTCCGGGAATTTTTTGTTGGAGTCCTTTGTTAATAGATTCAGCATCCCGGTGACCCGTCTCGTCAAACCGCTCTACATTTCCGCGGTCAACGGAGCCAGATTGGACTGCACCGTGCGTTACCGCACAGAACCCCTCCTGATGTCTATCGGACCCCACCACGAAAGGATTGAGTTCTTCATTCTCCCCAACTGTACTTCTGAGGTCCTCCTCGGTCTGCCTTGGCTCCGGCTTCATTCCCCCACCATTGATTGGACCACCGGGGAGATCAGGAACTGGGACTCTGCCTGCCACAGGAAGTGCCTCTCCCCCCCTCCCAGTCCCATCAGGCAAGCCTCTGTGCCTCCCCATGGCCCCCGTCCTGGTGTCACACTGCCCCGTGCCAGGCCTCGCCCTCTGCCCTCCCTCCCCATTCCCACTCCTGCTGTACTGCCTGCCGTTGAGGAAACCCTCCATTCTTTCCCGGTGTCCTCATCCCAGGGGAGGCAGTTACCGGACAAAGAGAAGGGGAGACCTAAGGGGGGGGGTACTGTTACGCCTAGCGCTCCGGGTCCCCGCTCCTCCCCGGAGCGCTCACGGCGTCTTTCTCCCTGCAGCGCCCCGGTCAGTCCCGCTGACCAGGAGCGCTGCACTGTGTTGGCCGTTGGGGATGCGATTCGCACAGCGGGACGCGCCCGCTCGCGAGTCGCATCCCAGGTCACTTACCCGTCCCGGTCCCCTGCTGTCATGTGCTGGCGCGCGCGGCTCCTCTCTCTAGGGCGCGCGCGCGCCAGCTCTCTGAGACTTAAAGGGCCAGTGCACCAATGATTGGTGCCTGGCCCAATTAGCTTAATTGGCTCCCACCTGCTCCCTGCCTTTATCTAGTCTCCTCCCTTGCACTCCCTGGCCGGATCTTGTTGCCTTGTGCCAGTGAAAGCGTTTAGTGTGTCCAAAGCCTGTGTACCTGAACTTCTGCTACCCATCCTGACTACGAACCTTGCCGCCTGCCCCCGACCTTCTGCTACGTCTGACCTTGCTTCTGCCTACTCCCTTGTACCGCGCCTATCTTCAGCAGCCAGAGAGGTGAGCCGTTGCTAGTGGATACGACCTGGTCACTACCGCCGCAGCAAGACCATCCCGCTTTGCGGCGGGCTCTGGTGAAAACCAGTAGTGGCTTAGAACCGGTCCACTAGCACGGTCCACGCCAATTCCTCTCTGGCACAGAGGGTCCACTACCTGCCAGCCGGCATCGTGACAATGTCGTTTTGGATCCAAAATACTTGTAGTATTTATTGTAGTGTAATCATAGTGATTCATTTATTAATATATCTTAAAAGATGTTTTATATATATATATATATATATATATATATATATAATTTTATTTTTATTTCTAAAGAGTTCTACTCAACATAAACAATAACATTATGGTTACTGTCAGTCACCTCTAGGAGGAGCTTAGGAGCCCACTGCATACTGACTTGTTGTTGAGTTCAATGTATAAACAGTATGCAGTATGCTACTAAACATCCTCTTTTGTGGCTGCGGACAACCAAAATATAATGATTTACCACTAGGGGAGCCAGCCCGCATCCTGCTCTGTACAGACCAGTGGCAACAACCCTGAAACTGTTGTTTAGAAATGGGTAACTTTGCCTTTTGGGTGAGATTCTGGCTAAGCTATATATAACTGGCTAGACTTCAGCAACCAGAAGCCTAAATTGCTTATAAGTGGGTTAAAGGTACACTCCACTGCCCCAGTGTTCGGAACATTTTGTCCTTAATGCTGGGTACGGGCTGTGGGAGCTGTGACGTCAGCCACGCCCCCTCAATGCAAGTCTATGGGAGGGGGCACCACGCCCCCTCCCATAGACTTGAATTGAGGGGCGTAGCATGGCATCATGAGGGGCAGTGATATCACTACCCCGCAGCCCCCACCCAGCGTTCGGAACAAACTGTTCTGAACACTGGGGCAGTGAAGTACCCCTTTAACCCCTTAAGGACTCAGCCCATTTTGGCCTTAAGGACTCAGACAATTAAATTTTTACGTTTTCATTTTTTCCTCCTCGCCTTCTAAAAATCATAACTCTTTTATATTTTCATCCACAGACTAGTATGAGGGCTTGTTTTTTGTGCGACCAGTTGTCCTTTGTAATGACATAACTCATTATATCATAAAATGTATGGCGCAACCAAAAAACACTATTTTTGTGGGGAAATTAAAACGAAAAACGCAATTTTGCTAATTTTGGAAGGTTTCGTTTTCACGCCGTACAATTTATGGTAAAAATGACGTGTGTTCTTTATTCTGAGGGTCAATACGATTAAAATGATACCCATTATTACATACTTTTATATTATTGTTGTGCTTAAAAAAATCACAAACTTTTTAACCAAATTAGTACGTTTATAATCCCTTTATTTTGATGACCTCTAACTTTTTATTTTTCCGTATAAGCGGCGGTATGGGGGCTCATTTTTTGCGCCATGATCTGTACTTTTTTTTTGATACCACATTTGCTTATAAAAAACTTTTAATACATTTTTTATAATTTTTTTTTAATAAAATGTATTAAAAAAGTAGCAATTTTGGCCAATTTTTTTTTTCGTTCACGCCGTTCACCGTACGGGATCATTAACATTTTATTTTAATAGTTCGGACATTTACACACGCGGTGATACCAAATATGTCTATAAAATTTCTTTTTTACGCTTTTTGGGGGTAAAATAGGAAAAATCGGACATTTTACTTTTTTATTGGGGGAGGGGATTTTTCACTTTTTTTTTACTTTTACATTTTTTTACATTTTTTGTTTACACTTGAATAGTCCCCATAGGGGACTATTCATAGCAATACCATGATTGCTAATACTGATCTGTTCTATGTATAGGACATAGAACAGATCAGTATTATCGGTGATCTTCTGCTCTGGTCTGCTCGATCACAGACCAGAGCAGGAGACGCCGGGAGACGCACGGAGGAAGGAGAGGGGACCTCCGTGCGGCGTTCTGAATGATCGGATCCCCGCAGCAGCGCTGCGGGCGATCCGATCATTCATTCAAATCGCGCCCTGCCGCAGATGCCGGGATCTGTATTGATCCCGGCACCTGAGGGGTTAATGGCGGACGCCCGCGAGATCTCGGGCGTCGGCCATTGCCGGCGGGTCCCTGGCTGCGATCAGCAGCCGGGATCAGCCGCGCATGACACGGGCGGTTATGCCCGCGGTTATGCACAGGACGTAAATGTACGTCCTGGTGCGTTAAGTACCACCGCACCAGGACGTACATTTACGTCCTGCGTCCTTAAGGGGTTAAAGGGGTACTCTAATGGAAAACCCTTTTTTTTTTTTATCAACTGGTGCCAAAATTTTAACAGATTTGTAAATTACTTCTATTTAATAATCTTAATCCTTCCAGTACTTATCAGCTGCTGTTTTCTCCACAGGAAGTTCTTTTTTTTATTTTATTTTTATTTTCTGTCTGACCACAGTGCTCTCTGCTAACACCTCTGTCCATTTTAGGAACTGTCCAGAGTAGGAGCAAATCACCATAGCAAACCTATTCTGCTCTGGACAGTTCCTGACATGGACAGAGGTGTCAGTAGAGAGCACTGTGGTCAGACAGAAAGGAAATTCAAAAAGAAAAGAACTTCCTGTGGTGCATACAGCAGCTGATAAGTACTGGAAGGATTAAGATTTTTAAAATAGAAGTAATTTAAAAATCTGTTTAACTTTCTGTCAGCAGTTTTCCAGTGGAGTACCCCTTTAAGGTTAGGTAACATTATGTGCAGTCTTGATGCATTTTCTTTATTAAAGTGCATTTTTTAGAGAAATATTGGCATGAAGAGAAAGTGATTTGACCTATAATCACAGTTGAGGTGTTTTATGGACATCAGAAGTCTTCAGTCTGTGTTCACATGTTACATTATTACAGTATTTTTTTACAGTATAACAATAGGGTCACAGGTAACACATCCGCAGTGTATTTGACAGTACAGATGCGCTACTGATCATCCCTAGAGTGTGCCTCCTGTGCAGGCTTTGCTCAGAGCAGCAATCCGCCGCTACGAGCAGACACACAGAGATCTGCGAGTCGCATGCGCAGTGTGCTCACAGACATCGCGGCCCCTCTCTGCCTTGCTCAGGGACATACTCAGGTAAGTACACTGTATGTCTGTTCGTAGGGGTGGATTGCTGCTACAAGCAGACAAAGTCGGCACGGCAGGAGGCACACTCTAGTGACTGTCAGTAGAGCATCCGCAGCATCAAATACGTTGCGGATGCGCTACCTATGACCCTACCCTTACACCACATTTTTCCATCAATGCTGTAAACATGTCTTTACCTCGATACATGAAACTGCAGTAAGCAGCAAGTTCTGCTATTGGAAAGACAGCAAAAACTGAAAAGAAAAAAAACTGATAAATGTGTAAACACAGCATTAGGAGAGGTGTATAACTACTATATATCCTGATTCCATAGATATAGCAGCAGTATACAGATAGAGCTGGAAAGGAGGTGTATACCTACTATATACACTGATTCCATAGAGATAGGGCTGGAAAGGAGGTGTATACCTACTATATACACTGATTCCATAGAGATAGCAGCAGTATACAGATAGCGCTAAAGAGGAGATGTATAATTACTATATATACTGATCCAATAGAGATAGCAGCAGCAGTATACAGATAAAGTTGGAGGGGAGGTGTACAACTACTATATACCCTGATCCAATAGAGATAGCAGCAGCAGTATACAGATAAAGCTGGGAAGGGAGGGGTCTGGGAGCTGTCAGGAGCGATCAAATAGATTATATAATTCTGTAGACCACAGGAAGTCAACTGACTCAGGACTGACCACTTTATTTGACACATTAAACACTATCATTTTCTGTAGCTCAGGTTGGTAATCACATGACCCAGTTACAGTAAAACACATAAATGCAGCTGTGCTGAAATAAAAAAGATTTTAAAAAAATGGTGCTGTGGGAATAGTAATAATGAGCGTGCACGATGTGGGCAAACAAATTAAAAACCCTGTAGATGTTTGGACTTAAAATAGATTAAAAAGCTTAAATGCTGTTTTAGGGTCAACATTTAGTTTAAACCTTATTATTACAATGGCATGATGAGATTCCATGTATGTCATAGAATATTGTAGTTTTTCACATTTTACGTCTCTTACTGCTTTAGTTATTAAAATTAATTAAAAAAAAAGAAAATTAATAAAAAAAAATGAAAATCTGTAATAAAAAAAATACCTACATAACACATCACGAAACTAATACAAAAAAAATCACTGTTTGCTGCAATGCCTCTATGCTTAAGCTAATGTAAAAAAAAAAAAAAACCTAGGATGTGAAAGGCACCTTTATCTAGATCCGATGCTTTGGTTCATTTCATTGAAATGACTAATACTTTAATGTCTCATTCCATATTTGCAATTGATTGGCCTATTCCATAATGGAACTGATATGGTGCACTCTTAAAACACCATAAACTAGATCAGAAACTTCCTCCGCTAGGCAATAAACATAGCAGATTTAAGACGTGCTATTCACCGCGGAGACGCACCCGTAGATGTGTCAATTTGCCACTAAAGACATCAAAGCTGTGTTCTTCATGCATAGGTGCCTCCTCCTGCAAATAGTTTTTGGATACATACAGTGGGTAAGTCAATATGCAAACAGGATTCATGTCTTGAAAGACTTTAGACAATGAGACGTTGACCTTCAAACGCACTTTCCTAATACACGCGGCTGATACCGCCATCTAATCTCCACATCCCTTTCATTAGAAGATGCCCCCGATACCGGGAAATGAGTGAAATAATAAAATTAAACAACAATTCAGAATTAAAGTTTTGCAACATTTTCTGCTCATCTGCGCCCCCGAAGGCGTCTACAAGTCCCCGAGTTATGGAAGCGGTTTAGAAGTTACGTTCCCGGGGATTCAATCAAGGTAATGGAAACGAGTCAAAGACAAGGGTAAAAGTTGTTTTACGAAATGAGATTGGAAAATAGAAAAGGTGGCGACATAAATTATGGAAGAGAACCGTGTCTCACGTGGGAGAGGAGGAGAAGTGTGCAGGATCGGGGTGGAAGGTCATCCCCAGTCCTGAAGGTTTAGATCAGTTTCTTAAACTGTGGCCCTCCAGATGTTGCAAAACGTGAACTCCCAGCATGCCCGGACAGCAGTTGGAATATTTGTCTTCTGGGGTCCCATTCTTCTATGCATTATTTCCAACGTAGAATGTTAGGGTCAACATAGGCATTAGAGTAAAGCCATCCAAAACCACCCATCATCTTATGTCATTGGGGGCCTCTGACTCCCCCTACAAGATGATTTCAGGGAGAATGAAAGACGGGACATGTTGAATTTCAACTTAGTATCCCTTTGCCCTTCATAAAGGGGGTACTCGGCCCCTAGACATCGTATTCCATGGTGATGGGGGGATGATCAGCTAAGTCTGGCCGCTGGAACCTCCCACGATCTCTGGGTCGGCACCCATTTATGTTCAGAACGCTGGTTTCGGGCGGCCATGGTCGTGACGTCACACCCCATCTATTCATGTCTATGGGAGGGGGTGTGACGGCTGTGGTCTACCGACCACAGCCACCACGCCAACTTATATAGACATGAATTCTTATGATAGGGGTAAGATGTCTAGGAGCAGAGTACCCCTTGTGAAAAGGTGAAAGGCATGTTGGTTGATGGGCGATATGTGTAAGAGCCGGCATTTATTCAGTGTCTGTGCTGCGATGCAGACTGACACTGTGGCCGTAGTATGGCTGGAAGGCCAATCCGGGACGACTCTTACTGGGAATGGTCAAGTGTAGGGTGGGGGCCATTCCCCACAATCCAGGCCGCCTTTTGTTGGCCTTAAAGGCAGCCTGCTTCACCAGCTGAGGCGGATATGCTAGTTGCAGCTCACACTGCCAGAGAGCTGAGAGTGGAGTTCTTCCCTGAGAGTTTGGAAGCTGGTGAGCAGCCTGCCTGGAGGCCTGCAAAAGACTTGCTTGATGCCTCACGGCATGTTCTCAGGTGTGAACAAACACCTAAGGAATACAGGTGGACTTTTGTTATGTTTTTCTTTGAACTGCATCTAAGACTGTTATTACTGTTTGCCAAGTGTGAATAAAACACAGAACTTTGATTTGAAAAGTACTGTTTCCTTGCCCCTATACTGCAACCGCACCTATCTGCAAGAGCGAGTCATCACACCCTTTAAAGATAAGCCACAACTAGAGGTGTCTGGCAGCAGCTTATTTCCTTCTACCTATGGAGAACACATGCCCACTTGGCAAACCATATGTGCAAGGTGTAAGGTAAAGATAATAATGAATAACTGTTGGCTGCTGAATGAGCTCGGAAGGTGTTCGGGCAGCATAGAAAAGATGGAAAACATTGTTCTGAGATGGGTTCTCATAAGAAGATGAAACTCCCAAACACAAGAGTATATGCTATCTCAGTCACTGACTCATGGTTGGAACCTGGCAAAATAGGAAACAGTAAAAATATGCTGATGTCCACCATAAGCGGCGGGTCCCCGGTTGCTGATAGCAGCCGGGACCCAGAGTCTATGAATCGAGCGGACCTCACCTCATAGACTTTAAACCTGCAACCTGTGCGTTAATTACCAGGGCACAGTGACTTAACATGTATGTTACGTGTCCCCTAAGGGTTAAATGTGCAGGTGCAATGACAGTGTAGTCAGGTAGTACAACCTGGCCTACAATTTTAATTGAAACAACCAAGATGACAAATGTGTTGTTGCAACAATATGAAGAAAAAAGTAGTCAGAGAAGTCAGAGATTGAAAAGGGCATTGTCAGATGCAAAAACTCTTTGTACATCTTTATAAGAAAATGTTATTTCCTTTTTATAGAAATCATGGCTAATTAAAAAAAAACACTAGGGGTCCCCATACTGCCCAGAACATAATCCTGTCCATCTGCTGCATGATATTTGTCCCAGCTGAAGCACAGGCAGGGACAAAGTCCAGGAAGTGAGGCCAAAACTATAGCTCCTTTGTGCTCACTCCTGTCCTATTCTGATTGCAGTATGAAAACAGAGAGGAAGGGGTTACAGATCAGCCTGCAGTGATTGGATAAAGACACCCAGCACAGTAGACTCAGGGAGGAAGATGAGTCATGCAGAGTAAGGACACACCCCCTCCAAATCACAAAATGACAAACTAAATGAAAGAGAGAAAGAAGGTATTTGTGAAAGAAATATAGCTGCTAGACACAACAATTATATGCACATGATGAGGATTAGGTACCAAGTAACAACTTTTTTGGGGGATATGACAGGCACTCTTTAAAGGGTTTATCGAACGGGCGGGGGATCAAAAGTATACCCTTTGTGAGGAATATAACAAAATAAACATGTACTTACCTCTGGTGCTCCCACTGTGCCTCCGATGTCCTTCTACAGTCCCCCGCAGTGATTGCCTTTCTGAGCTCCAACAACCCATTTGAGTGAATTTTTGTGAAACAAATCACGTCTACTTGTTACAGTACATTGTGATCCTGCCCTCGGATAATTAGGCTATGTTCAAAAGGCTGAATGACTGTGTGAAATTACGCCAGAATATCCAGCACTGACATTTCGCAGCAGAGAGTCCCACTTATTTCAATAGTATTTTTCTGCATTGTGCACGCATCGGAATTTCTGCTACAGATTTCTCTGGCGTCCGCAGAGAGAATAGACATGTCTATGTGGCGGCAATGCATTTCCGAGCGGTCCTAGTGCCTGCTGGATCTTTCAAATGTGCTGAATGTCCGCCCGTATTTTCCGAGTGGGACATTGCTCCAGATGGACAGAACAAAATTAACAATCTGTTCAAATACTGAAAAATGAATAAATAAATACTTGATAGATATATAAAAATCAATGGACATTTATCTATGATTTTACCCATTTTTTATGTTTATTTTTTTAACTCTTTGCATCTTTTTTGTGCATCTTTTTTGGAGGAACATTTTCAGATGTTGTCTATCGTTCAAGCCATCGTGGAGCGAAAAATCCAGTGGACACTAATTTGTTACCTGCACAATTTTTGTTTACGCAGTCAAACTTTGCGCATTGCTGAAATTTTTAACGCAAATATAGAAAATCAAGGAGCACACGTACTAGCTGCCTGCAGACTCCTGCAGCCAGACTACTACTACTCTCATCATGGAACAGACTTCTTTCCATGATTGGTAGTAGTTCCCCGGCTGCGGGAGTCTGCAGGCGGCTGGGGAGCCTACATTAGTGTTTGTACTACTACAGTCTGTTCCATGTTGGAGGTAGTAGTACAGTGGATAGAGATTGATCGCACCGTGTCTCACTTCTGAGACCCGATGCGATCAGCAGTTATAAACCAGGGGAGCGGGCAGCATGCTTCGCTCCCCTGCGATGTATATGCTACTGTGTAAACTTTCATTTTTAAATCCCCCGCCGGCAGCCCTGAATGGCCGGCACCAAGAAGCCATTCAGGGCTCCCGACGGGGGGTTTTAAACTACTACTTTGACCCCCAAATGTATGCCCCCATGCATATTTATAATAATTCATTGGCCCCAGTGTGTTTATAATAATTCATTGGCCCCAGTATTTTTATAATAATTCATTGGCCCCCCCAAAAACAAAAAGAAAAATAGCCAGCACAACTACCTAATACACGGGTGCACACTGCTGTGGCACATACAGAGTATACAAAAAAGAAGGTTGCAGCAGCACTCTTGGTCAAAAAATGGAGGCTCTTAACGCACTTTTTAATCAAAACGTGTCCCCTATCAACCACACGGAGGTGGCCTCATTTCGGATGGGACCCTAACACTCATTTCACTCACCTCTGCTGGGCATACAGCCTCTGACTGGGTGACTTCATTTGCCAAGTGTGCTTATAATAATTCATTGGCCCCAGTGTATATATAGTAATTCATTGGCCCCAGTGTGTTTGTAATAATTCATTGGCCCCAGTGTGTTTATAATAATTCATTGGCCCCAGTGTGTTTATAATAATTCATTGGCCCCAGTGTGTTTATAATAATTCATTGGCCCCAGTGTGCTTATAATAATTAATTGGCCCCAATGTGCTTATAATAATTCATTGGCCCCAGTGTGTTTATAATAATTCATTGGCCCCAGTGTGTTTACAATAATTAATTGGCCCCAGTGTGTTTATAATAATTCATTGGCCCCAGTGTGCTTATAATAATTAATTGGCCCCAATGTGCTTATAATAATTCATTGGCCCCAATGTGTTTATAATAATTCATTGGCCCCAGTGTGTTTATAATAATTCATTGGCCCCAGTGTCTTTATAATAATTCCATGGCCCCAGTGTGTTTATAATAATTCATTGGCCCCAGTGTCTTTATAATAATTCCATGGCCCCAGTGTGTTTATAATAATTCATTGGCCCCAGTGTATATATAATAATTCATTGGCCCCAGTGTGTTTATAATAAGTCATTGGCCCCAGTGTGTTTATAATAATTCATTGGCCCCAGTGTGTTTATAATAATTCATTGGCCCCAGTGTGTTTATAATAAGTCATTGGCCCCAGTGTGTTTATAATAATTCATTGGCCCCAGTGTGTTTATAATAATTAATTGGCCCCAGTGTGCTTATAATAATACATTGGCTCCAGTGTGTTTATAATAATTCCATGGCCCCAGTGTGCTTATAATAATTAATTGGCCCCAGTGTGATAATAATAATTCATTGGCCCCAGTGTGTTTATAATAATTCATTGGCCCCAATGTGTGTATAATAATTCCTTGGCCCCAGTGTTCTTATAATAATTAATTGGCCCCAGTGTTCTTATAATAATTCATTGGCCCCAGTGTTTATAATAATTCATTGGCCCCAGTGTCTTTATAATAATTCCTTGGCCCCAGTGTGTTTATTATAATTCATTGGCCCCAGTGTGTTTAAAATAATTAATTGCCCCAATGTGCTTATAATAATTCATTGGCTCCAGTGTGTTTATAATAATTAATTGCCCCAATGTGCTTATAATAATTCATTGGCTCCAGTGTGCTTCTTCCCCCTCCTGCTGCCTGCTCTTCATCTTCTTGGAGCAGGGCAGCAGCGGGACATGACGGGACGGGCGGCGAATGAATAAAGCTGACATGTCCTGCATGTAGGCTTCATTCACCGCCGCCCAACATGTCCCCGCTGCTGCCCTGCTCCTAGCACAATCAGAGAATAGACATGTCGCTAAGGTGAGCTGATTGCTAGGAGCAGGGCAGCAGCTGGGACATGTGTCGGGCGGTGGCAGCGGTGGTGAATGAATGAATGAAGCCTACATGCGGGATATGTCGGCTTCATTCATTCATTCGCCGCATGTTCCAGACATGACCCGCTGCTGCCCTGCTCCAAGAAGATGAGGAGCAGGCAGCAGGAGGGGGAATAAGCACACTGGGGCCAATGAATTATTATAAACACACTGGGGCCAATGCATTATTATAAACACACTGGGGCCAATGCATTATTATAAACACACTGGGGCCAATTAATTATTATAAACACACTGGGGCCAATTAATTATTATAAACACACTGGGGCAAATAAATTATTATAAACACACTGGGGCCAATGAATTATTATAAATACACTGGGGCCAATGAATTATTATAAACACACTGGGGCCAATTAATTATTATAAATACACTGGGGCCAATGCATTATTATAAACACACTGGGGCCAATGAATTATTATATACACATTGGGGCCAATGCATTATTATATACACACTGGGGCCAATGCATTATTATATACACACTGGGGCCAATGAATTATTATAAAGACACTGGGGCCAATGAATTATTATATACACACTGGGGCCAATGCATTATTATATACACACTGGGGCCAATTAATTATTATAAATACACTGGGGCCAATTAATTATTATAAGCACACTGGGGCCAATGCATTATTATAAACACACTGGGGCCAATGAATTATTATAAAGACACTGGGGCCAATGAATTATTATAAAGACACTGGGGCCAATGAATTATTATAAACACACTGGGGCCAATTAATTATTATAAACACACTGGGGCCAATGCATTATTATAAACACACTGGGGCCAATGAATTATTATAAATACACTGGGGCCAATGAATTATTATAAATACACTGGGGCCAATGAATTATTATAAATACACTGGGGCCAATGAATTATTATAAACACACTGGGGACAATTAATTATTATAAACACACTGGAGCCAATGAATTATTACAAACACACTGGGGCCAATGAAGTATTATAAGCACACTGGGGCCAATGAATTATTATAAAGACACTGGGGCCAATTAATTATTATAAACACACTGGGGCCAATGAATTATTATAAACACACTGGGGCCAATGAATTATTATAAACACACTGGGGCCAATGAATTATTATAAACACACTGGGGCCAATTAATTATTATAAACACACCGGGGCCAATAAATTATTATAAACACATTGGGGCCAATGAATTATTATAAACACACTGGGGCCAATTAATTATTATAAACACACTGGGGCTAATGAATTATTATAAACACATTGGGGCCAATGAATTATTATAAACACACTGGGGCCAATGAATTATTATAAACACATTGGGGCCAATTAATTATTATAAACACACTGTGGCCAATGAATTATTATAAACACACTGGGGCCAATGAATTATTATAAACACACTGGGGTCAATGAATTATTATAAACACATTGGGGCCAATTAATTATTATAAACACACTGTGGCCAATGCATTATTATAAACACATTGGGGCCAATTAATTATTATAAACACACTGGGGCCAATGAATTATTATAAGCACACTGGGGGCCAATGAATTATTATAAGCACACTGGGGCCAATGAATTATTATAAACACACTGGGGCCAATTAATTATTATAAACACATTGGGGCCAATTAATTATTATCAACACACTGGGGCCAATGAATTATTATAAACACACTGGGGCCAATAAATTATTATAAGCACACTGGGGCCAATGAATTATTATAAACACACTGGGGCCAATGAATTATTATAAACACACTGGGGCCAATTAATTATTATAAACACACTGTGGCCAATGAATTATTATAAACACATTGGGGCCAATTAATTATTATCAACACACTGGGGCCAATGAATTATTATAAACACATTGGGGCCAATTAATTATTATAAACACACTGGGGCCAATTAATTATTATAAACACATTGGGGCCAATGAATTATTATAAACACACTGGGGCCAAGGAATTATTATAAAGACTCTGGGGCCAATGCATTATTATATATACACTGGGGCCAATGAATTATTATAAGCACACTGGGGCCAATGAATTATTATAAGCACACTGGGGCCAATGAATTATTATAAACACACTGGGGCCAATGAATTATTATAAACACACTGGGGCCAATTAATTATTATAAACACACTGGGGCCAATGAATTATTATAAACACACTGGGGCCAATGAATTATTATAAGCACACTGGGGCCAATGAATTATTATAAACACACTGGAGCCAATGAATTATTATAAACACACTGGGGCCAATGAATTATTATAAGCACACTGGAGCCAATGAATTATTATAAATACACTGGGGCCAATTAATTATTATAAACACACTGGGGCCAAGGAATTATTATAAAGACTCTGGGGCCAATGAATTATTATAAACACACTGGAGCCAATGAATTATTATAAACACACTGGAGCCAATGAATTATTATAAACACACTGGGGCCAATGAATTATTATAAACACACTTGGGCCAATGAATTATTATAAGCACACTGGGGCCAATGCATTATGATAAACACACTGGGGCCAATGAATTATTATAAATATGCATGGGGGCATACATTTGGGGGCAAAGTAGTAGTTTAAAAAACCCAGTCGGGAGCCCTGAATGGCTCCTCGGTGCCGGCCATTCAGGGCTGAGACCCAGTGCGATCAATCCCTTATCCCCTGTACTACTACCCCCAACATGGAACAGACTCTGTTCCATGATGGGGGTAGTGGTACAAACACTAATGTAGCCTCCCCAGTCGCCGACGGCTGGGGGAACTACTACCCCCATCATGCAAATTAGTCTATTCCATGATGGGAGTAGTAGTAGTCCCTTAGCACTGCAGGAGTCTGCTGACGTCACCTCTTCTGAGCATGCTCAGAAATAATAACAGTTCAGAAACAGATATTATAAACTGAGGGCAAACAGATGCCACAGACTTCAATGTTAAATTTATAATATCCGTTTATATTCCATTATTTTTGACATGAGAAAAGTCTTTTCTCCCGTCAAAAAAAAAAAAAAAAAAACGAACAGGAAGCAAACATGTGCAAACGAGTGATAAAGGATTGTAAAAATAATTCCATTGACATTAATGGGATTATTTTACAGCTGTTTGCAACCCGTTGAAAAAACGGATGGCAGAATGGGCATTTACTAAAGGACACAGACGGCCATCTGGACGAGCTCTAAGAATACCACTGTATGTGCAGGGAGGATGAAGGAGGTACGGCTGTTAGGTCTATGTATATGTATGTGATTGTGAATGCAGCAAAGCTGAGTGTGTGATTGTGTGTATGCAGCAGAGTGGAGTGTGTGATTGTGTATGCAGCAGAGCTGAGTGTGAGATTGTGTGTATGCAGCAGAGTTGAGTGTGTGATCAGGTGTATGTAGTAGAGTTGAGTGTGTGTGTGGTCATGCTTACACATAATCACACATTCAGCTCTGCTCCATACACATGTCACACACTAATTTCTGCTACATGTACATGATCACACACTCAGGCCGTAGGAGGGCAACAACCCAGCAGCAGGACCGCTACCTCCACCTTTGTGCAAGGAGGAGCAGGAGGAGCACTGCCAGAGCCCTGCAAAATGACCTCCAGCAGGCCACAAATGTGCATGTGTCCACTCAAACGTTCAGAAACAGACTCCATGAGGGTGGTATGAGGGCCAGACCTCCACACGTGGGGGTTGTGCTTACAGCCCAACACCGTGCAGGACGTTTGGACTTGAGAACACCAAGATTGGCAAATCCGGCAAATCCACCACTGGCGCCATGCGCTCTTCACAGATGAAAGCAGGTTCACACTGAGCACATGTGTCTGGAGATGCCGTGGAGAATGTTCTGCTGCCTGCAACATCCTCCAGCATGACCGGTTTGGCGGTGGGTCAGTAATGGTGTGGGTTGGCATTTCTTTGGGGGGGGGGGGGGCGCACAGCCCTCCATGTGCTTGCCAGAGGTAGCCTCACTGCCATTAGGTACCAGGATGAGATCCTCAGACCCCTTGTGAGATCATATGCTGGTGCAGTTGGCCCTGGGTTCCTCCTAATGCAAGACAATGCTAGACCTCATGTGGCTGGAGTGTGTCAGCAGTTCCTGCAAGAGGAAGGCATTGATGCTATGGACTGGCCTACCCGTTCCCCAGACCTGAATCCGAGCACATCTGGGACATCATGTCTCGCTTCATACACTGTTATGGTTCGTGGCTTTGGGTTGTATAATTGGATTGGCTCCAAAGGTTATACAACCAGTTAAATATCTGCAGACCATGAATCTGAGGTAATCAATGGCTGTGACACAAAATGGCTGCCATCGTGTGGCCTAGTGAATACAATATATTCAAAGGCCAGGTACATAGACACTTAACTAAGCAGTATTACTGGAGACCAAATGCATTCATAAACACCCCACAGACCAACCTATATGTTAGGAATTTTGGAACAGTTATATCCTAATATCCAATGCACATATTAACGCCACACACCCAAATACTGGCAGAAATAAAGATGTTTAATATACATTTAACTAAACACACTCTAAGAGAGAGAGAAAAGAGAAAAAGATAATACTAATAGCTAGAAAATTAAATCTGTAGTGTAACGAAACACATATACCAGAAACACTATCTGTTGGCTATTTGGGTGGATTTTCCTTAGTCTGTACAACTATTATACTTAGCTTCGGGGCACCCTTATGGCAAGTATGAGCAACAAAGACAGGCATGGGAGTAGCTGCAGTCATTTGTCAGGATTAGGCCCAAACAGGAAGTTGAAAGGGAGCTGGTGAGGTTGTTGCCCAGTGGAAGAAAGAGAGAGTTTGCTCCCCTTCAATGGTTTTATTGTGTTGTCTCCGCCCCCTTTTCCAGCCCACCTGTGTTTACAAAAACACCTAAAGGTTCCCTGTGAACATGCCTTGGAGACCTCTCTTAAAGAAGATCCTCCATCTTGCCTTTGTTCAAACTCCATGTGGCTTTCTGGTACAGGACCACCAAAATAGACTGCCATAACAATCCACCAACAGACTGTCCAGGAGTTGGCGGATGCTTTAGTCCAGATCTGGGAGGACATCCCTCAGGAGACCATCCTCCACCTCATCAGGAGGGACATTGTAGGGAGGTCATACGGGCACGTTGAGGCCACACACACTACTGAGCCTCGTTGTGACTTGTTTTAAGGACATTACATAAAGTTGGATCAGCCTGTAGTGTGGTTTTCCACTGTGATTTTGAGTGTGACTCCATATCCAGACCTCCATGGGTTGATAAATTTGATTTCCATTGATCATTTTTGTGTGATTTTGTTGTCAGCGCATTCAACTATGTAAAGACGAAAGTATTTCATACGATTAGGTCATTCATTCAGATCTAGGATGTGTTATATTAGTGTTCCCTTTATTTTTTTGAGCAGTATACAATGAATACAAAAAAATTCTGTATTTATACCTGAAAGTTGGTTAAATATAATTTATACTGTACATGTTTATTTGAGATATATATATATATATATATATATATATATATATACAGTCAGGGCCTTTAATGTTGGCATCCCTCACAGAAAAGGATTACAGTAACACATGTTTTGCTATACACATGTTTATTCCCTTTGTGTGTATTGGAACTAAACCAAAAAAAGGAGGAAAAAAAGCAAATTGGATATAATGTCACCAAACTCCAAAAATGGGCTGGACAAAATTATTGGCACCCTTAACTTAATATTTGGTTGCACACCCTTTGGAAAAAATAACTGAAATCAGTGTCTTCCTATAACCATCAATAAGCTTCTTACACCTCTCAGCCGGAATGTTGGACCGCTCTTCCTTTGCAAACTGCTCCAGGTCTCTTATTGGAAGGCGCCTTTTCCCAACAGCAATTTTAAGATATCTCCACAGGTGTTCAATGGGATTTAGATCTGGACTCATTGCTGCCACTTCAGAACTCTCCAGCGCTTTGTTGCCATCCATTTCTGGGGGCTTTTTTAGACGTATGTTTGGGGTCATTGTCCTGCTGGAAGACCCATGATCTCAGGCATAAACCCAGCTTTCTGACACTGGGCTGTACAGTGCGACACAAAATCCGTTGGTAATCCTCAGATTTCATGATGCTTTGTACACATTCAAGGCACCCAGTGCCAGAGGCAGCAAAACAACCCCAAAACATCATTGACCTCCACCATATTTCACTGTAGGTACTGTGTTCTTTTCTTTGTAGGCCTCATTCCGTTTTCGGTAAACAGCAGAATGATGTGCTTTACCAAAAAGCTCTATCTTGGTCTCATCTGTCCACAAGACGTTTTCCCAGACGGATTTTGGCTTACTCAAGTTCATTTTGGCAAAATGTAGTCTTGCTTTTTTATTTGTCTCTGTGTCAGTAGTGGGGCCCTCCTGGGTCTCCTGCCATAGCGTTTAATTTCATTTAAATGTCGATGGAAAGTTCCCGCTGACACCGATGCTCCTGAGCCTGCAGGACAGCTTGAATATCTTTGGAACTTGTTTGGGGCTGCTTATCCACCATCCAGACTATCCTACATTAACACCTTTCATAAATGTTTCTCTTCCATCCATGCCCAGGGAGATTAGCTACAGTGCTATGGGTTGCAAACTTCTTGATAATGCTGCGCACTGTGGACAAATCTAGATCTCTGGAGATGGACTTGTATCCTTGAGATTGTTGATATTTTTCCACTATTTTGGTTCTCAGGTCCTCAGTGTACCACACACAGACACGCAATGCAAATACTAAGTGAACTTCTCTCCTTTTTTATCTGCTTTCCGGTGTGATTTTTATATTGCCCACACCTGTTACTTGCCCCAGGTGAGTTTAAAGGAGCATCACATGCTTGAAACAATCCTATTTTTCCACAATTTTGAAAGGGTGCCAATAATTTTGTCCGCCCCATTTTTGGAGTTTGGTGCCATTATGTCCAATTTGCTTTTTTTTCCTCCCTTTTTTGGTTTAGTTCCAATACACACAAAGGGAATAAACATGTGTATAGCAAAACATGTGTTACTGCAATCCTTTTCTGTGAGAACTACAGAAACACTGTGGTAATGTCTTGGAAACACCCTTTGGCTGTCGGGGCATGCTGGAAGCTGTAATTTTGAACAGCTGAAGGCACCCTGGTTGGCAGAACTGGGGTACTGTTTTGAAAACCCCATTAAAATATATTTCACTGTACACTGCCAAGATCCGAGGTGAAAAACACCGCTTCGTGTGAACACGACCCACCACTATCCTCTCACCTTATCATAAGATCCCAGTGATCCGGCCCTTTAAGCCTCTCCCTATTAGGCCATAAAGAAGCATTTACTATAAATACGGATGAAACAGACTGCGCTAATTTTTATCCTGGCCGATCCTTCTTTCTCCGATCATCAGTCATGAGGCTTACTGCTCTTTTAGGAAATGTTTTTAACGGCTCCAACCTAAATAATAGGAACAATGGGCATACAGGTTTTTTTTTTAAATAAATTTTAGGGTCCATCTCGCCTGCCGCGGAGCCGTAATGGTCCCAATTTTCATTTACTCTCAAGTCTGAGCAGTTCCTAAAACACCTAAATGGCCATTAATTTAATCAGGTAATTTAACTCTTAACGGCGGAAAAAATGCCACTAGCGAATGGCGGCGGGGATGATTATCGGCGTGACATTTCTGGCGCGCGACGCCGCTCGTGCTCGGATACATCATTTTCGTTTTTTGAAGGTTAAGCTCAGATAACCTGCCTTTGGCATTTAATTAGCTACATATTAAACACTCTTTTAATAATAAAATGATTAAAAATTTTATTGCTTCTTAAATGAGGCCCTTTTAGGTAGATTTTAATGAGTGGGTTTCTTGGAGCGGCCGTCTTCTGTGTGAACGCCGTCCGTCTCTCTCCAGCCTGGCATGTAATGATAATAGGCACTGGAAGCTTTTTTATTTTTTGCAGAATCTGTATTTTATTCAAATGACAACTATAACCATTTGGTCTGAAAGTTCTTGCATGTGTGTATTTAAGCCCAACTGATTTAAAGGGGACCTGGATGGGGATTTCAGTTTTTGTTTTTTTCCGCTTTATATGTTCGGGGAAGGCAGGTCGGGAAAGGTCGTTAAGACTAAAAGAAGTGATATTTGCTCGTTTGCATGTGTTGTGGTTGTTAATGGTTGTAAATGGAGGCAGCCATATTGATTAATGGTGCCAGAAGTAAAGATGTTAGTTTGGAGGAGAAACTAAAACCGGACAGTGCCACCTAGTGGCCTGTTACTTTACTTGACTTATTGAAGGAGTAGTCCAGTTTAGAAAAATGGATCCTCCAGATAGGGGCTAAATGTGGTTCTGACTGCTGGGACCCCCACGAGACCTTCGTGCTCGCAGCGGTCGGATCCTCCTGTGGTATGACACTTAAATTTTACTAAATTAGATAACCCCTTTATCGTGAAACTGTTCACCAGCAATAAATCCATGTCATAGTGTGGGTGAAGTGAATTATAATAAGGTATAAATTTGCCGGATCCGTGGTCCAGTTCTGGAGATGGACCTGTTATTAGCAAATATGTATATGGGATACTCCGGAGGGAAAAAATTTTTTTTCAAATGAAAGGAGATCTGAGGTGCAATATAACTTATCCCCTATCCGAAGGATAGGGGATAAGTTGTAGATCGCAGGGGGGTCCGAGCGCTGGGGCCCCCCGGGATCTCCTGGATGGGGCCGCGGCAGTATGCTGGAAAGGGGGTGTTCCCTCCACGCATAACGCAACAGCCGACATGACCCCTCCATGTACCCCATAGAGATACATGGAGGGGCGTGTCTGTCACGGCTTTCTGCTGGGGACGAAACTTCACTTCCTGCAGACTGTCGCGGCCCTGTCCATGAGATCCCAGGGGGCCCCAGCGCTCAGACCACCCCCCCCCCCCCGATCTATAACTTATCCCCTATCCTTTGGTTAGGGGATAAGTTATTTTGCACTGGAATACTCCTTTAACTGTACCAGAAAGTTATACAGATTAGTAAATTACTTCTGTTTAAAAATCTTAATCCTTCCAGTACTTATCAGCTGCTGTATGCTCCAGAGGAAGTTGTGGTTATTTCCAGTCTGACCACAGTGCTCTCTGCTGAGACCTCTTTCCATGTCAGTAACCGTCCAGAGTTAAAGCAAATCCCCATAATAAACCTCTCCTGCTCTGGACAGTTCCTGACACGGACAGAGGTGGCAGCAGAGAGCACTGTGGTCAGAATGGAAAGAACTACACAACTTCCTCTGGAGCATACAGCAGCTGAGAAGTACTGGAAGGATTAAAGGAGTAGTCCAGTCCTGAAAAACGTATCCCCTATCCTAAGGATAAGAGATAATATTCAGATCGTGGGGGTCCGACCGCTGGGGCCCCCGCGATCTCCTGTACGGGGCCCGTACGGGAAGGGGGCACGTTGACCACTGCACATGGAGCGGTGGCCAACACACCCCCTCAATACAGCGCTATGGCAGAGCCGGTGGTCAACACGCCCTTTCCCAGGGGCTGCTGGGGCCCTGTACAAGAGATGGGGGGGGGGGGATGAGCGAAGTCTCATTCTTTTCAATAAGATTCTGCTACACCGTGTACACGCCATATCGATATTCTGTGCATTTTCTACACAAATCTGCTGTTAAATGAACATGTTTATTGTTAACGTTTAGCTTTTTGTTGCAGACATTAGTAGCAGCCCCCCTGTAGACCGCAGCCCCCCCCCCTTGTAGACAGCGCCCCCTCTTGTCCCCCTTGTAGACAGCGCCCCCTCTTGCCCCCCTTGTAGACAGCAGCCCCCCTTGTAGACAGTGCTCACCTGCGACTGTCCTCGGGTGTTGCCGCTCCGCTGTCCCGTTCTCCCGATTGCATCATGGCGTCCTATGGAGGAGCATGTGACATACACGTCACTCTGCTTCCTCCGTATCGTTACACTGGGTGCAGGGGAGGAGGAGTGACGTGTGTGTCACATGCTCCTCCATAGGACGCCATGATGCAATCGGGAGAACTGGACAGCGGAGCCGGGCCGCACAGCAGCAGGTATCGGACATGGTATCGGGGACATTAAAGCGCAACTGTCATGGATATTCTACCCCCCAGACTAATAACATGATAGTATAGATGATGATACGTGTAATGCAGCTGTACTTTGGCTGCTCTTTATCACTCTTTATCAGCAGGAAAATAGTTTTATCGTGCGGTCAGCAACAGTCAGATAGGCGTGGCTGGGGATCGTAATGCCCCGCCTCTGCCACGCCTATCCCCTGTAAGTGAGCGCTGGGACCACTGTGTGATTGACACACAGGTCTCCACCCCCCGATGTCCATGATGTGTGGGCCGGTGTGACTCCCCTAGCCTATACATATAATGGGCACCTTTATATATACAGTGCCCGTACTCCTCTTCTTTCTTCTCATGGTGCCGGAGACACGCTGCTTCTGCTTTCACTATAGGCACAGAGCTCACTCCCGTTGTCTGCCACCAGCTCAGTGCGCCTGCGCAGGGCTAGAGGCAGTGAGCTCGCTCCCGTTGTCTGCCGCCAGCTCAGTGCGCCTGCGCAGTGCTAGAGGCAGTGAGCTCGCTCCCATTGTCTGCCGCCAGCTCAGTGCGCCTGCGCAGTGCTAGAGACAGGGAGCGAGCTCTCTGTCTGTAGTGAAAGCAGAAGCAGCGCGTCTCCGGCACCAGGAGAAGAAAGAAGAGGAGTATGGGCACTGTATATATAAAGGTGCACATTATATGTATAGGCTAGGGGAGTCACGCCGGCCCGCACATTATGGACATCGGGGGGTGGGGACCTGTGTGTCAATCACATAGCGGTCCCAGCGCTCACTTACAGGGGATAGGCGTGGCGGAGGTGGGGCATTACGATCCCCAGCCACACCTATCTGACTGTTGACCGCTGACCGCACAATAAAACTATTTTCCTGCTAATAAGGGGGATAAACAGCAGCCAAAAGTACAGCTGCATTACACGTATCATCATCTATACTATCATGTTATTAGTCTGGGGGGTAGAATATCCATGACAGTTGCGCTTTAAACGAGTCCCTGATACCATGCAAATGCTGAGTATCGGCCCCGATACCGATACTAGTATCGGTATCGGGACATCCCTACCAATAAACAACATACATTACATAGTATTAGATAAAAGAAAAGAAAATTACCTTTTTAGTAGACCAGAAAAGGTGGCAAACCAAGCGATCCAACTGGGCTGGCACACAACATTGGTCGGCACATGGAACTGACTGAAGCCCCTCCTCCAGACAGCAGTACTTCAGGGCCGGGACTTCAGCTCCTCTCCAGAAGTCCAGCGATTTGTGCGCCTAGTGCGCATGCCTTGTTTTGCCGTGCGGAGCAGCGAGACTTCAAGACAGATTGGTGGCGCACGCGCTGGACGCATTATTGGCATTGTCGGCAAGGTTAGATGCCGATACCGATAACTTACAAAATCGTGATTATCGGCCGATAATATTGGCCAATCCGATAATCAGTCGATCCCTAGCGGAAATTCCAATTCCAGCCACCGCAGATAAAATTTACATGTCAATTTCTGCAGAATCCGCTCATAAATGCGTTGTTGTCTATAGAGACGGCACATTTCAGATCAGTCCTAGCGCCGACATGTTCTTCTGGTGCCCCCTTCCTGTGAAATGTCCCCTGCAAATTTTCCGGGCGGAAATCCTGCAAAAACATACCCTTAGGGTACGTTCAGACAAGCGGATCCAAAGCGTATTTTATGCTGCGGATCTGCCGCCAAAGGACCCCTACAGGGTGCCTTTAGATGTGCCTGCTCGGAGCGGCAATACGCCACTACGAGCAGACATACTGCTGCAATGTCCGACTCGCCGTATATGCACGGTGTACTCGCACACATCGCGGCCGCTACCCTCCCTGACCTAGGCTGAGAGCAGCCGTGATGTTCGAATATACTGCGCATGCGTGCGGCAACTCGCACATCGCAATATGTCTGCTCGTAGTGGCACATCTAAAGGCACGCTGTAGGGGTCCTTCGGCGGCAGATCCAAAGCGTAAAATACGTTGTGAATCCGCTCGTCTGAACGTACCCTAAGAAAGCCTTTTTCTAGAGCTCTTCTTAGGGTGGTGTAAATTTGCAAATTGTTGGACCATTTGCGGTGCATTTTTGCGCATTTTTATAAAATTTGCGACCACTGCAAGCACATCTGGAGAAAAACGTTTAGCTAGTCAGTTTTGTAGAAATCATGGTGGACGTTGCAAAAGTTTGCACAAAAATAAGCAAAAAATATACACCAAAATAAAGACTAAAACCAATGATAAATCCCTCCTCGGTTGTGTGGGAAATTTTGCGCAAGTACACTAAAGGAGGTTGCGAGATTATTAAGCTTTTTTCCAGAGCTCTGCTTTCGAGCAGTGTAAATTTGGCAATTTTGTATATTTTGCAAAATTAACACTTTACACATTTCTGACCACCGCGTGCATGACCAGTGAAAAATGCGAATACGTAAAAGTTAAAAATGTGCTAAAGTTTTTGGTGCAAAACGGCAAACGCTACAAAAACATGAAAAAAAATCTCGCTATAGCATGACCTTTTAATTCTATAAAAAAAAAGCGTGGTAAAAAACAACTATGCACAAGTACCAATGATAAATCCCTCCACCCCCCCCCCATGTATTTTCCTTTAAAAAATATATATATATAAAGTGACCCCCCCGTCCTACGGGGCCATCGCATAAACGGCTATCCGGCAGCGCAGACTGCTTCAGCTGCCACCGGATAGCCGTTTACGGTGCCCCGTGTGGTCCGGTGATGATCACTTACCTGTCCTCGGGGCTCCGGCGCGTCCTCTTAGGGATCCCCTGCATCGTCGGTGCTCTCCATCATCGTCATCATCACGTCGCTGCGCACGCTGTCCCGTCATCCAATAGGAGCGGCGTGCGTAGCGACGTGATGGCGGCGACAGAGAGCGCGGATGCCGGGGAAGCAGAGGCCTTGCCGGAGCATCGGCGACACCACGGGGACGCGGCAACAGCGATGGACGGCGACATCCAGGGCAGCGGTGACGGTCCGGAGCAGCAGGGACAGGTGAGTACAGCTTCCTCTACCAGTGGTCTTCAACCTGCGGACCTCCAGATGTTGCAAAACTACAAATCCCAGCATGCCCGGACAGCCGTTGGCTGTCTGGGCATGCTGGGTGTTGTAGTTTTGCAACATCTGGAGGTCCGCAGGTTGAAGACCACTGTCCTATACTTTACATTGCACGGATCCCTCAACATACGATGGTTTCAACAAACGATGGTCCATTGGGAACGGATTACCATCGTATGTTGAGGGACCACTGTATATATATATATATATATATATATATATATATATATATATATATAAATTATATAATTAAAGGGGTATTCCAGTCAAAAACTTTTTTCATATATAATATCAACTGGCTCCAGAAAGTTAAACAGATTTGTAAATTACTTCTATTAAAAAAAAATCTTAATCCTTTCAGTACTTATGAGCTTCTAAAGTTAAGGTTGTTCTTTTCTGTCTCTCTGATGACACCTGTCTCGGGAAACACCCAGTTTAGAAGAGGTTTGCTAGGGGGGATTTGCTTCTAAAATGGGCGTTTCCCGAGACAGGTGTCATCAGAGAGTATATAGACAGAAAAGAACAACCTTAACTTCAGAAGCTCATAAGTACTGAAAGGATTAAGATTATTTAATAGAAGTCATTTACAAATCTGTTTAACTTTCTGGAGCCAGTTGATATATATATTTATATATATAAAAAAAAGTTTTTTTCCTGGATAGCCCCTTTAATAAAAATAATAATATGAATAATAAAAATAATAATTAAAAATTCTTCTAAATATTTTTAACTCTTTAAAAAAAAAAAAAAAAAAAATAGAATAACCTTTTCCAGGTAAAATATTTGGTGGTGATAGATGATGTGCGGAGCAGCGCCTGCTTTAACAATTCTATCATACATCCCAGCGCCGGCTCTTCTTCGTGTTACATCAAGGTGCGGCAGATCCCAGTGCTGTTTAATATGCGTTTTCACATATACGTCTCCTACTGCTATTCCTGGCGCCATCGCTCCCGTCTCTTTGGTATGTCAATCACTGTGACAGGTACCAGTTCTGCCGCGAGCGCCGAGGGCTACGACAAGCGACAAAGAAACGTTGGGTTTGTCTTGTGTTAATGTAAAATGCCCCCGGACCCCCTCCTCTTATTCATCTTCTTCTTGTTGACTAACGCGTATCCCATGTTGTTACATGTTGGTAAATTAAAGACGCCGTCCTGACAGCGCTGTCAACACTTTACTACCAATATTCTCCATCTAATGAAGCGCAGACGGCGCATGGGTGTAAATAATTCCCATCCAATATTGCTGACTTTGGTGCAAAATGAGCACTTTTATGTTTTTTTTTCTCTCTGCGTGATTTGAGAATTGGATGAATTCTTCTCCTTTGTAGATTTTATTATTTCTTTTTTTTTTCTGTAAACCAAGACAATTCTTCTGTATCCTTCGAGGGTGTGAATTAGAAAACTGCTCACGCTACTCATTTCTAGAGATGAGCGAACTTCACAGTAAATTCGATTCGTCACAAACTTCTCAGCTCGGCGGTTGCTGACTTTTGCTGCATAAATTAGTTCAGCTTTCAGGTGCTCCGGTGGGCTGGAAAAGGTAGATACAGTCCTAGGAAAGAGTCTCCTAGGACTGTATCCACCTTTTCCAGCCCACCGGAGCACCGGAAAGCTGAACTAATTTATGCAGGAAAAGTTATCAACCGCCGAGAAGTTCGTGACGAATCGAATTTACTGTAAGTTCGCTCATCTCTACTCATTTCATTTATGTATTCTATGTTAAAGGGGTACTCCGGTGAAAAACTTTTTTTTTTTAAATCAACTGGTGCCAGAACAGATTTGTAAATCGCTTCAATTTGTGCCAGAACAGATTTGTAAATCGCTTCAATTAAAAAATCTTAACCCTTCCACTACTTTTTAGGGGCTGTATACTAAAGAGAAATCCAAAAAAGAAATGCATTTCCTCTGATGTCATGACCACAGTGCTCTGTGCTGACCTCTGCTGTCCATTTTAGGAACTGTCAAGAGCAGGAAAAAATCCCCATAGCAAACATATGCTGCTCTGGACAGTTCCTAAAATGGACAGCAGAGGTCAGCAGAGAGCACTGTAGTCATGACATCAGAGGAAATGCATTTCTTTTTTGGATTTCTCTTTAGTATACAGCCCCTAAAAAGTACTGAAAGGATTAAGATTTTTTAATAGAAGTGATTTACAAATCTGCTTAACTTTCTGGCACCAGTTGATTTAAAAAAAAAAAAAAAAAAAAGGTTTTCACCGGAGTACCCCTTTAAGATACAAAGTAGCTCTCCTCCAGAAGAAAAAAGTGTAAGCTCTCCAGCGCCACCGGTGGAAATCAAAGGGATTATCAGCCAAACCCTCCTGAAACCATTGGATGGCATACATCTGTATTCTATGTTTCCTGGTGCTTCCTGGCCTGCCTCTTCTCCACTGCTGTTTCAGCCATTGCTACAGTTTCCTCTCTGCCGTTTTAGGCACTGGCTGAAACCTATAGGGCGTTCTCTTTGGGATCCTCCTCCTATCCCAGCCAAGCGCCACCTATATAACCCTGCTGGACCAGTTCCCTGTTGGCTGACCAAAAGCCTACCATAACGCCCCAACGGGTGTGGACCCACTTGGGGAGATTTATCAAAACCTGTGCAGAGGAAGAGTGGTGCAGTTGCCCATAGCAACCAATCAGATTTCTCCTTTCATTTTTAAAGAGGCCTGTGAAAAATGAAAGAAGCAAATTGATTGGTTGCTCTTTCTCTCCACAGGTTTTGATAAATCTCCCCCACTGTGTCACTTACCAGTCTGGCTTTGGGCCAAACACGAAGTCTAAGTGTTCCCCTGCTTTTCACCCTTTTTTCCCACTCCAGGATATGGACGCTGGACTTAGCTGCAGGGGAGATACCAGGTCGCAGTGGCAACTGAGCAAGCTGACTAAACAGAGTCTGATGAAACAGAGCTGACTAGGTGTATAGCTGTTAAAACAGCACAGCTTAGAAGCTCAGATGCAGCCATATGGGATAGGCTTGATCAGCAGACAAAGGCATGGTCAACAAGCCAGGTCATGCACAGGAGAAGCGGACAGGTACAGAGGGATCAGGCTGAGGCAGCGTCAAGATAACACGCTCAGGTCAGGAACAAAAATCAGGAGACAGAATATAACCACCATGGCTATGCAGGAACCACACTATTGCTCAGGGAATGAGGGGAGCAGGGTTATATAGGTGGTGCTTGGCCTGGGATAGGAGGATCCATAAGAGAGAGCACACTGGCTCTGTAAGTCTCAGCCAGTGCTCACGTGCAGCCCCTAGAGGGCATAGTGGAAACTGCAGCAATGGCCAAGAAAGCAGGAGACAGTCCAGAAGAGGATGACCGGGACACACAGCAAATATATGGCACAGAGAATGCAGCTTGACACTGGTAAGTGCCAGGACATATAGAACGCCAAACTGTACCTTTCCCAGACCTGATGGCGGTTGCCAAACTTATAAAACAAATCATCTTTTTCCTTTCTCAGCCAGGTGTCAAGGAGGCAGGGTCGACCTGCTCAAGTGCCACAGCCTGGCACGTCTTCTCACTTTCCCTTACCTTCCATCCAAGGGATTAATTGTAAGCCGAATCAAGGAGGGGTTGGGATGGCGAGTGAGAAGGCATGCCAAGCTGTGGCACTTGAGCAGCTCATCCCTGCCTCTTTGACACTTGGCTAAGAAATAAAAAGGAGATTTTATGATCATCATCTGTAGGAAAGGTACAGTTTGGTTTATACATCAGAAACTCAGGCCAGAAATACACTGGCTGGAGATTCCGAGGTGGGTCAACACAGCAGGGTCATTCCCAATCCCAATAGATGGCAATGTATTCCGCGCAGTGTGAATTTCGGCAACGGAAAGCTCTGCCTCTGAAATTTCATAGTGTGCATTGTGTAGCGGAATCCCAGCAATAAGATTGTGAAACAGAATTTCAAATCAGAATTCCGCTTGGAAATTCCATTGTGGAACCCAGTCTAACAGCTGTCCAACCGTGTCTACAGATCTTAGCAACAAATACAGCTGAAGGAGACCCCCCTCCCCATACACATTACATATGGGTCAGACAAATCCCATTATTTCGGTGGGACTGGCCTCCCATCTAATGTGTATGATGTTGGGACGGAGAAGAATTGGGCATGTTACCCAATCCCTTCATTCATGGAGAGCTCAGTGATCACATGCCAGTAGTATAGAACGTGACAGCCAAGGCCACTGATTATAGAAATATTCCACATTTAATAATACAGTGGTCTCCCAACATACGATGGTAATCCATTCCAAATGGACCATCGTTTGTTGAAACCATTGCATGTTGAGGGATTCGTGCAATGTAAAGTATAGGACAGGGGTCTACAACCTGCGGACCTCCAGATGTTGCAAAACTACAACACCAAGCATGCCCGGATAGCCAACGGCTGGTAGAGGAAGTTGTACTCACCTGTCCCCGCCGCTCCGGACCGTCACCGCTCGTCACTGCTGCCCTGGATGTCACCTTCCATCGCTGTCGCTGTGTCCCCGGGGTGTCCCCGACGCTCCGGAAAGGCCTCTGCTTCCCTTTCGCTCTCCGTCGCCGCCATCATGTCGCTACGCACGCCGCTCCTATTGGATGACGGGACAGCGTGTGCAGCAACGTGATGACAACGAAGGAGAGCGCCGACGATGCAGGGGATCCCGAAGAGGACGCGCCAGAGCCCCGAGGACAGGTAAGTGATGGTCAGCGGACCACACGGGGCACCATAAATGGCTATCCGGCGGCAGCTGAAGCAGTCTGCGCTGCCGGATAGCCGTTTATGCGATGGCCCCGACATACAAAAGCATCATATGTTGATGATGCCTTCAACATGTGATGGCCTCTGAGAGGCCATAGTATGTTGAAATGATCGTATGCCGGGGCCATCGTAGGTCGGGGGGGGGGGGGGGGTCACTGTATTAATCCACTGTTAGATCTAGAGGATATCCCAGTAACACACGATCCAGCTAATTGTCTGAAGGTAAATAATTATTTGTACAATTTCATTACACATTTGGCAGAACATCCCAGGCTTTTTTTTTTCAAGTGTATATAGTCCATACAGACCCCAAGAAACAATAAATGGAAAACACAGCTTGGTCATTCATTTTCAGGAGTCCCAAGTTAGCCGGATTTCATTGCCTAAGTGCGGCTTTGACCATTATTTGGATATACAGCGGGTAAAATAAGTATTGAGCACGTCACCATTTTTCTCACTAAATATATTTCCAGTTGCTACTGACATGAAATTTTCACCAGATGTTGGTAACAACCCAAGTAATCCATACACAAAAAGAAACCAAAATAAATAAGCTCAGTATTTAAGTTATGTGTAATAATGTGAAAAGACATGGGGAAAAGTATTGAAGGTATGAAGAAAAGGAGGTGCAAAAGGGCATGGAAAGCCAAGAGAACAGCTGAAATCTATCAGTAAGCAAAAAGAAATCCAGCCCCTTATAAGTGCAAATTACAGTTGGTTCAGTCCCAACTGATGGCTACAAAAAGTTCTCATTGCCAAAGTGTCACACAAGACATCTCATGATGGGTTAAAGCAAAGAACTGTCTCCAGAGCTTCACAACCTAATTGTTAGAAAACATAACAATGGAGTTGGTTACAGACACGTTTTTAACCTGTTTAAGGGGTACTCCGCACCCCTAGACATCTTATCCCCGGGGTCCCGCTGCTGGGGACCCCGGGATCTCGGCTGCAGCACCCACCTCAACGGCTTACGGCAACGCTGGAGGCTTCGGATCCCGACCACAATGGCGGATGAGCGTGATGTCACGACTCCGCCCCGTGGGACCTCCCATAGACTTGCATTGAGGGGGCAGGGCATGACGTCACACAGGGCGGAGTTGTGACGTCACGCTCGTCCGCCATTGTGGTCGGGATCCGAAGCCTCCAGCGTTCCCGGTGTGAGGTGGAAGCCGTCCAGGTGGGTGCTGCAGCCAAGATCCCGGGGGTCCCCAGCAGCGGGACCCCGGCAATCTGACATCTTATTCCCTATCCAAAGGACGTCTAGGGGTGCGAAGTACCCCTTTAAGGACCCAGGGCATACCTGTACGCCCTGAGTCCACTCCCGTTCTATAATACGGGGCCACAGCGGGTCGGGCCTGGCCTCTAACAACGGCCGGGATGCGTGGCTAATAGAGCATGGCACTGATCGCGGTGCCACACGCTATTAACCCTTTAGACGTGGTGTTCAAAGTTGAACGCCGCATCTAAAGTGAAAGTAAACCTATGCCGGTTAGCTCAGGGGGCTGGTCGGGATCGCCGCAACAAAATCGCGGCGTCCCAAAGAGCTTGCAGGACAGAAGGAGGGCCCCTACCTGCCTCCTCGCTGTCCAATCGCCGAATGACTTCTCAGTGCCTGAGATCCAGGCATGAGCAGTCAAGCGGCAGAATCATCGATCAATGGTTTCTTATGAGAAACCACTGATCAATGTAAAAGATCAGTGTGTGCAGTGTTATAGGTCCCTATGGGAGCTATAACACTGCAAAAAATAAGTGAAAAAAATTAAATAAATAAATAAATAAAAATAAATAAAGAATAATGAGAAGGTGTCATTTTTACTGAAAAATTTACTGTTTAGAAATGGAAGCCCACAAAATAGCATTTTTTTCCCTTTCGCCGTAAATTTTTGGGTAAAATAACTAATGTCACTGCAAAGTAGAATTGGTGGTGCAAAAAATAAGCCATCAAATGGATATTTAGGTGCAAAATTGAAAGAGTTACGAGGAGGAAAAAAACGAAAATGCAAAAAACGGAAAAACCCCAGGTCCTTAAGGGGTTTAGCTGAATATCCCAGGGAGCACTACTGGGGTCATAATACAGAAGTGGAAAGACAGATGCTCCTCACAAGCCATTGGACAAGGACCCGTGCCATAGAACATAGGGTCATGAACCAATGTTTGGGGACTCCTGCCCTAGAGCATTGGATCAAGAGCCACTGGTTGGGGAACCCTCCAATAAAGCATTGGTTTAGTAGACACTGGTTGGAGACGCCTGCCATAGAGCATTGGGTCACGAGCCACTGGTTGGGGATCCCTGCCATAGAAAACTGGGGCATGAACTACTATTTGGGGATCCCTACCATAGAGCATTGTTTCTCAAGCTTCTAAATTGGAAACCCCTGCCACAGAGCATTGGTTCATAAGCCACTGGTTGGGATCCCCTGCCAAAAAGCATTGGGTCACGAGCCACTGGTGGGCAATTCCCTGCCACAGAGATGAGCTACTCGTTGGGGACCCCTGCCATAGAGCACTGTGTCATAAACCACAGTTTGAGGACCCCGGCCATAGAGCACTGTGTCATAAACCACAGTTTGAGGACCCCGGCCATAGAGCATTAGATCACGAGCCACTGGTTGGGGACCTCCATAAAGCATTGGGTCACAAACCACTTGTTGGAGACCTCAGTCGTACGCTGTTCTGAATTCTGACTACAGCTCTCCAGGCTGAACCGATTGTCCCACCGTTTTCATCACATGACCAACCTCATTAACTTGTAGGATCTTTCGAAGGTTCTGGTAAAGTTTCCGCCATTTCGGTGATCACAACAGCGTTACATTCTGCGCTATTCTTGCGGTCCAAAAGCGACAAACCTCAAATGAGGGCTCTGGACTACCACACGACAAAAGCCCTCGACTAATACTATTTCACACATGTACGCCCCCCTCCATCCCGCTCATCTCCGATGCCACCGTCGCCCCCGCTCAGTGTTTAATCACCCCCCGGCTCTTAATCAAAGATCCCATTTAAAAACAACAAATGGAATTGTCTCCTTACTCGCTCAACACTGACAAATTAGCGAACGCGCGACTAAATTATGCATATCTTCCCGAGCCATAATGATATACTGTACACAGCGCCAATAATTTACTTACGCCGAGTCCATTCGCTTAATTATGCCGCTAAACTCGGTAAAGCCAATTGGTCATCATGAGAGATTCCAGGCAGGCTAATCACAAATATATAGAACGCGTCCTCTTATTGTCCCCAGCGGCTAAGTGCTAAAATGCTACTTACTGCTCAGAAGGTTAATGTCCTGCTTATGTAAATTGTCCAATTTAACATGCAGCAGGCGGTATTATAAATCCTGGCACCGGGGGATTTCATTTAACGTATGTTCAAACTAGTTGACCTGAAAGGTTAACAAGCCCAAGTTCTACAGGACCATTATTGAACTGGCTGCTTATCAAGGAGAGGAGGCTTCTAGACCAGTGTTTCCTGACCAGGGTGCCTCCAGCTGTTGCAAAACTACAATTCCCAGCATGCCGGAAAGCTGGGAGTTGAAATTTTGCAACAATGGAGGCACCCTGGTCGGGAAACGATGTTCTAGATGTTATGTTGCTCCTTGTACTCCAGACATGATGCTGCCCCCACCATGATGACTGTAGGGATGGTATTGGGCAGGTGATGGGCCGTACCTGGTTTCCTCCAGACATGATGCTGCCCCCACCATGATCACTGTAGGGATGGTATTGGGAAGGTGATGGGCAGTGCCTTGTTTCCTCCAGACATGATGCTGCCCCCACCATGATCACTGTAGGGATGGTATTGGGCAGGGGATGGGCAGTGCCTGGTTTCCTCCAGACATGATGCTGCCCCCACCATGATCACTGTGGGGATGGTATTGGGCAGGTGATGGGCAGTGCCTGGGTTCCTCCAGACATGATGCGGCCCCCACCATGATCACTGTAGGGATGGTATTGGGCAGGTGATGGGCAGTGCCTGGTTTCCCCTCAGACATGATGCTGCCCCACCATGATCACTGTAGGGATGGTATTGAGCAGGTGATGGGCAGTGCCTGGTTTCCTCCAGACATGATGCTGCCCCCACCATGATCACTGTAGGGATGGTATTGGGCAGGTGATGGGCAGTACCTGGTTTCCTCCAAACATGATGCTGCCACCACCATGATCACTGTAGGGATGGTATTGGGCAGGTGATGGGCAGTGCCTGGTTTCCTCCAGACATGATGCTGCCCCCACCATGATCACTGTAGGGATGGTATCGGGAAGGCGATGGGCAGTGCCCGATTTCCTCCAGACATGATGCTGCCCCCACCATGATCACTGTAGGGATGGTATTGGGCAGGTGATTGGCAGTGCCTGGTTTCCTCCAGACATGATGCTGCCCCCACCATGATCACTATAGGGATGGTATTGGGCAGGTGATGGGCAGTACCTGGTTTCCTCCAAACATGATGCTGCCCCCACCATGATCACTGTAGGGATGGTATTGGGCAGGTGATGGGCAGTGCCTGGTTTCCTCCAGACATGATGCGGCCCCCACCATGATCACTGTAGGGATGGTATTGGGCAGGTGATGGGCAGTGCCTGGTTTCCTCCAGACATGATGCTGCCCCCACCATGATCACTGTAGGGATGGTATTGGGCAGGTGACGGGCAGTACCTGGTTTCCCCCAGACATGATGCTGCCCCCACCATGATCACTGTAGGGATGGTATTGGGCAGGTAATGGGCAGTACCTGGTTTCCCCCAGAAATGATGCTGCCCTCACCATGATCACTGTAGGGATGGTATTGGGCAGGTGATGGGCAGTGCCTGGTTTCCCCCAGACATGATGCTGCCCCCACCATGATCACTGTAGGGATGGTATTGGGCAGGTGATGGGCAGTGCCTGGTTTCCCCCAGACATGATGCTGCCCCCACCATGATCACTGTAGGGATGGTATTGGGCAGGCGATGGGCAGTGCCTGATTTCCTCCAGACATGATGCTTAGAATTGAGGCCAAAAACTTTAATGTTGGTTTCATCGGACAAGAGAATTTTGTTTCTCACGGTCCCAGAGACCTTTAGGCTATGTTCACAAGGCAGAATTTCTACATGAATGTATTGCCATTTCACTTCAATGGAATTCCTGCAGCAGAAATTCTGCAGTATGAACAGGACAGCAGAATCCCATTCTACCCTTCTCAATATGTGAGGCTTCACACAATCCTGTCTCTGATCTCTACAGGCAGTTCTTTCTACCTCATGGTTTGGTTTTTGTTCTGATATACATTGTCAGCTATGAGACCTTATATAGAAAGGGCTGTAAGCTGAATTTACCACTGGTGATCAAGGTGCAGAAATATCTCAGAGATGGCAACCATTTGAAAAGTTTGCTCTATTATGGGGCCCTGTGTCTTGTATTGTTATAATTATCCTAAAGCTGATTGGTTGCTATAGGCAACTGCACCTTTCTTCCTCTACACCAGGGGTCCTCAAACTACGGCCCGTGGAGTGCATTTACCCAAATGACTCAGGACATCCCTGTGTTCCGAAAGATGCTTTCGGAACACACGGATGCCTCTGTTAAGTCCCTGCGGCCCGCGTTTACTTTAAAAACGCGGGGACCGCCGGGAACAGGCGCACGCAGCGACGTCAATGACGTCCCATGCGTGCGCCCATGGCAACGGAGTGGAGAAGCAGAGAAGAAGCAAGGACGCGCGCTGGAGGAAAGTGTTTACCAACGGCGCGGCCCTTCGGTGTTCTGACCACCGATCCTCCGGTCCTGCTATGGCCGGAGCGGTGGTCGGAACACTGAAATGGGGCAGTATACAGGCATACAGCCTCCAGCCATGGCTGGAGGCTGTATGCCTGTGGGGGGACATACTGCCAACGTAATTTGGGGAGCTATACTGCCAACGTAATTTGGGGGACTATATTGCACCTAATGTGGGGGAACATACTGCCAGCCTAATGGGGGGGACTATATTGCACCTAATGTGGGGGAACTATACTGCCAGCCTAATGTGGGGGACTATATTGCACCTAATGTGGGGGAACATACTGCCAGCCTAATGTGGGGGACTATATTGCACCTAATGTGGGGGGACTATACTGCCAGCCTAATGTGGGGGACTATATTGCACCTAATGTGGGGGAATTATGCTGCCAGCCTAGTGTGGGGGACTATATTGCACCTAATGTGGGGGAACGTACTGCCAGCCTAATGTGGGGGAACTATACTGCCAGCCTAATGTGCCAGCCTAATGTGGGGGACTAAATTGCACCTAATGTGGGGGGACTATACTGCACCTAATGTGGGGGAACTACAACCTAATGTGGGGAACTATACTGCACCTAATGTGGGGGAACTACAACCTAATGTGGGGAACTATACTGCACCTAATGTGGGGAACTATACTGCACCTAATGTGGGGGAACTATACTGCACCTAATGTGGGGGGAACTACAACCTAATGTGGGGGAACTATACTGCACCTAATGTGGGGGAACTACAACCTAATGTGGGGGAACTATACTGCACCTAATGTGGGGGAACTACAACCTAATGTGGGGAACTATACTGTTCCTAATGTGGGGAACTATACTGCACCTAATGTGGGGGAACTATACTGCACCTAATGTGGGGAACTATACTGCACCTAATGTGGGGAAATATACTGCACTTAATGTGGGGGAACTATACTGCACCTAATGTGGGGGACTATACTGCACCTAATGTGGGGGGAACTATACTGCACCTAATGTGGGGAACTATACTGCACCTAATGTGGGGGGGACTATACTGCACCTAATGTGGGGGGGACTATACTGCACCTAATGTGGGGTGAACTATACTGCACCTAATGTGGGGGGAACTATACTGCACCTAATGTGGGGGGAACTATACTGCACCTAATGTGGGGGGAACTATACTGCACCTAATGTGGGGGGAACTATACTGCACCTAATGTGGGGGGAACTATACTGCACCTAATGTGGGGGGAACTATACTGCACCTAATGTGGGGGGAACTATACTGCACCTTATGGGGGGGGAACTACCCAGTTCCCATTGAAATACTGGTAAGTTTGTTGATTTAACTTTACTTGTTCTTCATTTTAAATATTGTATTTATTCCCGTTTTGTTTCTTCACTTCAAAATAAGATATATGCAGAGCGCATAGGAATTTGTTCAGAGTTTTTTTTTTTTTTAAAACCCGGTCCTCCAACGGTCTGAAGGACCGTGAACGGGCCCCCTGTTTAACCCCTTAAGGACCAAGGACGTACCGGTACGTCCTTGGTCCTGCTCTCCCGATATAACGCGGGGTTACACAGTAACCCCGCATCATATCACGGCGGGCCCGGCGTCATAGTGAAGCCGGGACCCGTCTCTAATAGCGCGCAGCGCCGATCGGGGCGCCGCACGCTATTAACCCTTTAGCCGCGCGCTCAGAGCTGAGCCGCGCGGCTAAAAGTGAAAGTTGCCGGCTAGCTCAGTCGGGCTGTTCGGGATAGCCGCGGCTAATCGCGGCATCCCGAACAGCTGACAGGACAGCGGGAGGGCCCCTACCTGCCTCCTCGCTGTCCGATCGCCGAATGACTGTTCAGTGCCTGAGATCCAGGCATGAGCAGTCAAGCGGCAGAATCGTTGATCACTGGTTTCTTATGAGAAACCAGTGATCAATGATGAAGATCAGTGTGTGCAGTGTTATAGGTCCCTATGGGATAACAATGATCAGTGTGTGCAGTGTTATAGGTCCCTATGGGATAACAATGATCAGTGTGTGCAGTGTTATAGGTCCCTATGGGATAACAATGATCAGTGTGTGCAGTATTATAGGTCCCTATGGGATAACAATGATCAGTATAAGAGATCAGTGTGTGCTGTGTTATAGGTCCCTATGGGATAACAATGATCAGTGTGTGCAGTGTTATAGGTCCCTATGGGATAACAATGATCAGTATAAGAGATCAGTGTGTGCAGTGTTATAGGTCCCTATGGGACCTATAACATTGCAAAAAAAAAGTGAAACAAAAAAGTGAATAAAGATCATTTAACTCCTCCTCTATTAAAAGTTTGAATCACCCCCCTTTTCCAATAAAAAAAAACCACAGTGTAAATAAAAAGTAAACATATATGGTATCACCGTGTGCGGAAATGTGCGAATTATAAAAATATATCATTAATTAAACCGCTCGGTCAATGGCATGCGCGCAAAAAAATTCCAAAGTCCAAAATAGGGCATTTTTGGTCACTTTTTATATCATTTAAAAATGAATAAAAAGTGATCAATAAGTCCTATCAATACAAAACTTCAGATCACGGCGCAAAAAATGAGCCCTCATACCGCCCCATACATGGAAAAATAAAAAAGTTATAGGGGTCAGAAGATGACAATCTTAAACGTATTAATTTTCCTGCATGTAGTTATGATTTTTTACAGAAGTCCGACAAAATCAAACCTATATAAGTAGGGTATCATTTTAATCGTATGGACCTATAGAATAAAGATCAGGGGTCATTTTTACCGAAAAATGTACTACGTAGAAACGGAAGCCCCAAAAAATTACAAAACGGTGCTTATTTTTCAATTTTGTCGCACAATGATTTTTTTTTCCGTTTCACCGTAGATTTTTGGACAAAATGACTGACGTCATTACAAAGTAGAATTGGTGGCGCAAAAAATAAGCCCTCATATGGATTTTTAGGTGCAAAATTGAAAGAGTTATGATTTTTTAAAGGCAAGGAGCAAAAAACGAAAATGCAAAAACGGAAAAACCCCGGTCCTTAAGGGGTTAAAAAGTTTGAGGACCCCTGATCTACACAGATTTCGATCAATTTCCACCATTGTTATGTGGATTTCCTTACACTATTATAGGGACAATCTTATAGATTAACTATATCTGGGAATAATTGGACATATTGAGAAATGACATGCAGCAGTGTGAACAGCCACCAACACTCTGCGCTGCTGCACTGACATCAGGGACCTGTCTGTGGCCACTAATAACTGCAGAACCTCCCGGAAACAAACAATAAATACATCCAACAAACAAATTACTGCGTACTCACCACCAGATGGCGGCAGAGCAGAGGGAGATGGGATTCCCGACCTTAACATGGCGGCGCGAGAGTCGGGCAGACAGGAAATTACGTCACTTCATCCGGAAGCTGCGCTCTAAGCACGTGTGTGATCCTGGGCAGATATGGCAGCTGAAGTAGCAGCGGAGCAGAGCGGACCTGCAGGTATGGGCGGCGGGTCCTGTGTACATGGGACGGGGCGGAGGTTGTGTTTGTGAACTGTGGGATTACATACTCTGGTGGGGGAACTACAAGTCCCAGAATGCTGTCTGAATACATTAGTGTTGATCACCTGATCTGGGCGCTGCAGGGAGAAGTAGTATAGCGTTCACCCCAAGTAACCAATTAGGTTGAGAGAGCGAGCTGTAGTCTGGTTGCTTTGGGCGACTCCAGTGATTTCATTAAATCTTCCACAGCAGAGCCCCCTAATACCTCCTCCAGCAGTCACAGCAGAGCCCCCTAATATCTCGTCCAGCAGTCACAGCAGAGCCCCCTAATATCTCGTCCAGCAGTCACAGAGCCCCCTAATATCTCGTCCAGCAGTCACAGCAGAGCTCCCTAATATCTCCTCCAGCAGTCACAGAGCCCCCTAATATCTCCCCCAGCAGTCACAGCAGAGCCCCCTAATATCTCCCCCAGCAGTCACAGCAGAGCCCCCTAATATCTCCCCCAGCAGTCAGAGCAGAGCCCCCTAATATCTCCACCAGCAGTCACAGCAGAGCCCCCTAATATCTCCCCCAGCAGTCACAGCAGAGCCCCCTAATATCTCCCCCAGCAGTCACAGCAGAGCCCCCTAATATCTCCCCCAGCAGTCACAGCAGAGCCCCCTAATATCTCCCCCAGCAGTCACAGCAGAGCCCCCTAATATCTCCCCCAGCAGTCACAGCAGAGCCCCCTAATATATCCTCCAGCAGTCACAGAGCCCCCTAATATATCCTCCAGCAGTCACAGAGCCCCCTAATATATCCCTCCAGCAGTCACAGCAGAGCCCCCTAATATATCCCTCCAGCAGTCACAGCAGAGCCCCTAATATCTCCCCCAGCAGTCACAGCAGAGCCCCCTAATATACCCTCCAGCAGTCACAGCAGAGCCCCCTAATATCTCATCCAGCAGTCACAGCAGAGCCCCCTAATATCTCGTCCAGCAGTCACAGCAGAGCCCCCTAATATCTCCTCCAGCAGTCACAGCAGAGCCCCCTAATATACCCTCCAGCAGTCACAGCAGAGCCCCCTAATATCTCGTCCAGCAGTCACAGCAGAGCCCCCTATCATCTCCTCCAGCAGTCACAGCAGAGCCCCCTAATATACCCTCCAGCAGTCACAGCAGAGCCCCCTAATATCTCGTCCAGCAGTCACAGCAGAGCCCCCTAATATCTCGTCCAGCAGTCACAGCAGAGCCCCCTAATATCTCGTCCAGCAGTCACAGCAGAGCTCCCTAATATCTCCTCCAGCAGTCACAGAGCCCCCTAATATCTCCTCCAGCAGTCACAGCAGAGCCCCCTAATATCTCCCCCAGCAGTCACAGCAGAGCCCCCTAATATCTCTTCCAGCAGTCACAGCAGAGCCCCCTAATATCTCCCCCAGCAGTCACAGCAGAGGCCCCTAATATCTCCTCCAGCAGTCACAGCAGAGCCCCCTAATATCTCCTCCAGCAGTCACAGCAGAGCCCCCTAATATCTCCCCCAGCAGTCACAGCAGAGCCCCCTAATATCTCCCCCAGCAGTCACAGCAGAGCCCCCTAATATCTCCCCCAGCAGTCACAGCAGAGCCCCCTAATATCTCCCCCAGCAGTCACAGCAGAGCCCCCTAATATCTCCCCCAGCAGTCACAGCAGAGCCCCCTAATATCTCCCCCAGCAGTCACAGCAGAGCCCCCTAATATATCCTCCAGCAGTCACAGCAGAGCCCCCTAATATATCCTCCAGCAGTCACAGCAGAGCCCCCTAATATATCCCTCCAACAGTCACAGCAGAGCCCCCTAATATCTCCCCCAGCAGTCACAGCAGAGCCCCCTAATATACCCTCCAGCAGTCACAGCAGAGCCCCCTAATATACCCTCCAGCAGTCACAGCAGAGCCCCCTAATATCTCCTCCAGCAGTCACAGCAGAGCCCCCTAATATCTCCTCCAGCAGTCACAGCAGAGCCCCCTAATATCTCCTCCAGCAGTCACTGCAGAGCCCCCTAACATCTCCTCCAGCAGTCACTGCAGAGCCCCCTAACATCTCCTCCAGCAGTCACTGCAGAGCCCCCTAACATCTCCTCCAGCAGTCACAGAAGAGCCCCCTAATATCTCCCCCAGCAGTGACAGCAGAGCCCCCTAATATCTCCCCCAGCAGTCACAGCAGAGCCCCCTAATATCTCCCCCAGCAGTCACAGCAGAGCCCCCTAATATCTCCCCCAGCAGTCACAGCAGAGCCCCCTAATATCTCCTCCAGCAGTCACAGCAGAGCCCCCTAATATCTCTTCCAGCAGTCATAGCAGAGCCCCCTAATATATCCTCCAGCAGTCACAGCAGAGCCCCCTAATATATCCTCCAGCAGTCACAGAGCTCCCTAATATCTCCCCCAGCAGTCACAGCAGAGCCCCCTAATATCTCCTCCAGCAGTCACAGCAGAGCCCCCTAATATCTCCTCCAGCAGTCACAGAGCCCCCTAATATCTCCCCCAGCAGTGACAGCAGAGCCCCCTAATATCTCCCCCAGCAGTCACAGCAGAGCCCCCTAATATCTCCTCCAGCAGTCACAGCAGAGCCCCCTAATATCTCCTCCAGCAGTCAGAGCCCCCTAATATCTCCCCCAGCAGTCACAGCAGAGCCCCCTAATATCTCCTCCAGCAGTCACAGCGGAGCCCCCTAATATCTCCCCCAGCAGTCACAGTGAAGCCCCCTAATATCTCTCCCAGCAGTCACAGCAGAGCCCCCTAATATCTCCTCCAGCAGTCACAGCAGAGCCCCCTAATATCTCTTCCAGCAGTCTCAGCAGAGCCCCCTAATATATCCTCCAGCAGTCACAGCAGAGCCCCCTAATATATCCTCCAGCAGTCACAGAGCCCCCTAATATCTCCCCCAGCAGTCACAGCAGAGCCCCCTAATATCTCCCCCAGCAGTCACAGCAGAGCCCCCTAATATCTCCTCCAGCAGTGACAGCAGAGCCCCCTAATATCTCCTCCAGCAGTCAGAGCCCCCTAATATCTCCCCCAGCAGTCACAGCAGAGCCCCCTAATATCTCCTCTAGCAGTCACAGCAGAGCCCCCTAATATCTCCTCCAGCAGTCACAGCAGAGCCCCCTTATATCTCTTCCAGCAGTCACAGCAAAGCCCCCTAATATCTCCTCCAGCAGTCACAGCAGAGCCCCCTAATATCTCCTCCAGCAGTCAGAGCCCCCTAATATCTCCCCCAGCAGTCACAGCAGAGCCCCCTAATATCTCCTCCAACAGTCACAGCAGAGCCCCCTAATATCTCCCCCAGCAGTCACAGCAGAGCCCCCTAATATCTCCTCCAGCAGTCACAGCAGAGCCCCCTTATATCTCTTCCAGCAGTCACAGCAGAGCCCCCTAATATCTCCTCCAGCAGTCACAGCAGAGCCCCCTAATATCTCCTCCAGCAGTCAGAGCCCCCTAATATCTCCCCCAGCAGTCACAGCAGAGCCCCCTAATATCTCCTCCAGCAGTCACAGCAGAGCCCCCCTAATATCTCCCCCAGCAGTCACAGCAGAGCCCCCTAATATCTCCTCCAGCAGTCAGAGCAGAGCCCCCTAATATCTCCTCCAGCAGTCAGAGCAGAGCCCCCTAATATCTCCCCCAGCAGTCACAGCAGAGCCCCCTTATATCTCCTCCAGCAGTCACAGAGCCCCCTAATATCTCCCCCAGCAGTCACAGCAGAGCCCCCTAATATATCCTCCAGCAGTCACAGCAGAGCCCCCTAATATCTCCCCCAGCAGTCACAGCAGAGCCCCCTAATATCTCCCCCAGCAGTCACAGCAGAGCCCCCTAATATACCCTCCAGCAGTCACAGCAGAGCCCCCTAATATCTCCTCCAGCAGTCACAGCAGAGCCCCCTAATATCTCCTCCAGCAGTCAGAGCCCCCTAATATCTCCCCCAGCAGTCACAGCAGAGCCCCCTAATATCTCCCCCAGCAGTCACAGCAGAGCCCCCTAATATCTCCCCCAGCAGTCACAGCAGAGCCCCCTAATATCTCCCCCAGCAGTCACAGCAGAGCCCCCTAATATCTCCTCCAGCAGTCACAGCAGAGCCCCCTAATATCTCCTCCAGCAGTCACAGAGCCCCCTAATATCTCCCCCAGCAGTGACAGCAGAGCCCCCTATCTCCCCCAGCAGTCACAGCAGAGCCCCCTAATATCTCCCCCAGCAGTGACAGCATAGCCCCCTAATATCTCCCCCAGCAGTCACAGCAGAGCCCCCTAATATCTCCCCCAGCAGTGACAGCAGAGCCCCCTAATATCTCCCCCAGCAGTCACAGCAGAACCCCCTAATATCTCCCCCAGCAGTCACAGCAGAGCCCCCTAATATCTCCTCCAGCAGTCACAGAGCCCCCTAATATTTCCCCCAGCAGTCACAGTAGAGCCCCCTAATATCTCCCCCAGCAGTCACAGCAGAGCCCCCTAATATCTCCCCCAGCAGTCACAGCAGAGCCCCCTAATATCTCCTCCAGCAGACACAGCAGAGCCCCCTAATATCTCCTCTAGCAGTCACAGCAGAGCCCCCTAATATCTCTTCCAGCAGTCAGAGCCCCCTAATATATCCTCCAGCAGTCACAGCAGAGCCCCCTAATATCTCCTCCAGCAGTCACAGCAGAGCCCCCTAATATCTCCTCCAGCAGTCACAGCAGAGCCCCCTAATATATCCTCCAGCAGTCACAGCAGAGCCCCCTAATATCTCCTCCAGCAGTCACAGCAGAGCCCCCTAATATCTCCTCCAGCAGTCACAGCAGAGCCCCCTAATATCTCCTCCAGCAGTCACAGCAGAGCCCCCTAATATCTCCTCCAGCAGTCACAGCAGAGCCCCCTAATATCTCCTCCAGCAGTCACAGCAGAGCCCCCTAATATCTCCCCCAGCAGTCACAGCAGAGCCCCCTAATATCTCCCCCAGCAGTCACAGCAGAGCCCCCTAATATCTCCCCCAGCAGTCACAGCAGAGCCCCCTAATATCTCCCCCAGCAGTCACAGCAGAGCCCCCTAATATCTCCCCCAGCAGTCACAGCAGAGCCCCCTAATATCTCCCCCAGCAGTCACAGCAGAGCCCCCTAATATCTCCCCCAGCAGTCAGAGCAGAGCCCCCTAATATCTCCCTCAGCAGTCACAGCAGAGCCCCCTAATATCTCCCCCAGCAGTCACAGCAGAGCCCCCTAATATCTCCTCCAGCAGTCACAGCAGAGCCCCCTAATATCTCCTCCAGCAGTCACAGCAGAGCCCCCTAATATCTCCTCCAGCAGTCACAGCAGAGCCCCCTAATATCTCCTCCAGCAGTCAGAGCCCCCTAATATCTCTTCCAGCAGTCACAGCAGAGCCCCCTAATATATCCTCCAGCAGTCACAGCAGAGCCCCCTAATATATCCTCCAGCAGTCACAGCAGAGCCCCCTAATATATCCTCCAGCAGTCACAGCAGAGCCCCCTAATATCTCCCCCAGCAGTCACAGCAGAGCCCCCTAATATCTCCTCCAGCAGTCACAGCAGAGCCCCCTAATATCTCCTCCAGCAGTCACAGAGCCCCCTAATATCTCCCCCAGCAGTGACAGCAGAGCCCCCTAATATCTCCCCCAGCAGTCACAGCAGAGCCCCCTAATATCTCCTCCAGCAGTCACAGCAGAGCCCCCTAATATCTCCTCCAGCAGTCAGAGCCCCCTAATATCTCCCCCAGCAGTCACAGCAGAGCCCCCTAATATCTCCTCCAGCAGTCACAGCAGAGCCCCCTAATATCTCCCCCAGCAGTCACAGCGAAGCCCCCTAATATCTCTTCCAGCAGTCACAGCAGAGCCCCCTAATATCTCTTCCAGCAGTCACAGCAGAGCCCCCTAATATATCCTCCAGCAGTCAGAGCAGAGCCCCCTAATATCTCCTCCAGCAGTCAGAGCAGAGCCCCCTAATATCTCCCCCAGCAGTCACAGCAGAGCCCCCTTATATCTCCCCCAGCAGTCACAGAGCCCCCTAATATCTCCCCCAGCAGTCACAGCAGAGCCCCCTAATATCTCCTCCAGCAGTCACAGCAGAGCCCCCTAATATCTCCTCCAGCAGTCAGAGCAGAGCCCCCTAATATCTCCCCCAGCAGTCACAGCAGAGCCCCCTTATATCTCCCCCAGCAGTCACAGAGCCCCCTAATATCTCCCCCAGCAGTCACAGCAGAGCCCCCTAATATCTCCTCCAGCAGTCACAGCAGAGCCCCCTAATATCTCCCCCAGCAGTCACAGCAGAGCCCCCTAATATACCCTCCAGCAGTCACAGCAGAGCCCCCTAATATCTCCTCCAGCAGTCACAGCAGAGCCCCCTAATATCTCCTCCAGCAGTCAGAGCCCCCTAATATCTCCCCCAGCAGTCACAGCAGAGCCCCCTAATATCTCCCCCAGCAGTCACAGCAGAGCCCCCTAATATCTCCCCCAGCAGTCACAGCAGAGCCCCCTAATATCTCCTCCAGCAGTCACAGCAGAGCCCCCTAATATCTCCTCCAGCAGTCACAGAGCCCCCTAATATCTCCCCCAGAAGTGACAGCAGAGCCCCCTATCTCCCCCAGCAGTCACAGCAGAGCCCCCTAATATCTCCCCCAGCAGTGACAGCATAGCCCCCTAATATCTCCCCCAGCAGTCACAGCAGAGCCCCCTAATATCTCCCCCAGCAGTGACAGCAGAGCCCCCTAATATCTCCCCCAGCAGTCACAGCAGAACCCCCTAATATCTCCCCCAGCAGTCACAGCAGAGCCCCCTAATATCTCCTCCAGCAGTCACAGAGCCCCCTAATATTTCCCCCAGCAGTCACAGTAGAGCCCCCTAATATCTCCCCCAGCAGTCACAGCAGAGCCCCCAATATCTCCCCCAGCAGTCACAGCAGAGCCCCCTAATATCTCCTCCAGCAGACACAGCAGAGCCCCCTAATATCTCCTCTAGCAGTCACAGCAGAGCCCCCTAATATCTCTTCCAGCAGTCAGAGCCCCCTAATATATCCTCCAGCAGTCACAGCAGAGCCCCCTAATATCTCCTCCAGCAGTCACAGCAGAGCCCCCTAATATCTCCTCCAGCAGTCACAGCAGAGCCCCCTAATATCTCCTCCAGCAGTCAGAGCCCCCTAATATCTCCTCCAGCAGTCACAGCAGAGCCCCCTAATATCTCCCCCAGCAGTCACAGCAGAGCCCCCTAAGATCTCCCCCAGCAGTCACAGCAGAGCCCCCTAATATCTCCCCCAGCAGTCACAGCAGAGCCCCCTAATTTATCCTCCAGCAGTCACAGCAGAGCCCCCTAATATCTCCTCCAGCAGTCACAGCAGAGCCCCCTAATATCTCCTCCAGCAGTCACAGCAGAGCCCCCTAATATCTCCTCCAGCAGTCACAGCAGAGCCCCCTAATATCTCCTCCAGCAGTCACAGCAGAGCCCCCTAATATCTCCTCCAGCAGTCACAGCAGAGCCCCCTAATATCTCCTCCAGCAGTCACAGCAGAGCCCCCTAATATCTCCTCCAGCAGTCACAGCAGAGCCCCCTAATATCTCCCCCAGCAGTCACAGCAGAGCCCCCTAATATCTCCCCCAGCAGTCACAGCAGAGCCCCCTAATATCTCCCCCAGCAGTCACAGCAGAGCCCCCTAATATCTCCCCCAGCAGTCACAGCAGAGCCCCCTAATATCTCCCCCCAGCAGTCAGAGCAGAGCCCCCTAATATCTCCCCCAGCAGTCAGAGCAGAGCCCCCTAATATCTCCCTCAGCAGTCACAGCAGAGCCCCCTAATATCTCCCCCAGCAGTCACAGCAGAGCCCCCTAATATCTCCCCCAGCAGTCACAGCAGAGCCCCCTAATATCTCCTCCAGCAGTCACAGCAGAGCCCCCTAATATCTCCTCCAGCAGTCACAGCAGAGCCCCCTAATATCTCCTCCAGCAGTCAGAGCCCCCTAATATCTCTTCCAGCAGTCACAGCAGAGCCCCCTAATATATCCTCCAGCAGTCACAGCAGAGCCCCCTAATATATCCTCCAGCAGTCACAGCAGAGCCCCCTAATATCTCCCCCAGCAGTCACAGCAGAGCCCCCTAATATCTCCTCCAGCAGTCACAGCAGAGCCCCCTAATATCTCCTCCAGCAGTCACAGAGCCCCCTAATATCTCCCCCAGCAGTGACAGCAGAGCCCCCTAATATCTCCCCCAGCAGTCACAGCAGAGCCCCCTAATATCTCCTCCAGCAGTCACAGCAGAGCCCCCTAATATCTCCTCCAGCAGTCAGAGCCCCCTAATATCTCCCCCAGCAGTCACAGCAGAGCCCCCTAATATCTCCCCCAGCAGTCACAGCAGAGCCCCCTAATATCTCCTCCAGCAGTCACAGCAGAGCCCCCTAATATCTCCCCCAGCAGTCACAGCGAAGCCCCCTAATATCTCTTCCAGCAGTCACAGCAGAGCCCCCTAATATCTCTTCCAGCAGTCACAGCAGAGCCCCCTAATATATCCTCCAGCAGTCACAGCAGAGCCCCCTAATATATCCCCCAGCAGTCACAGCAGAGCCCCCTAATATCTCCCCCAGCAGTCACAGCAGAGCCCCCTAATATCTCCCCCAGCAGTGACAGCAGAGCCCCCTATCTCCCCCAGCAGTCACAGCAGAGCCCCCTAATATCTCCTCCAGCAGTGACAGCAGAGCCCCCTAATATCGCCTCCAGCAGTCAGAGCCCCCTAATATCTCCCCCAGCAGTCACAACAGAGCCCCCTAATATCTCCCCCAGCAGTCACAGCAGAGCCCCCTAATATCTCCCCCAGCAGTCACAGCAGAGCCCACTAATATCTCCCCCAGCAGTCACAGCAGAGCCCCCTAATATCTCCTCTAGCAGTCACAGCAGAGCCCCCTAATATCTCCTCTAGCAGACACAGCAGAGCCCCCTAATATCCCCTCTAGCAGTCACAGCAGAGCCCCCTAATATCTCCTCCAGCAGACACAGCAGAGCCCCCTAATATCTCCTCTAGCAGTCACAGCAGAGCCCCCTAATATCTCCTCCAGCAGTCACAGCAGAGCCCCCTTATATCTCTTCCAGCAGTCACAGCAAAGCCCCCTAATATCTCCTCCAGCAGTCACAGCAGAGCCCCCTAATATCTCCCCCAGCAGTCACAGCAGAGCCCCCTAATATCTCCCCCAGCAGTCACAGCAGAACCCCCTAATATCTCCCCCAGCAGTCACAGCAGAGCCCCCTAATATCTCCCCCAGCAGTCACAGCAGAGCCCCCTAATATCTCCCCCAGCAGTCACAGCAGAGCCCCCTAATATCTCCCCCAGCAGTCACAGCAGAGCCCCCTAATATCTCCCCCAGCAGTCACAGCAGAGCCCCCTAATATATCCTCCAGCAGTCACAGAGCCCCCTAATATATCCTCCAGCAGTCACAGCAGAGCCCCCTAATATATCCCTCCAGCAGTCACAGCAGAGCCCCTAATATCTCCCCCAGCAGTCACAGCAGAGCCCCCTAATATACCCTCCAGCAGTCACAGCAGAGCCCCCTAATATCTCCTCTAGCAGTCACAGCAGAGCCCCCTAATATCTCATCCAGCAGTCACAGCAGAGCCCCCTAATATCTCGTCCAGCAGTCACAGCAGAGCCCCCTAATATCTCCTCCAGCAGTCACAGCAGAGCCCCCTAATATACCCTCCAGCAGTCACAGCAGAGCCCCCTAATATCTCGTCCAGCAGTCACAGCAGAGCCCCCTATCATCTCCTCCAGCAGTCACAGCAGAGCCCCCTAATATACCCTCCAGCAGTCACAGCAGAGCCCCCTAATATCTCGTCCAGCAGTCACAGCAGAGCCCCCTAATATCTCGTCCAGCAGTCACAGCAGAGCCCCCTAATATCTCGTCCAGCAGTCACAGCAGAGCTCCCTAATATCTCCTCCAGCAGTCACAGAGCCCCCTAATATCTCCTCCAGCAGTCACAGCAGAGCCCCCTAATATCTCCCCCAGCAGTCACAGCAGAGCCCCCTAATATCTCTTCCAGCAGTCACAGCAGAGCCCCCTAATATCTCCCCCAGCAGTCACAGCAGAGGCCCCTAATATCTCCCCCAGCAGTCACAGCAGAGCCCCCTAATATCTCCCCCAGCAGTCACAGCAGAGCCCCCTAATATCTCCCCCAGCAGTCACAGCAGAGCCCCCTAATATCTCCCCCAGCAGTCACAGCAGAGCCCCCTAATATATCCTCCAGCAGTCACAGCAGAGCCCCCTAATATATCCTCCAGCAGTCACAGCAGAGCCCCCTAATATATCCCTCCAACAGTCACAGCAGAGCCCCCTAATATCTCCCCCAGCAGTCACAGCAGAGCCCCCTAATATACCCTCCAGCAGTCACAGCAGAGCCCCCTAATATACCCTCCAGCAGTCACAGCAGAGCCCCCTAATATCTCCTCCAGCAGTCACAGCAGAGCCCCCTAATATCTCCTCCAGCAGTCACAGCAGAGCCCCCTAATATCTCCTCCAGCAGTCACTGCAGAGCCCCCTAACATCTCCTCCAGCAGTCACTGCAGAGCCCCCTAACATCTCCTCCAGCAGTCACTGCAGAGCCCCCTAACATCTCCTCCAGCAGTCACAGAAGAGCCCCCTAATATCTCCCCCAGCAGTGACAGCAGAGCCCCCTAATATCTCCCCCAGCAGTCACAGCAGAGCCCCCTAATATCTCCCCCAGCAGTCACAGCAGAGCCCCCTAATATCTCCCCCAGCAGTCACAGCAGAGCCCCCTAATATCTCCTCCAGCAGTCACAGCAGAGCCCCCTAATATCTCTTCCAGCAGTCACAGCAGAGCCCCCTAATATATCCTCCAGCAGTCACAGCAGAGCCCCCTAATATATCCTCCAGCAGTCACAGAGCTCCCTAATATCTCCCCCAGCAGTCACAGCAGAGCCCCCTAATATCTCCTCCAGCAGTCACAGCAGAGCCCCCTAATATCTCCTCCAGCAGTCACAGAGCCCCCTAATATCTCCCCCAGCAGTGACAGCAGAGCCCCCTAATATCTCCCCCAGCAGTGACAGCAGAGCCCCCTAATATCTCCCCCAGCAGTCACAGCAGAGCCCCCTAATATCTCCTCCAGCAGTCACAGCAGAGCCCCCTAATATCTCCTCCAGCAGTCAGAGCCCCCTAATATCTCCCCCAGCAGTCACAGCAGAGCCCCCTAATATCTCCTCCAGCAGTCACAGCGGAGCCCCCTAATATCTCCCCCAGCAGTCACAGCGAAGCCCCCTAATATCTCTCCCAGCAGTCACAGCAGAGCCCCCTAATATCTCCTCCAGCAGTCACAGCAGAGCCCCCTAATATCTCTTCCAGCAGTCACAGCAGAGCCCCCTAATATATCCTCCAGCAGTCACAGCAGAGCCCCCTAATATATCCTCCAGCAGTCACAGAGCCCCCTAATATCTCCCCCAGCAGTCACAGCAGAGCCCCCTAATATCTCCCCCAGCAGTCACAGCAGAGCCCCCTAATATCTCCTCCAGCAGTGACAGCAGAGCCCCCTAATATCTCCTCCAGCAGTCAGAGCCCCCTAATATCTCCCCCAGCAGTCACAGCAGAGCCCCCTAATATCTCCTCTAGCAGTCACAGCAGAGCCCCCTAATATCTCCTCCAGCAGTCACAGCAGAGCCCCCTTATATCTCTTCCAGCAGTCACAGCAAAGCCCCCTAATATCTCCTCCAGCAGTCACAGCAGAGCCCCCTAATATCTCCTCCAGCAGTCAGAGCCCCCTAATATCTCCCCCAGCAGTCACAGCAGAGCCCCCTAATATCTCCTCCAACAGTCACAGCAGAGCCCCCTAATATCTCCCCCAGCAGTCACAGCAGAGCCCCCTAATATCTCCTCCAGCAGTCACAGCAGAGCCCCCTTATATCTCTTCCAGCAGTCACAGCAGAGCCCCCTAATATCTCCTCCAGCAGTCACAGCAGAGCCCCCTAATATCTCCTCCAGCAGTCAGAGCCCCCTAATATCTCCCCCAGCAGTCACAGCAGAGCCCCCTAATATCTCCTCCAGCAGTCACAGCAGAGCCCCCCTAATATCTCCCCCAGCAGTCACAGCAGAGCCCCCTAATATCTCCTCCAGCAGTCAGAGCAGAGCCCCCTAATATCTCCTCCAGCAGTCAGAGCAGAGCCCCCTAATATCTCCCCCAGCAGTCACAGCAGAGCCCCCTTATATCTCCTCCAGCAGTCACAGAGCCCCCTAATATCTCCCCCAGCAGTCACAGCAGAGCCCCCTAATATCTCCTCCAGCAGTCACAGCAGAGCCCCCTAATATCTCCCCCAGCAGTCACAGCAGAGCCCCCTAATATCTCCCCCAGCAGTCACAGCAGAGCCCCCTAATATACCCTCCAGCAGTCACAGCAGAGCCCCCTAATATCTCCTCCAGCAGTCACAGCAGAGCCCCCTAATATCTCCTCCAGCAGTCAGAGCCCCCTAATATCTCCCCCAGCAGTCACAGCAGAGCCCCCTAATATCTCCCCCAGCAGTCACAGCAGAGCCCCCTAATATCTCCCCCAGCAGTCACAGCAGAGCCCCCTAATATCTCCTCCAGCAGTCACAGCAGAGCCCCCTAATATCTCCTCCAGCAGTCACAGAGCCCCCTAATATCTCCCCCAGCAGTGACAGCAGAGCCCCCTATCTCCCCCAGCAGTCACAGCAGAGCCCCCTAATATCTCCCCCAGCAGTGACAGCATAGCCCCCTAATATCTCCCCCAGCAGTCACAGCAGAGCCCCCTAATATCTCCCCCAGCAGTGACAGCAGAGCCCCCTAATATCTCCCCCAGCAGTCACAGCAGAACCCCCTAATATCTCCCCCAGCAGTCACAGCAGAGCCCCCTAATATCTCCTCCAGCAGTCACAGAGCCCCCTAATATTTCCCCCAGCAGTCACAGTAGAGCCCCCTAATATCTCCCCCAGCAGTCACAGCAGAGCCCCCTAATATCTCCCCCAGCAGTCACAGCAGAGCCCCCTAATATCTCCTCCAGCAGACACAGCAGAGCCCCCTAATATCTCCTCTAGCAGTCACAGCAGAGCCCCCTAATATCTCTTCCAGCAGTCAGAGCCCCCTAATATATCCTCCAGCAGTCACAGCAGAGCCCCCTAATATCTCCTCCAGCAGTCACAGCAGAGCCCCCTAATATCTCCTCCAGCAGTCACAGCAGAGCCCCCTAATATATCCTCCAGCAGTCACAGCAGAGCCCCCTAATATCTCCTCCAGCAGTCACAGCAGAGCCCCCTAATATCTCCTCCAGCAGTCACAGCAGAGCCCCCTAATATCTCCTCCAGCAGTCACAGCAGAGCCCCCTAATATCTCCTCCAGCAGTCACAGCAGAGCCCCCTAATATCTCCTCCAGCAGTCACAGCAGAGCCCCCTAATATCTCCTCCAGCAGTCACAGCAGAGCCCCCTAATATCTCCTCCAGCAGTCACAGCAGAGCCCCCTAATATCTCCCCCAGCAGTCACAGCAGAGCCCCCTAATATCTCCCCCAGCAGTCACAGCAGAGCCCCCTAATATCTCCCCCAGCAGTCACAGCAGAGCCCCCTAATATCTCCCCCAGCAGTCACAGCAGAGCCCCCTAATATCTCCCCCAGCAGTCACAGCAGAGCCCCCTAATATCTCCCCCAGCAGTCACAGCAGAGCCCCCTAATATCTCCCCCAGCAGTCAGAGCAGAGCCCCCTAATATCTCCCTCAGCAGTCACAGCAGAGCCCCCTAATATCTCCCCCAGCAGTCACAGCAGAGCCCCCTAATATCTCCCCCAGCAGTCACAGCAGAGCCCCCTAATATCTCCTCCAGCAGTCACAGCAGAGCCCCCTAATATCTCCTCCAGCAGTCACAGCAGAGCCCCCTAATATCTCCTCCAGCAGTCAGAGCCCCCTAATATCTCTTCCAGCAGTCACAGCAGAGCCCCCTAATATATCCTCCAGCAGTCACAGCAGAGCCCCCTAATATATCCTCCAGCAGTCACAGCAGAGCCCCCTAATATATCCTCCAGCAGTCACAGCAGAGCCCCATAATATCTCCCCCAGCAGTCACAGCAGAGCCCCCTAATATCTCCTCCAGCAGTCACAGCAGAGCCCCCTAATATCTCCTCCAGCAGTCACAGAGCCCCCTAATATCTCCCCCAGCAGTGACAGCAGAGCCCCCTAATATCTCCCCCAGCAGTCACAGCAGAGCCCCCTAATATCTCCTCCAGCAGTCACAGCAGAGCCCCCTAATATCTCCTCCAGCAGTCAGAGCCCCCTAATATCTCCCCCAGCAGTCACAGCAGAGCCCCCTAATATCTCCTCCAGCAGTCACAGCAGAGCCCCCTAATATCTCCCCCAGCAGTCACAGCGAAGCCCCCTAATATCTCTTCCAGCAGTCACAGCAGAGCCCCCTAATATCTCTTCCAGCAGTCACAGCAGAGCCCCCTAATATATCCTCCAGCAGTCAGAGCAGAGCCCCCTAATATCTCCTCCAGCAGTCAGAGCAGAGCCCCCTAATATCTCCCCCAGCAGTCACAGCAGAGCCCCCTTATATCTCCCCCAGCAGTCACAGAGCCCCCTAATATCTCCCCCAGCAGTCACAGCAGAGCCCCCTAATATCTCCTCCAGCAGTCACAGCAGAGCCCCCTAATATCTCCTCCAGCAGTCACAGCAGAGCCCCCTAATATCTCCTCCAGCAGTCAGAGCAGAGCCCCCTAATATCTCCCCCAGCAGTCACAGCAGAGCCCCCTTATATCTCCCCCAGCAGTCACAGAGCCCCCTAATATCTCCCCCAGCAGTCACAGCAGAGCCCCCTAATATCTCCTCCAGCAGTCACAGCAGAGCCCCCTAATATCTCCCCCAGCAGTCACAGCAGAGCCCCCTAATATACCCTCCAGCAGTCACAGCAGAGCCCCCTAATATCTCCTCCAGCAGTCACAGCAGAGCCCCCTAATATCTCCTCCAGCAGTCAGATCCCCCTAATATCTCCCCCAGCAGTCACAGCAGAGCCCCCTAATATCTCCCCCAGCAGTCACAGCAGAGCCCCCTAATATCTCCTCCAGCAGTCACAGCAGAGCCCCCTAATATCTCCTCCAGCAGTCACAGCAGAGCCCCCTAATATCTCCTCCAGCAGTCACAGAGCCCCCTAATATTTCCCCCAGAAGTGACAGCAGAGCCCCCTATCTCCCCCAGCAGTCACAGCAGAGCCCCCTAATATCTCCCCCAGCAGTGACAGCATAGCCCCCTAATATCTCCCCCAGCAGTCACAGCAGAGCCCCCTAATATCTCCCCCAGCAGTGACAGCAGAGCCCCCTAATATCTCCCCCAGCAGTCACAGCAGAACCCCCTAATATCTCCCCCAGCAGTCACAGCAGAGCCCCCTAATATCTCCTCCAGCAGTCACAGAGCCCCCTAATATTTCCCCCAGCAGTCACAGTAGAGCCCCCTAATATCTCCCCCAGCAGTCACAGCAGAGCCCCCTAATATCTCCCCCAGCAGTCACAGCAGAGCCCCCTAATATCTCCTCCAGCAGACACAGCAGAGCCCCCTAATATCTCCTCTAGCAGTCACAGCAGAGCCCCCTAATATCTCTTCCAGCAGTCAGAGCCCCCTAATATATCCTCCAGCAGTCACAGCAGAGCCCCCTAATATCTCCTCCAGCAGTCACAGCAGAGCCCCCTAATATCTCCTCCAGCAGTCACAGCAGAGCCCCCTAATATCTCCTCCAGCAGTCAGAGCCCCCTAATATCTCCTCCAGCAGTCACAGCAGAGCCCCCTAATATCTCCCCCAGCAGTCACAGCAGAGCCCCCTAATATCTCCCCCAGCAGTCACAGCAGAGCCCCCTAATATCTCCCCCAGCAGTCACAGCAGAGCCCCCTAATATATCCTCCAGCAGTCACAGCAGAGCCCCCTAATATCTCCTCCAGCAGTCACAGCAGAGCCCCCTAATATCTCCTCCAGCAGTCACAGCAGAGCCCCCTAATATCTCCTCCAGCAGTCACAGCAGAGCCCCCTAATATCTCCTCCAGCAGTCACAGCAGAGCCCCCTAATATCTCCTCCAGCAGTCACAGCAGAGCCCCCTAATATCTCCTCCAGCAGTCACAGCAGAGCCCCCTAATATCTCCTCCAGCAGTCACAGCAGAGCCCCCTAATATCTCCCCCAGCAGTCACAGCAGAGCCCCCTAATATCTCCCCCAGCAGTCACAGCAGAGCCCCCTAATATCTCCCCCAGCAGTCACAGCAGAGCCCCCTAATATCTCCCCCAGCAGTCAGAGCAGAGCCCCCTAATATCTCCCCCCAGCAGTCAGAGCAGAGCCCCCTAATATCTCCCCCAGCAGTCAGAGCAGAGCCCCCTAATATCTCCCTCAGCAGTCACAGCAGAGCCCCCTAATATCTCCCCCAGCAGTCACAGCAGAGCCCCCTAATATCTCCCCCAGCAGTCACAGCAGAGCCCCCTAATATCTCCTCCAGCAGTCACAGCAGAGCCCCCTAATATCTCCTCCAGCAGTCACAGCAGAGCCCCCTAATATCTCCTCCAGCAGTCAGAGCCCCCTAATATCTCTTCCAGCAGTCACAGCAGAGCCCCCTAATATATCCTCCAGCAGTCACAGCAGAGCCCCCTAATATATCCTCCAGCAGTCACAGCAGAGCCCCCTAATATCTCCCCCAGCAGTCACAGCAGAGCCCCCTAATATCTCCTCCAGCAGTCACAGCAGAGCCCCCTAATATCTCCTCCAGCAGTCACAGAGCCCCCTAATATCTCCCCCAGCAGTGACAGCAGAGCCCCCTAATATCTCCCCCAGCAGTCACAGCAGAGCCCCCTAATATCTCCTCCAGCAGTCACAGCAGAGCCCCCTAATATCTCCTCCAGCAGTCAGAGCCCCCTAATATCTCCCCCAGCAGTCACAGCAGAGCCCCCTAATATCTCCCCCAGCAGTCACAGCAGAGCCCCCTAATATCTCCTCCAGCAGTCACAGCAGAGCCCCCTAATATCTCCCCCAGCAGTCACAGCGAAGCCCCCTAATATCTCTTCCAGCAGTCACAGCAGAGCCCCCTAATATCTCTTCCAGCAGTCACAGCAGAGCCCCCTAATATCTCTTCCAGCAGTCACAGCAGAGCCCCCTAATATATCCTCCAGCAGTCACAGCAGAGCCCCCTAATATATCCCCCAGCAGTCACAGCAGAGCCCCCTAATATCTCCCCCAGCAGTCACAGCAGAGCCCCCTAATATCTCCTCCAGCAGTCACAGCAGAGCCCCCTAATATCTCCTCCAGCAGTCAGAGCCCCCTAATATCTCCCCCAGCAGTCACAGCAGAGCCCCCTAATATCTCCCCCAGCAGTCACAGCAGAGCCCCCTAATATCTCCCCCAGCAGTCACAGCAGAGCCCCCTAATATCTCCCCCAGCAGTCACAGCAGAGCCCCCTAATATATCCTCCAGCAGTCACAGCAGAGCCCCCTAATATCTCCTCCAGCAGTCACAGCAGAGCCCCCTAATATCTCCTCCAGCAGTCACAGCAGAGCCCCCTAATATCTCCTCCAGCAGTCACAGCAGAGCCCCCTAATATCTCCTCCAGCAGTCACAGCAGAGCCCCCTAATATCTCCTCCAGCAGTCACAGCAGAGCCCCCTAATATCTCCTCCAGCAGTCACAGCAGAGCCCCCTAATATCTCCTCCAGCAGTCACAGCAGAGCCCCCTAATATCTCCCCCAGCAGTCACAGCAGAGCCCCCTAATATCTCCCCCAGCAGTCACAGCAGAGCCCCCTAATATCTCCCCCAGCAGTCACAGCAGAGCCCCCTAATATCTCCCCCAGCAGTCAGAGCAGAGCCCCCTAATATCTCCCCCCAGCAGTCAGAGCAGAGCCCCCTAATATCTCCCCCAGCAGTCAGAGCAGAGCCCCCTAATATCTCCCTCAGCAGTCACAGCAGAGCCCCCTAATATCTCCCCCAGCAGTCACAGCAGAGCCCCCTAATATCTCCCCCAGCAGTCACAGCAGAGCCCCCTAATATCTCCTCCAGCAGTCACAGCAGAGCCCCCTAATATCTCCTCCAGCAGTCACAGCAGAGCCCCCTAATATCTCCTCCAGCAGTCAGAGCCCCCTAATATCTCTTCCAGCAGTCACAGCAGAGCCCCCTAATATATCCTCCAGCAGTCACAGCAGAGCCCCCTAATATATCCTCCAGCAGTCACAGCAGAGCCCCCTAATATCTCCCCCAGCAGTCACAGCAGAGCCCCCTAATATCTCCTCCAGCAGTCACAGCAGAGCCCCCTAATATCTCCTCCAGCAGTCACAGAGCCCCCTAATATCTCCCCCAGCAGTGACAGCAGAGCCCCCTAATATCTCCCCCAGCAGTCACAGCAGAGCCCCCTAATATCTCCTCCAGCAGTCACAGCAGAGCCCCCTAATATCTCCTCCAGCAGTCAGAGCCCCCTAATATCTCCCCCAGCAGTCACAGCAGAGCCCCCTAATATCTCCCCCAGCAGTCACAGCAGAGCCCCCTAATATCTCCTCCAGCAGTCACAGCAGAGCCCCCTAATATCTCCCCCAGCAGTCACAGCGAAGCCCCCTAATATCTCTTCCAGCAGTCACAGCAGAGCCCCCTAATATCTCTTCCAGCAGTCACAGCAGAGCCCCCTAATATATCCTCCAGCAGTCACAGCAGAGCCCCCTAATATATCCCCCAGCAGTCACAGCAGAGCCCCCTAATATCTCCCCCAGCAGTCACAGCAGAGCCCCCTAATATCTCCCCCAGCAGTGACAGCAGAGCCCCCTATCTCCCCCAGCAGTCACAGCAGAGCCCCCTAATATCTCCTCCAGCAGTGACAGCAGAGCCCCCTAATATCGCCTCCAGCAGTCAGAGCCCCCTAATATCTCCTCCAGCAGTCACAGCAGAGCCCCCTAATATCTCCCCCAGCAGTCACAGCAGAGCCCCCTAATATCTCCCCCAGCAGTCACAGCAGAGCCCACTAATATCTCCCCCAGCAGTCACAGCAGAGCCCCCTAATATCTCCTCTAGCAGTCACAGCAGAGCCCCCTAATATCTCCTCCAGCAGACACAGCAGAGCCCCCTAATATCCCCTCTAGCAGTCACAGCAGAGCCCCCTAATATCTCCTCCAGCAGACACAGCAGAGCCCCCTAATATCTCCTCTAGCAGTCACAGCAGAGCCCCCTAATATCTCCTCCAGCAGTCACAGCAGAGCCCCCTTATATCTCTTCCAGCAGTCACAGCAAAGCCCCCTAATATCTCCTCCAGCAGTCACAGCAGAGCCCCCTAATATCTCCCCCAGCAGTCACAGCAGAGCCCCCTAATATCTCCCCCAGCAGTCACAGCAGAACCCCCTAATATCTCCCCCAGCAGTCACAGCAGAGCCCCCTAATATCTCCCCCAGCAGTCACAGCAGAGCCCCCTAATATCTCCCCCAGCAGTCACAGCAGAGCCCCCTAATATCTCCCCCAGCAGTCACAGCAGAGCCCCCTAATATCTCCCCCAGCAGTCACAGCAGAGCCCCCTAATATCTCCCCCAGCAGTCACAGCAGAGCCCACTAATATCTCCCCCAGCAGTCACAGCAGAGCCCCCTAATATCTCCTCTAGCAGTCACAGCAGAGCCCCCTAATATCTCCTCCAGCAGACACAGCAGAGCCCCCTAATATCCCCTCTAGCAGTCACAGCAGAGCCCCCTAATATCTCCTCCAGCAGACACAGCAGAGCCCCCTAATATCTCCTCCAGCAGTCACAGCAGAGCCCCCTAATATCTCCTCCAGCAGTCACAGCAGAGCCCCCTTATATCTCTTCCAGCAGTCACAGCAAAGCCCCCTAATATCTCCTCCAGCAGTCACAGCAGAGCCCCCTAATATCTCCCCCAGCAGTCACAGCAGAGCCCCCTAATATCTCCCCCAGCAGTCACAGCAGAACCCCCTAATATCTCCCCCAGCAGTCACAGCAGAGCCCCCTAATATCTCCCCCAGCAGTCACAGCAGAGCCCCCTAATATCTCCCCCAGCAGTCACAGCAGAGCCCCCTAATATCTCCCCCAGCAGTCACAGCAGAGCCCCCTAATATCTCCCCCAGCAGTCACAGCAGAGCCCCCTAATATCTCCCCCAGCAGTCACAGCAGAGCCCCCTAATATCTCCCCCAGCAGTCACAGCAGAGCCCCCTAATATCTCCCCCAGCAGTCACAGCAGAGCCCCCTAATATCTCCCCCAGCAGTCACAGCAGAGCCCCCTAATATCTCCCCCAGCAGTCACAGCAGAGCCCCCTAATATCTCCCCCAGCAGTCACAGCAGAGCCCCCTAATATATCCCTCCAGCAGTCACAGCAGAGCCCCTAATATCTCCCCCAGCAGTCACAGCAGAGCCCCCTAATATACCCTCCAGCAGTCACAGCAGAGCCCCCTAATATCTCCTCTAGCAGTCACAGCAGAGCCCCCTAATATCTCATCCAGCAGTCACAGCAGAGCCCCCTAATATCTCGTCCAGCAGTCACAGCAGAGCCCCCTAATATCTCCTCCAGCAGTCACAGCAGAGCCCCCTAATATACCCTCCAGCAGTCACAGCAGAGCCCCCTAATATCTCGTCCAGCAGTCACAGCAGAGCCCCCTATCATCTCCTCCAGCAGTCACAGCAGAGCCCCCTAATATACCCTCCAGCAGTCACAGCAGAGCCCCCTAATATCTCGTCCAGCAGTCACAGCAGAGCCCCCTAATATCTCGTCCAGCAGTCACAGCAGAGCCCCCTAATATCTCGTCCAGCAGTCACAGCAGAGCTCCCTAATATCTCCTCCAGCAGTCACAGCACAGCCCCCTAATATCTCCTCCAGCAGTCACAGCAGAGCCCCCTAATATCTCCCCCAGCAGTCACAGCAGAGCCCCCTAATATCTCCCCCAGCAGTCACAGCAGAGCCCCCTAATATCTCCCCCAGCAGTCACAGCAGAGCCCCCTAATATCTCCCCCAGCAGTCACAGCAGAGCCCCCTAATATCTCCCCCAGCAGTCACAGCAGAGCCCCCTAATATCTCCCCCAGCAGTCACAGCAGAGCCCCCTAATATATCCTCCAGCAGTCACAGCAGAGCCCCCTAATATATCCCTCCAGCAGTCACAGCAGAGCCCCCTAATATCTCCTCCAGCAGTCACAGTAGAGCCCCCTAATATCTCCTCCAGCAGTCACAGCAGAGCCCCCTAATATCTCCTCCAGCAGTCACTGCAGAGCCCCCTAACATCTCCTCCAGCAGTCACTGCAGAGCCCCCTAACATCTCCTCCAGCAGTCACTGCAGAGCCCCCTAACATCTCCTCCAGCAGTCACAGCAGAGCCCCCTAATATCTCCCCCAGCAGTGACAGCAGAGCCCCCTAATATCTCCCCCAGCAGTCACAGCAGAGCCCCCTAATATCTCCCCCAGCAGTCACAGCAAAGCCCCCTAATATCTCTCCCAGCAGTCACAGCAGAGCCCCCTAATATCTCCTCCAGCAGTCACAGCAGAGCCCCCTAATATCTCTTCCAGCAGTCATAGCAGAGCCCCCTAATATATCCTCCAGCAGTCACAGCAGAGCCCCCTAATATCTCTTCCAGCAGTCATAGCAGAGCCCCCTAATATATCCTCCAGCAGTCACAGCAGAGCCCCCTAATATATCCTCCAGCAGTCACAGAGCTCCCTAATATCTCCCCCAGCAGTCACAGCAGAGCCCCCTAATATCTCCTCCAGCAGTCACAGCAGAGCCCCCTAATATCTCCTCCAGCAGTCACAGAGCCCCCTAATATCTCCCCCAGCAGTGACAGCAGAGCCCCCTAATATCTCCTCCAGCAGTCAGAGCCCCCTAATATCTCCCCCAGCAGTCACAGCAGAGCCCCCTAATATCTCCCCCAGCAGTCACAGCAGAGCCCCCTAATATCTCCCCCAGCAGTCACAGCGAAGCCCCCTAATATCTCTCCCAGCAGTCACAGCAGAGCCCCCTAATATCTCCTCCAGCAGTCACAGCAGAGCCCCCTAATATCTCTTCCAGCAGTCACAGCAGAGCCCCCTAATATCTCCTCCAGCAGTCACAGCAGAGCCCCCTAATATATCCTCCAGCAGTCACAGAGCCCCCTAATATCTCCCCCAGCAGTCACAGCAGAGCCCCCTAATATCTCCCCCAGCAGTCACAGCAGAGCCCCCTAATATCTCCTCCAGCAGTGACAGCAGAGCCCCCTAATATCTCCTCCAGCAGTCAGAGCCCCCTAATATCTCCTCCAGCAGTGACAGCAGAGCCCCCTAATATCTCCTCCAGCAGTCAGAGCCCCCTAATATCTCCCCCAGCAGTCACAGCAGAGCCCCCTAATATCTCCCCCAGCAGTCACAGCAGAGCCCCCTAATATCTCCCCCAGCAGTCACAGCAGAGCCCCCTAATATCTCCTCCAGCAGTGACAGCAGAGCCCCCTATCTCCCCCAGCAGTCACAGCAGAGCCCCCTAATATCTCCCCCAGCAGTGACAGCATAGCCCCCTAATATCTCCCCCAGCAGTCACAGCAGAGCCCCCTAATATCTCCCCCAGCAGTGACAGCAGAGCCCCCTAATATCTCCCCCAGCAGTCACAGCAGAACCCCCTAATATCTCCCCCAGCAGTCACAGCAGAGCCCCCTAATATCTCCTCCAGCAGTCACAGAGCCCCCTAATATTTCCCCCAGCAGTCACAGTAGAGCCCCCTAATATCTCCCCCAGCAGTCACAGCAGAGCCCCCTAATATCTCCCCCAGCAGTCACAGCAGAGCCCCCTAATATCTCCTCCAGCAGACACAGCAGAGCCCCCTAATATCTCCTCTAGCAGTCACAGCAGAGCCCCCTAATATCTCTTCCAGCAGTCAGAGCCCCCTAATATATCCTCCAGCAGTCACAGCAGAGCCCCCTAATATCTCCTCCAGCAGTCACAGCAGAGCCCCCTAATATCTCCTCCAGCAGTCAGAGCCCCCTAATATCTCCTCCAGCAGTCACAGCAGAGCCCCCTAATATCTCCCCCAGCAGTCACAGCAGAGCCCCCTAATATCTCCCCTAGCAGTCACAGCAGAGCCCCCTAATATATCCTCCAGCAGTCACAGCAGAGCCCCCTAATATCTCCTCCAGCAGTCACAGCAGAGCCCCCTAATATCTCCTCCAGCAGTCACAGCAGAGCCCCCTAATATCTCCTCCAGCAGTCACAGCAGAGCCCCCTAATATCTCCTCCAGCAGTCACAGCAGAGCCCCCTAATATCTCCTCCAGCAGTCACAGCAGAGCCCCCTAATATCTCCTCCAGCAGTCACAGCAGAGCCCCCTAATATCTCCTCCAGCAGTCACAGCAGAGCCCCCTAATATCTCCCCCAGCAGTCACAGCAGAGCCCCCTAATATCTCCCCCAGCAGTCACAGCAGAGCCCCCTAATATCTCCCCCAGCAGTCACAGCAGAGCCCCCTAATATCTCCCCCAGCAGTCAGAGCAGAGCCCCCTAATATCTCCCCCAGCAGTCAGAGCAGAGCCCCCTAATATCTCCCTCAGCAGTCACAGCAGAGCCCCCTAATATCTCCCCCAGCAGTCACAGCAGAGCCCCCTAATATCTCCCCCAGCAGTCACAGCAGAGCCCCCTAATATCTCCTCCAGCAGTCACAGCAGAGCCCCCTAATATCTCCTCCAGCAGTCACAGCAGAGCCCCCTAATATCTCCTCCAGCAGTCAGAGCCCCCTAATATCTCTTCCAGCAGTCACAGCAGAGCCCCCTAATATATCCTCCAGCAGTCACAGCAGAGCCCCCTAATATATCCTCCAGCAGTCACAGCAGAGCCCCCTAATATCTCCCCCAGCAGTCACAGCAGAGCCCCCTAATATCTCCTCCAGCAGTCACAGCAGAGCCCCCTAATATCTCTTCCAGCAGTCACAGAGCCCCCTAATATCTCCCCCAGCAGTGACAGCAGAGCCCCCTAATATCTCCCCCAGCAGTCACAGCAGAGCCCCCTAATATCTCCTCCAGCAGTCACAGCAGAGCCCCCTAATATCTCCTCCAGCAGTCAGAGCCCCCTAATATCTCCCCCAGCAGTCACAGCAGAGCCCCCTAATATCTCCCCCAGCAGTCACAGCAGAGCCCCCTAATATCTCCTCCAGCAGTCACAGCAGAGCCCCCTAATATCTCCCCCAGCAGTCACAGCGAAGCCCCCTAATATCTCTTCCAGCAGTCACAGCAGAGCCCCCTAATATCTCTTCCAGCAGTCACAGCAGAGCCCCCTAATATATCCTCCAGCAGTCACAGCAGAGCCCCCTAATATATCCCCCAGCAGTCACAGCAGAGCCCCCTAATATCTCCCCCAGCAGTCACAGCAGAGCCCCCTAATATCTCCCCCAGCAGTGACAGCAGAGCCCCCTATCTCCCCCAGCAGTCACAGCAGAGCCCCCTAATATCTCCTCCAGCAGTGACAGCAGAGCCCCCTAATATCGCCTCCAGCAGTCAGAGCCCCCTAATGTCTCCCCCAGCAGTCACAGCAGAGCCCCCTAATATCTCCCCCAGCAGTCACAGCAGAGCCCCCTAATATCTCCCCCAGCAGTCACAGCAGAGCCCACTAATATCTCCCCCAGCAGTCACAGCAGAGCCCCTAATATCTCCCCCAGCAGTCACAGCAGAGCCCCTAATATCTCCTCTAGCAGTCACAGCAGAGCCCCCTAATATCTCCTCCAGCAGACACAGCAGAGCCCCCTAATATCTCCTCTAGCAGTCACAGCAGAGCCCCCTAATATCTCCTCCAGCAGACACAGCAGAGCCCCCTAATATCTCCTCTAGCAGTCACAGCAGAGCCCCCTAATATCTCTTCCAGCAGTCACAGCAGAGCCCCCTTATATCTCTTCCAGCAGTCACAGCAAAGCCCCCTAATATCTCCTCCAGCAGTCACAGCAGAGCCCCCTAATATCTCCTCCAGCAGTCAGAGCCCCCTAATATCTCCCCCAGCAGTCACAGCAGAGCCCCCTAATATCTCCCCCAACAGTCACAGCAGAGCCCCCTAATATCTCCCCCAGCAGTCACAGCAGAGCCCCCTAATATCTCCTCCAGCAGTCACAGCAGAGCCCCCTTATATCTCTTCCAGCAGTCACAGCAGAGCCCCCTAATATCTCCTCCAGCAGTCACAGCAGAGCCCCCTAATATCTCCTCCAGCAGTCAGAGCCCCCTAATATCTCCCCCAGCAGTCACAGCAGAGCCCCCTAATATCTCCTCCAGCAGTCACAGCAGAGCCCCCTAATATCTCCCCCAGCAGTCATAGCAGAGCCCCCTAATATCTCCTCCAGCAGTCAGAGCAGAGCCCCCCTAATATCTCCCCCAGCAGTCACAGCAGAGCCCCCTTATATCTCCCCCAGCAGTCACAGAGCCCCCTAATATCTCCCCCAGCAGTCACAGCAGAGCCCCCTAATATCTCCTCCAGCAGTCACAGCAGAGCCCCCTAATATCTCCCCCAGCAGTCACAGCAGAGCCCCCTAATATACCCTCCAGCAGTCACAGCAGAGCCCCCTAATATACCCTCCAGCAGTCACAGCAGAGCCCCCTAATATCTCCTCCAGCAGTCACAGCAGAGCCCCCTAATATCTCCTCCAGCAGTCACAGCAGAGCCCCCTAATATCTCCTCCAGCAGTCACAGCAGAGCCCCCTAATATCTCCTCCAGCAGTCACAGCAGAGCCCCCTAATATCTCCTCCAGCAGTCACAGCAGAGCCCCCTAATATCTCCTCCAGCAGTCACAGCAGAGCCCCCTAATATCTCCTCCAGCAGTCACAGCAGAGCCCCCTAATATCTCCTCCAGCAGTCACAGCAGAGCCCCCTAATATCTCCTCCAGCAGTCACAGCAGAGCCCCCTAATATCTCCTCCAGCAGTCACAGCAGAGCCCCCTAATATCTCCTCCAGCAGTCACAGCAGAGCCCCCTAATATCTCCTCCAGCAGTCACAGCAGAGCCCCCTAATATCTCCTCCAGCAGTCACAGCAGAGCCCCCTAATATCTCCTCCAGCAGTCACAGCAGAGCCCCCTAATATCTCCTCCAGCAGTCACAGCAGAGCCCCCTAATATCTCCTCCAGCAGTCACAGCAGAGCCCCCTAATATCTCCCCCAGCAGTCACAGCAGAGCCCCCTAATATCTCCTCCAGCAGTCACAGCAGAGCCCCCTAATATCTCCCCCAGCAGTCACAGCAGAGCCCCCTAATATCTCCCCCAGCAGTCACAGCAGAGCCCCCTAATATCTCCCCCAGCAGTCACAGCAGAGCCCCCTAATATATCCTCCAGCAGTCACAGCAGAGCCCCCTAATATATCCTCCAGCAGTCACAGCAGAGCCCCCTAATATCTCCTCCAGCAGTCACAGCAGAGCCCCCTAATATCTCCTCCAGCAGTCACAGCAGAGCCCCCTAATATCTCCTCCAGCAGTCACAGCAGAGCCCCTTAATATCTCCTCCAGCAGTCACAGCAGAGCCCCCTAATATCTCCCCCAGCAGTCACAGCAGAGCCCCCTATCTCCCCCAGCAGTCACAGCAGAGCCCCCTAATATCTCCCCCAGCAGTCACAGCAGAGCCCCCTAATATCTCCCCCAGCAGTCTCAGCAGAGCCCCCTAATATCTCCTCCAGCAGTCACAGCAGAGCCCCCTAATATCTCCTCCAGCAGTCACAGCAGAGCCCCCTAATATCTCCCCCAGCAGTCACAGCAGAGCCCCCTAATATCTCCCCCAGCAGTCACAGCAGAGCCCCCTAATATCTCCTCCAGCAGTCACAGCAGAGCCCCCTAATATCTCCTCCAGCAGTCACAGAGCCCCCTAACATCTCCCCCAGCAGTCACAGCAGAGCCCCCTAACATCTCCTCCAGCAGTCACAGCAGAGCCCCCTAACATCTCCCCCAGCAGTCACAGCAGAGCCCCCTAATATCTCCCCCAGCAGTCGCAGCAGAGCCCCCTAATATCTCTTCCAGCAGTCGCAGCAGAGCCCCCTAATATCTCCTCCAGCAGTCACAGCAGAGCCCCCTAATATATCCCCCAGCAGTCACAGCAGAGCCCCCTAATATCTCCCCCAGCAGTCACAGCAGAGCCCCCTAATATCTCCTCCAGCAGTCACAGCAGAGCCCCCAAATATCTCCCCCAGCAGTCACAGCAGAGCCCCCTAATATCTCCCCCAGCAGTCACAGCAGAGCCCCCTAATATCTCCTCCAGCAGTCACAGCAGAGCCCCCTAATATCTCCTCCAACAGTCACAGCAGAGCCCCCTAATATCTCCCCCAGCAGTCACAGCAGAGCCCCCTAATATCTCCCCCAGCAGTCACAGCAGAGCCCCCTAATATCTCCCCCAGCAGTCACAGCAGAGCCCCCTAACATCTCCCCCAGCAGTCACAGCAGAGCCCCCTAACATATCCTCCAGCAGTCACAGCAGAGCCCCCTAACATCTCCTCCAGCAGTCACAGCAGAGCCCCCTAATATCTCCTCCAGCAGTCACAGCAGAGCCCCCTAATATCTCCCCCAGCAGTCACAGCAGAGCCCCCTAATATCTCCTCCAGCAGACACAGCAGAGCCCCCTAATATCTCCTCTAGCAGTCACAGCAGAGCCCCCTAATATCTCCTCCAGCAGACACAGCAGAGCCCCCTAATATCTCCTCTAGCAGTCACAGCAGAGCCCCCTAATATCTCTTCCAGCAGTCACAGCAGAGCCCCCTTATATCTCTTCCAGCAGTCACAGCAAAGCCCCCTAATATCTCCTCCAGCAGTCACAGCAGAGCCCCCTAATATCTCCTCCAGCAGTCAGAGCCCCCTAATATCTCCCCCAGCAGTCACAGCAGAGCCCCCTAATATCTCCCCCAACAGTCACAGCAGAGCCCCCTAATATCTCCCCCAGCAGTCACAGCAGAGCCCCCTAATATCTCCTCCAGCAGTCACAGCAGAGCCCCCTTATATCTCTTCCAGCAGTCACAGCAGAGCCCCCTAATATCTCCTCCAGCAGTCACAGCAGAGCCCCCTAATATCTCCTCCAGCAGTCAGAGCCCCCTAATATCTCCCCCAGCAGTCACAGCAGAGCCCCCTAATATCTCCTCCAGCAGTCACAGCAGAGCCCCCTAATATCTCCCCCAGCAGTCACAGCAGAGCCCCCTAATATCTCCTCCAGCAGTCAGAGCAGAGCCCCCCTAATATCTCCCCCAGCAGTCACAGCAGAGCCCCCTTATATCTCCCCCAGCAGTCACAGAGCCCCCTAATATCTCCCCCAGCAGTCACAGCAGAGCCCCCTAATATCTCCTCCAGCAGTCACAGCAGAGCCCCCTAATATCTCCCCCAGCAGTCACAGCAGAGCCCCCTAATATACCCTCCAGCAGTCACAGCAGAGCCCCCTAATATCTCCTCCAGCAGTCACAGCAGAGCCCCCTAATATCTCCTCCAGCAGTCACAGCAGAGCCCCCTAATATCTCCTCCAGCAGTCACAGCAGAGCCCCCTAATATCTCCTCCAGCAGTCACAGCAGAGCCCCCTAATATCTCCTCCAGCAGTCACAGCAGAGCCCCCTAATATCTCCTCCAGCAGTCACAGCAGAGCCCCCTAATATCTCCTCCAGCAGTCACAGCAGAGCCCCCTAATATCTCCTCCAGCAGTCACAGCAGAGCCCCCTAATATCTCCTCCAGCAGTCACAGCAGAGCCCCCTAATATCTCCTCCAGCAGTCACAGCAGAGCCCCCTAATATCTCCTCCAGCAGTCACAGCAGAGCCCCCTAATATCTCCTCCAGCAGTCACAGCAGAGCCCCCTAATATCTCCCCCAGCAGTCACAGCAGAGCCCCCTAATATCTCCCCCAGCAGTCACAGCAGAGCCCCCTAATATCTCCCCCAGCAGTCACAGCAGAGCCCCCTAATATATCCTCCAGCAGTCACAGCAGAGCCCCCTAATATATCCTCCAGCAGTCACAGCAGAGCCCCCTAATATCTCCTCCAGCAGTCACAGCAGAGCCCCCTAATATCTCCTCCAGCAGTCACAGCAGAGCCCCCTAATATCTCCTCCAGCAGTCACAGCAGAGCCCCTTAATATCTCCTCCAGCAGTCACAGCAGAGCCCCCTAATATCTCCCCCAGCAGTCACAGCAGAGCCCCCTATCTCCCCCAGCAGTCACAGCAGAGCCCCCTAATATCTCCCCCAGCAGTCACAGCAGAGCCCCCTAATATCTCCCCCAGCAGTCACAGCAGAGCCCCCTAATATCTCCCCCAGCAGTCTCAGCAGAGCCCCCTAATATCTCCTCCAGCAGTCACAGCAGAGCCCCCTAATATCTCCTCCAGCAGTCACAGCAGAGCCCCCTAATATCTCCCCCAGCAGTCACAGCAGAGCCCCCTAATATCTCCCCCAGCAGTCACAGCAGAGCCCCCTAACATCTCCTCCAGCAGTCACAGCAGAGCCCCCTAATATCTCCTCCAGCAGTCACAGAGCCCCCTAACATCTCCCCCAGCAGTCACAGCAGAGCCCCCTAACATCTCCTCCAGCAGTCACAGCAGAGCCCCCTAACATCTCCCCCAGCAGTCACAGCAGAGCCCCCTAATATCTCCCCCAGCAGTCGCAGCAGAGCCCCCTAATATCTCTTCCAGCAGTCGCAGCAGAGCCCCCTAATATCTCCTCCAGCAGTCACAGCAGAGCCCCCTAATATATCCCCCAGCAGTCACAGCAGAGCCCCCTAATATCTCCCCCAGCAGTCACAGCAGAGCCCCCTAATATCTCCTCCAGCAGTCACAGCAGAGCCCCCAAATATCTCCCCCAGCAGTCACAGCAGAGCCCCCTAATATCTCCCCCAGCAGTCACAGCAGAGCCCCCTAATATCTCCTCCAGCAGTCACAGCAGAGCCCCCTAATATCTCCTCCAACAGTCACAGCAGAGCCCCCTAATATCTCCCCCAGCAGTCACAGCAGAGCCCCCTAATATCTCCCCCAGCAGTCACAGCAGAGCCCCCTAATATCTCCCCCAGCAGTCACAGCAGAGCCCCCTAACATCTCCCCCAGCAGTCACAGCAGAGCCCCCTAACATATCCTCCAGCAGTCACAGCAGAGCCCCCTAACATCTCCTCCAGCAGTCACAGCAGAGCCCCCTAATATCTCCTCCAGCAGTCACAGCAGAGCCCCCTAATATCTCCCCCAGCAGTCACGGCAGAGCCCCCTAATATCTCCCCCAGCAGTGACAGCAGAGCCCCCTAATATCTCCTCCAGCAGTCACAGCAGAGCCCCCTAATATCTCCTCCAGCAGTCACAGCAGAGCCCCCTAATATCTCCTCCAGCAGTCACAGCAGAGCCCCCTAATATCTCCTCCAGCAGTCACAGCAGACATGAATGGAGGGGGCATGGCCATGATGTCACTTACCTGTCCCGTCTCGGAGGTCCCTAGCGATCATACATATCCTTTGGATAGGGGTTAAGATGTATAAAGCCGGAATACCCTTTAACTCACCTGGGGTTTTATGTATTTAGTTTTGAAACAGCTGGAGACACCCTGGTTGGGAAACACTGAGAGGGGCCCATCTTGTTTTTTGGAGCTGTTCACACCACTGTTTTAGTCATAGGTAGAAAGCTCAGCTATTGTGCTGCAAAGTTCTGCAACTGTCTAATCCTTTCAGTTTGCTGTCAGTGAATAGAATCATTCTTGTTTCTATTCAGATGCTAATACACACCTAGTTCTCACCAGCAAGAGATTTTACTACAGCAGCGTCTACATAAGTCTCCATCACTTCCTGATGGTTTGCTACAGTGTGTCAGCCTGATACATTGCAGTGTTCTGTGCTTCCACTAGAGGTCAGTGTTGCTCTACTATGACCTCATTCACGATACTACATTAACTTGCTGTATTTAAAAAAATAATAATTTAATTAAATATGTTAGCTACATGTCAAAAGTTTTTATTGGTCAAGGTAGCAGCAGTATACTTATAGAGCTGGAGGGGAGTTGTATAACTCCTACATATCCTGATCCCATAGATATAGCAGCAGTATACAGATAGAGCTTGAGGGGAGAATAATCAGGGATGTGGAAATCCTATAGCCCGACCTCACACCAGCTCTGAGTGTATGGAGGGGGCGGCGGCCTCCAGCTGACTGCAGAGCCCCCTTATCTCCCCTCCCGGAGGATGGACGGAGCTCAGAAGACACAGCAGGGTGAGAGAGAGGATGTAGACAGCTCCGTGCACCGCTCCATCCCCCGCACTCAGCTCTATCCCTCCCCTCCCCCTGCTCTGTCTCCATAAGACCTAATCCACCACGGGGCGGTTGCTAGTTTGCACGGGGAAAACACAGAGCGGGGGGGAGGGGGAGGACGGAAATCTCACCTCACACCGGCCGGGACTACAGCTCTGATGTCCACTCATGGCGGCTCAGGTGAGGAGACCAAGAATGCAGGCGACAGGAAGGGTGGTTGTATATGTATGGTGTGAGTGTATGTGTGATGTGTATGTAATGTATGATGGGGGGGGGCAGCGGCAGGTGTATGTATGATGTGTGCATATGTATGGTGTATATCAGTGTTTTCCAACCAGGGTTCCTCCAGCTGTTGCAAAACTACAACTCCCAGCATGCCCTGGGCATGCTGGGAGTTGTAGTTTTGCAACAGCTGGAGGCACCCTGGTTGGGAAACACTGGTGGATATGTATGGTGTGAGTGTATGTGATGTATGATGTCTATGTGTGATGTGTATGTAATGTATAATGTGTGTATAATGTCTGTGTGATGTGTATGTAATGTATAATGTGTGTATAATGTCTAAGTGTGATGTGTGTATGTAATGTATAATGTGTGTATAATGTCTAAGTGTGATGTGTGTATGTAATGTATAATGTGTGTATGATGTCGATGTGTGATGTGTGTATGTAATGTATGATGTGGCGGGGGTGTGTGTATGTATATGGGGGCAGTGGCCGGTGTATGTATGATGTGTGTATGTAATGTATGATGTGGGGTAGGCAGCGGCAGGTGTATGTATGATGTGTGTATATGTATGGTGTGAGTGTATGTGTGTATGTAATGTATGATGTGGCGGGGGTGTGTGTATGTATATGGGGGCAGTGGCCGGTGTATGTATGATGTGTGTATGTAATGTATGATGTGGGGTGGGCAGCGGCAGGTGTATGTATGATGTGTGTATATGTATGGTGTGAGTGTATGTGTGTATGTAATGTATGATGTGGCGGGTGTGTGTATGTATATGGGGGGCAGTGGCCGGTGTATGTATGATGTGTGTATGTAATGTATGATGTGGGGTGGGCAGCGGCAGGTGTATGTATGATGTGTGTATATGTATGGTGTGAGTGTATGTGTGTATGTAATGTATGATGTGGCGGGGGTGTGTGTATGTATATGGGGGCAGTGGCCGGTGTATGTATGATGTGTGTATGTAATGTATGATGTGGGGTGGGCAGCGGCAGGTGTATGTATGATGTGTGCATATGTATGGTGTGAGTGTATGTGTGTATGTAATGTATGATGTGGCGGGGGTGTGTGTATGTATATGGGGGCAGTGGCCGGTGTATGTATGATGTGTGTATGTAATGTATGATGTGGGGTGGGCAGCGGCAGGTGTATGTATGATGTGTGTATATGTATGGTGTATGTGTGTATGTAATGTATGATGTGGCGGGGGTGTGTGTATGTATATGGGGGCAGTGGCCGGTGTATGTATGATGTGTGTATGTAATGTATGATGTGGGGTGGGCAGCGGCAGGTGTATGTATGATGTGTGCATATGTATGGTGTATGTGTGTATGTAATGTATGATGTGGCGGGGGTGTGTGTATGTATATGGGGGCAGTGGCCGGTGTATGTATGATGTGTGTATGTAATGTATGATGTGGGGTGGGCAGCGGCAGGTGTATGTATGATGTGTGCATATGTATGGTGTGAGTGTATGTGTGTATGTAATGTATGATGTGGCGGGGGTGTGTGTATGTATATGGGGGCAGTGGCCGGTGTATGTATGATGTGTGTATGTAATGTATGATGTGGGGTGGGCAGCGGCAGGTGTATGTATGATGTGTGTATATGTATAGTGTGAGTGTATGTGTGATGTGTGTATGATGTCTGTGTATGTGATGTATGATGTGGGGTGGGCAGCGGCAGGTGTATGTATGATGTGTGCATATGTATGGTGTATATGTATGGTGTGAGTGTATGTGTGTATGTAATGTATGATGTGGCGGGGGTGTGTGTATGATATGGGGGGGCAGTGGCTGGTGCATGTATGATATGTGTATGACATGAATGTTTTGTATAGGAGCGGACTGTCACGTCGGGCATTAGGGCAGTTGTACCATCTAATTTTATTTATTTTTAGTGGCCCCCGCACTAAAATTGCACCCCCAGAATCCCCCCCCCCTTCATACTCACCCGCCAACCAAGAGCCCCACGGATGCACGCCTGAAACACGCCCGAACCAAAACTACAACTCCCAGCATGTTGGACCATAACCTAAACTGTAGAACTATAAAGTGTAACATGCTGGGAGTTGTAGTTTTGGTTCGGATCAGCTGCAGAGCTATAGGCTGTATCAGGGCATGCTGGGTGTTGTAGTTACTAACTGTAATTCCCAGTATTCCTTGACACAGACTATGGCTCTGCAGCTGACACAAACCAAAACTACAACTCCCAGCATGTTACACAATAACCTTAACTGTACTACTATACAGTGCAACATGCTGCAACACCCACACAACCATAGACTGTATCAGGGCATGCTGGGTGTTGTAGTTATCTAGTAACTAAATGCAACTTCCAGCATTTTCTGACACAAAATGCACCATATAAACTGGAGAAGCAGAACCCCCCCCCCCCCCCCCCCAGTAACACATAAGTCCCTATGAAGACTGAAAAATTGTGATTAAAATATTTTAAAAAGTGCGTATATATGTGAATAAGCCCCTTTCCTAATAAAAGTTTCCAATTTTCTTTAAATAAAAATAATGTACAAAAATAAACATAAGTGGTATCGCTGCATGTGGAAATGTCCAGACTATTAAAATATGATGTTAATTAAACCGTATGGTGAACGGTGTAAATGTAAATAGTCCAGAATTGTTCATTTTTGGTCACTTCATATGAGAAATTTATTATAAGGTGATCAAAAAGTAACATGTAGACTTTTCTGGGCTCGGGTGTAAGAGGATCTACAGCTCTCCCCCCGCTAATATCCTGACATACTGCGATCGCCTATTAAACCATTAGATCAGCGCTGTCAGCAGTGTCTAAAGGATCTTATATCCATCCCTGGTGGTCTAGTGGGGGGGATCAGACTATTTTGGTGAAAATTATTTTATCTGCCAGGACAAGTGGATTTTCTTGAGGGACAAGTAGATTGTGTTCAGCTTTAGTCCCTTGGACAAGTAGTTTTTTTTTAAATTTCCACACCCCTGGGAGATGTTTAACTACTTTTATATCATGATCCTGTAGATATAGCAGCAGTATACAGATAGAGCTGCAGGGGAGGTGTATATCTACTATATATTCTGATCCCATAGAGATAGCGGCAGTATACAGATGGAGGTGTATAACTACTATATATCCTGATCCTGTAGAGATAGCAGCAGTATACAGAGAGAGCTTGAGGGGAGATGTTTAACTACTTTATATCATGATCCTGTAGATAGAGCAGCAGCAGTATACAGATGGAGCTGGAGGGGAGATGTTTAACTACTTTATATCATGATCCTGTAGATATAGCAGCAGTATACAGATAGAGCTGCAGGGGAGGTGTATATCTACTATATATTCTGATCCCATAGAGATAGCGGCAGTATACAGAAAGAGCTGGAGGGGAGGTGTATAACTACTATATATCCTGATCCTGTTGAGATAGCAGCAGTATACAGAGAGAGCTGGAGGGGAGTTGTATAACTACTATATATCCTGATCCTGTAGAGAGAGCAGCAGCAGTATACAGATAGAGCTGGGAGATAGCAGGAGGGATCTGATAGGGGATGATGTCATCCTCTGGTTTACAGGAAGTCAGATGACCACATCTTCTGACACACAAAGCACCTTGATTTTCTGTTGGTCTGATGGGTGATCATATGACCCAGTTCCAGTAATGAAAAGCATGGATGCAGCTGAGCTGTAATGAAATGGATGGCACTGTAGGGCTAGTGATGAAGAGTGGGCATGATAGGGAAAAAATAAAAAATAAATTGCTTCTTATTGTTTAAGCTAAAATAAGATCCTGACATACACCGACCCGATGGAGGCCAAAGGACGCTCTTTCATACATGGAGACTCCCGTTTAAGTCTAAACAGATTGTAGGACATATCAGATTGCGATCTGTTTATGATCCGTACTGCTTTACTATTTAAAGGGGCAGTCCCCTGCTAGATACCTTATCTCCTATTCAAATGATAGAGGATAAGATGTCCTTCCCTAGAGGACGACCCATCATAAATCTGTAGCACTGAAGCCACGTCACCTCAGATACATCCCTGTTATGGACATAGAGGAACGTGCATTCAAAAACACTCTGCAAATAGCAGTAGATGTTATTTTTGCATTTTTCGTGCATCTCTCCATGTGTTTGTAGTCAGGAGATCTGGTGACCCGGATTAGACACCACCCGCGTGTATACAGTAGATGAAGAAGCGGCTCGTCCTCTCCTCTGGATGAACCCGCAGCTGCCAGTTAAAGGGGTACTCCGGTGGAAAATTTTTTTTTTTTTTTTTTTTTTTTAAATCAACTGTTGCCAGAAAGTTAAACAGATTTGTAAATACGTTTATCTTTCTGGCAACTGTTGATTTAAAAAAAAAAAAGTTTCCACCGAAGTACCCCTTTAAGCCAACCTATCTGGTGTACAAGGTGAAGACGTGTAAGAACCTGATAATGGAGACGATCACAATAACTACAGACGTTTCACGTTCTCCAGCCAGGAAGATTTCATCACTCTCCATGAAACCTGGCAGCTGCAATGTACAGGGGCCCAATACTATTATCTATTCTATCATCTGCAGAGGCTGGAAGAGAAGGAAAACCTGTGCAGCTTCTAATGTGATTTAACAATATTCATCACCTATAACGTGACAGCTGGGCCCCCCACATATCACAAGTCCCTGTATGAATGCAGTAGTAGTCCTCCGCTCAGTTCACTGTGGATTAAAGGGGTTCTCCACTAGTCAGCGTTCAGAACTAAAAGTACTGAACGCTGTTTTCACTCTGCCGGGGTTAGCCACGCCCTTTGTGATGCCACGGCCACGCCCTTTGTGACATCACGGCCATGCCCCCTCAATGCAAGTCTATGGGAGGGGGCGTGTCACACCATGAGGGGTGTGACCGACCCCGGCAGCGTGAAAACAGCGTTCGGTACATTTAGTTCCGAACACTGGCCAGTGGAGCAGGGCTGTGGAGTAGGTAGATAAATGTTCCGACTCCGCAGCTTTTTTGTACTTCCGACTCCTCTGTATTAATATGCGAATGTATTTATAAACACTTACATTTGAATCCAAGAAGCTGTTCCTCCAAGTTCTTCTAAGCTCTTCTAGCAGAGAGAGGTAGTTGGGCAGAAGCTGCTGCCTTCTCCTTTTTGTGTGCTGATCTGCTGCTGAAGATAGGGCAGTGGGAAGATCCAGGAAGGGGCATTTATTATAAAGTGTCTCTAGTCCTGCAAAAAACATTTCCTTAATCCCTTATCAGTGAGCGTTTAGGTTACCCATGGGTTCTCAGTAACAGCAGAACACAATATTATGGAAAGTATATAGTGAAGCACATGAAAAGCTTCTTCACGGTCACTTAACGTGTTTGATGTCTACAGCACAGTGCCAGTCAGATTCACTAAAGAAGTACTCAGAATTCTATAGTGTAACATAGGCTATTATATAGAGTAATGTAGAGGTTCTTGTGTATACCTTGTTCTTACCTGTTTTAGCTGATGTGATGTGTTTTCAGCCATACTGCTTGCCATTTAATCGCTGAAATGATTTCCTAATGCTGCCTACATTCCCCATGAATCCTCTGGCTCAGTGTGGGGCATTTGATCACTGCACCTGGCCATTTAATACTTACATGGGTAGCGGTATAACTACTATATATCTTGATCCCATATAGATAGCAACAGTAGTATATAGATATAGCTGGAGGGGAGGTGTATAATATTATATATAGTGATCCCATAGAGATAGCAGCAGCAGTATACAGATAGAGCTGGAGGAGAGGTGTATGACTACTATGTATCCTGATCCCATAGAGATAGCAGTAGTAGTATACAAGTATACAGATAGAGCCTGGGGGGAGATGTATAGTTACTAAATATCCTGATCCCATAGAAATAGCAGCAGTATACAGATAGAGCTAGAGGGGAAGGTGTATATCTACTAATATATACTGATCGTATAGAGATACCAGCACCAGTATATAGATAGGGCTGGAGGAGAGGTGTATAACTACTATATATCCTGATCCCATAGAGAGAGAGAGCCGGATGGGAGGTGTATAACTAACATATATCCAGATCCCATGGATATAGCAGCAGTATACAGATAAATCTGGAGGGGAGTTGTATGACTACTATATATCCTGATCCCATAGAGGTAGCAGTAGTAGTATACTAGTATACAGATAGAGCCTGGGGGGGGCAGTATACACTACAGATAGAGCTGGAGGGAAGGTGTATAACTACTATATGTCCTGATCCCATAGAGATAGCAGCATTATACAGATAAAGCTGGAGGGGTGGTGTATAACTACTATATATCCTGAGCAAATACTACATTTAGTGGCAGGGAAATGTCTTTTTGGCCACAGCTTCCTTCTGGGGAGAGGGACCCAGTGATTTCCCTAGGGGTGTATATATTGTAATGTATTTCATGTGTGTTATGTATTTTCTTTTAGGTTCTGGAGATTCAGATTATGCAGACGATAGTTTTTCTTCAGATGGAGGAGACGAGTCAGACACATCCGACCATGAAGCCACCGATCAAGCCGAGTCCCGTGACCCAAACGAAGGCTGGGCAGATGCCATGGCTAAAATCCTCAACAAGAAAACGCCCTCTGACAAGGCCAGCATCATCCTGGTGAAAAGCAAAACGCTGCAAAAGGAGAAGGAAAAAGACAAACGGGAGCGGCTGGAGAAAAAGAAGCAGGTAGGTAGGACCCTGGGCAGATGTCAGGACAGGGAAAAGCTTAACAAAAATTGGGCTTTCATTTGAAAATTGTATGTGTCTCACCAGTGGGGGCTTTCATGGGGACATATTGGTTGTCTCATACTTTATCAGTCATAGAAACTTAAAGGGGTATTCCGGTCCTAAAAAATGGAGCCACCACCAGAGGTCGTAGCCCCCGAGATCAGACACCTATCTAGAGAATGTTTTTAGGGCTGGAATATTCTCCTTCAACTAAAATGGATAAATAGTTTTTTTACCTAAAGGACGCAGCGTTTTTCCGTTTTTGCATTTTCATTTTTTCCTCATCACCTTCTAAAAATCTTAAAGGGTACCTCTCATCAAAAAAAAACTTTTGATATATTATAGATTAATGTATGCAGAATAACTGTACAATTGCATGTTATTAAAAAATATGCTTCTTTCTATTTAATTTTCCACTTTGAAGAAATGACCACTAGGGGTCTCCCTACCAGTCCTGGCAGCAAGCATTTCAGACTCATGCTGGAGTCCTATACACTACGAGCTGCCAGTCTGCTTTGTTCACAAAGGAGAACACTCAGAGCTGCCAGCCTGCTTTGTTCACAGCCTGTTTAGCTGTGAACAAAGCAGGCTGGCAGCTCTGAATATTTAGGACTCCACCATGAGTCAGAAATGCTTGCTGACAGGACTGATCGGGAGAAATACAATAGAAAGAAGCATATTTTTCATTAACATGCTATTGGAAAGTTATTCCACATTCATTAATCTAAAATATATCAAAAGTTTATTTGATGAGAGGTACCCTTTAACGCTTTCCATTTTGCACTTAAAATTCCATATGATGGCTTATTTTTTGCGCCACCAATTCTACTTTGCAAGTGACATCAGTCATTTTACCAAAAAATCCACGGCGAAACGGAGCGACAAAATTGAAGAAAAAAATGCCATTTTGTAACTTTTGGGGGCTTCCGTTCTACGCAGTACATTTTTCGGTAAAAATGACACCTTATCATTATTCTGTTTGTCCATAAGGTTAAAATGATAATCGCCTGACCCCTATAACTTTTGAATATTTCCGCATATGGACCGGTATGAGGGCTCATTTTTTGTGCCGTGATCTGAAGTTTTTATCGATACCATTTTTGTATTGATCGGACCTTTTGATCGCTTTTTTAATAATTTTTTCATGAGATAAAAAGTGACCAAAAATACGCTATTTTGGACTTAGGAATTTTTTTGCGCGTACGCCATTGACCGTGTGGTTTGATTAACGATATATTTTTAGAGTTCCGACATTTCCGCACGCGGTGATACCACATATGTTTATTTTTATTTAACCCCTTAAGGACCAAGGGCGTACAGGTACGCCTTTGCTCCCTGGTACTTAAGGACCAAGGGCGTACCTGTACGCCCGTGGGAATTTCGGTCCCCGCCGCGCGCCGGGCGGGGATCGCGCCGGGGTGACTGCTGATATCTATCAGCAGGCACCCCGCGCAAATGCCCAGGGGGGTCATTAGACCCCCCCATGTCGGCGATCGGCGCAAATCGCAAGTGAATTCACACTTGCGATTTGCGCCGATTCCGGGTCATACGGGTCTATGGTGACCCGGTGACCCGGAATAGAAGGGGGATCGCGGGTGTCCTAGACACCCACGATCCCCCTGTAGCGATAGGAGTGAGGTGGCAGGGTTGCCACCCCTCCTATCTCTGCTATTGGTGGTCTAGACGCGACCACCAATAGCAGATCGGGGGCGGAGGGGTTTACTTTCGGTTTCCCCGTCCTGCCCTCCCACAATAGGCGGGGCAGGACGGGGAAACCGACAGGGACCGGCGCTGAAGATCCACTTACCCATCGGCGACGGCAGCGGCGACGATCAGCGGCGGCAGCGGGCGACGATCGGCGGAAGAAGAGGACCGCGACGCAGCTCCCTGGATCCAACGGAAGCCGGTGAGTTACTTAGCAACATCTGGAGGGCTACAGTCTGAGACCACTATAGTGGTCTCTAAACTGTAACCCTCCAGATGTGGCAAAACTACAACTCCCAGCATGCCCAGAGAGCTGTTTAGGCTTGCTGGGAGTTGCAGTTTTGCAACAGCTGGAGGTCTACAGTCTGAGACCACTGCAAAGTGATCTCTATACTGTGCACCTCCAGATCTTGCAAAACTACAACTCCCAGCATGCCCAGACAGCAGTTTGCTGTCTGGGCATGCTGGGAGTTGTAGTTTTGCAACATCTGGAGGTCCACAGTTTGGAGACCACTATGCAGTGGTCTCTAAACTATAGCTCTACAGATGTTGCAAAACTGCAACTCCCAGCAAGCCTAAACAGCAAACAGCTGTCTCTGCATGCTGGGAGTTGTAGTTGCGATCCCTCCAGCTGTTGCCTAACTACATCTCCCAGCATGCCTTTCGGCGATCAGTACATGCTGGGAGTTGAAGTTTTGCAACAGCTGGAGGCACACTGGTTGGAAAATACTGAGTTAGGTAACAGAACCTAACTGAAGGTTTTCCAACCAGTGTACCTCCAGCTGTTGCAAAAGTACAACTCCCAGCATGCACGGTCTGTCAGTACATGCTGGGAGTTGTAGTTTTGAAACAGCTGGAGGTTTGCCCCCCCCCCCCCCCATGTGAACGTACAGGGTACATTCACACTGGCGGGTTTACAGTAAGTTTTCTGCTTCAAGTTTGGGCTGTGGCAAATTTTTCACCGCAGCGCAAACTCCTAGCCGTAAATTCACTGTAAACGCCCGCCAGTGTGAATGTACCCTAAAAACACTACACTTACACATAATAAAGGGTAAAACACTACACATACACCCCCTTACACTGTCCCCCTAATAAAAACTAAAAAACATATTGTACGGCAGTGTTTCCAAAACAGAGCCTCCAGCTGTTGCAAAACAACAACTCCCAGCATTTCAGGACAGCCACTGACTGTCCAGGCATGCTGGGAGTTTAGCAACAGCTGGAGGCACCCTGTTTGGGAATCACTGGCGTAGAATACCCCTATGTCCACCCCTGTGCAATCCCTAATTTAGTCCTCAAATGCGCATGGCGCTCTCTCACTTTGGAGCCCTGTCGTATTTCAAGGAAACAGTTTAGTGCCACATATGGGGTATCTCCGTACTCGGGAGAAATTGCGTTACTAATTTTGGGGGCTTTTTTTCCTTTTACCCCTTATGAAAAAGAAAAGTTGGGGTCTACACCAGCCTGTTAGTGTAAAAAAAAATTTTTTTTTACACTAACATGCTGGTGTTGTCCTTTACTTTTTATTTTCACGGGAGGTAAAAGGAAAAAAAGACCACCAAAATTTGTAACGCAATTTCTCCTGAGTACGGAGATACCCCATATGTGGGCGTAAAATGCTCTGCGGAAGCACAACAAGGCTCAGGAGTGAGAGCGCACCATGTACATTTGAGGCCTAAATTGGTGATTTGCACAGGGGTGGCTGATTTTACAGTGGTTCTGACATAAACACAAAACAATAAATACAGACATGTGACCCCATTTTGGAAACGACACCCCTCACGGAACGTAACAAGGGGTATAGTGAGCCTGAACACCCCACAAATTTTCATTAAAGTTGGATGGGAAAGTGAAAAAAAAATTTTTTTCACTAAAATGCTGGTGTCACCCTAAATTTTTCATTTTCACAAGGGAAAATAAAAAAAAGCCCCCCAAAATTTGTAACCCAATTTCTTCTGAGTAAGAGCATACCCCATATGTGGATGTAAAGTGCTCTGCGGGTGCACTACAATGCTCAGAAGAGAAGGAGCGCCATTGGGATTTTGAAGAGAAAATTTGTCCGGAATTGAAGGCCACTTGTGTTTACAAAGCCCCCATGGTACCAGAACAATGGACCCCCCCATATGTGACCCCATTTTGGAAACTACACCCCTCATGTAATGTAATAAGGGGTGCAGTGAGCATTTACGCCCCACAGGTGTCTGACAGATTTTTGGAACAGTGATCCGTGAAAATGAAAAATGTAATTTTCCATTTGCACAGCCCACTGTCCCAAAGATCTGTCAAACGCCAGTGGGGTGTAAATGCTCACTGCACCACTTATTAAATTCTGTGAGGGGTGTAGTTTCCAAAATGGGGTCACATGTGGGGGGGGTCCACTGTTCTGGCACCATGGGGGGCTTTGTAAATGCACATGGCCCCTGACTACCATTCCAAACGAATTCTCTTTCCAAAAGCCTCTTCTGAGCATTGTAGTTCGCACGTAGTGCACTTCAGGTCCACTTATGGGGTACCTCCATACTCAGAAGAGATGGGGTTACAAATTTTGGGGGGTATTTTCTGCTATTAACCCTTGCAAAAATTTGAAATTTGGGGGGAAACACATATTTTAGTGAAAAAAATATATATATTTTTTTACATATGCAAAAGTCGTGAAACCCGTGTGGGGTATTAAGGCTCACTTTTTTCCTTGTTACGTTCCTCAAGGGGTCTAGTTTCCAAAATGGTATGCCATGTGTTTTTTTTTTGCTGTTCTGGCACCATAGGGGCTTCCTAAATGCGACATGCCCCCTGAGCAAAATTTGCTCTCAAAAAGTCAAATATCACTCCTTCTCTTCGGAGCATTGTAGTTCGCCCGTAATGCACTTCATGCCAACTTATGGGGTACCTCCATACTCAGAAGAGATGGGGTTACAAATTTTGGGGGGTATTTTCTGCTATTAACCCTTGCAAAAATGTGAAATTTGGGGGGAAACACACATTTTAGTGGAAAAAAATATATTTTTTTTACATATGCAAAAGTCGTGAAACACCTGTGGGGTATTAAGGCTCACTTTATTCCTTGTTACGTTCCCCAAGGGGTCTAGTTTCCAAAATGGTATGCCATGTGGGTTATTTTTGCTGTTCTGGCACCATAGGGGCTTCCTAAATGCAACATGCCCCCCAAAAACCATTTCTGAAAAACGTTCTCTCCAAAATCCCCTTGTCGCTCCTTCGCTTCTGAGCCCTCTACTGCGCCCGCTGAACAATTTACATAGACATATGAGGTATGTGCTTACTCGAGAGAAATTGGGCTACAAATATAAGTATACATTTTCTCCTTTTACCCCTTGTAAAAATTCAAAAATTGGGTTTACAAGAACATGTGAGTGTAAAAAATAAAGATTGTGAATTTTCTCCTTCACTTTGCTGCTATTCCTGTGAAACACCTAAAGGGTTAAAACACTTACTGATTGTCATTTTGAATACTTTGGGGGGTGTAGTTTTTATAATGGGGTCATTTGTGGGGTATTTCTAATGGGAAGACCCTTCAAATCCACTTCAAACCTGAACTGGTCTCTGAAAAAAAGCGAGGTTCAAAATTTGGTGAAAAATTGGAAAATTGCTGCTGAACTTTGAAGCCTTCTGGTGTCTTCCAAAAGTAAAAACACGTAAATTTTATGATGCAAACATAAAGTAGACATATTGGAAATGTGAATAAAATAAAAAAATATTTTGAATATCCATTTTCCTTACAAGCAGAGAGCTTCAAAGTTAGAAAAATGCTAAATTTTCAAATTTTTCATCAAATTTTGGGATTTTTCACCAAGAAAGGATGCAAGTTACCACAAAATTTTACCACTATGTTAAAGTAGAATATGTCACGAAAAAACAATCTCGGAATCAGATTGATAACTAAAAGCATTCCAGAGTTATTAATGTTTAAAGTGACAGTGGTCAGATGTGCAAAAAACGCTCTGGTCCTAAGGTGTAAAATGGCCTGGTCCTTAAGGGGTTAAACTTTTATTAGGGAAGGGTTAAATGACCTTTATTAACTTTTTTTTTTTTTTTTTTTTTTGCAATGTTATAGCTCCCATAGGGGGCTATAACACTGCACACAATCTTTTACACTGATCCCTGCAAAGCCACAGTTTTGCATTGATCAGTGTTATAGGCGGTCGATTGCTCAAGCCTGGATCTCAGGCTTGGAGCAATCAATCGCCGATGGGATGCGACTGAGGCAGGTAAGGGGACCATTGCTCGCGTCCTAGCTGATTGGGACATCCTAGCTGCTGGGAAGCTTTCATTTTACACGCGGCAACTTTGATCGCTGCGTCTAAAGGGTTAATTCGTGCGCTGCACAACGATCGGTGCCGCACACTATTAGCCCAGGGTCCCGGCTATCAATAGCCACCGGTACACCCTGCGTCCTTAAGAGGTTAAAGATGGGGTGGGGGGGATTTTTCTCTATAAACTAAAGCAGCTCTGTGTTGTGCATGTATCGCCATGAATCTGAATGGATGCGTAATACTACATTTGTCCTGTAGCGGCCACTGCTGGGAAAGCACCTGGCTGCAACCGATCACTAGAGGTTTCTGAAGCCGATCACTAGAGGTTTCTGAAGACATATCCATATCATTCTTCTCAATGTTGATTGCTGACAGAGTTGGGGGGTTGCCTTATTGGTAAAACAACCCATATTAGAATTAATTAAACTTTGGGACCCCCTTGATGTACTGAATGGAGCCCTGGCAGTCCTCTCCGAATTAAGCAGATGGTCGGCATGCGCTCCTCATTGTCTATGGGAGCAGTAGAGATAGCAGAGTTCAACGCTTGGGTATCTATGGCACTCTTAAAGAAAATGAATGCCAACCCACTTCAGCCGGTAGGGTCAAGGATCTGTTCTAGAGATCGTGGTCGGACCCCTGATATCAGACACTTATATAGGCGATTATTTTTGGGGGACTGGAATAAACCCCTTTAAAATGGATCAATAAATTTTTACCTATGAATGAACATATAGACATGAAAAAAGGGTTGGGTGATTTGTATGAATCAAAGCAGTTATCAGTGTCTCACATACACTGCCATCTGCTCTCACGGCATACTTGGAGTTGTAGTTTTGCAACAGCTGGAGAGACCCCAATCTTAAAGGGGTACTCCACTCCGCACCGTTCGTAACATTTAGTTCTAAGTGCTGGTGCGGCTTCACCACGCCCCCTCTTGACATCACGCTCCGCCCTCGTGACATCATGCCCCGCCCTCTCAATGCAAGTCTATGGGAGGAGGTGTGATGGCCGCGCCCCCTCCCATAGACTTACATTGAGGGGGCGTGACTTCAAGAGGAGCTGGGCGTGACGTCACCAGGGGGCAGGGCGACCCTCGAAGCCTGCACCAGCATTCCGAACTAAATGTTCCGAGCTCTGTTGAGTGGAGTACCCCTATAAAGAGACTTTGTGCCGCAGTGGAAGGACCGACCTAAACAAGGTTCTACCTGAAAAGGAACTATTTACTAGGGATCGACCGATTATCGGTATGGCCGATATTATCGGCCGATAATCAAGATTTTGGGCATTATCGGTATCGGCAATTATCTTGCCGATAAGCCGATAATGCCCCGCACAGGTGATAGGTCTCAGGACCCCCGGACAGGCAGAGGGAGAGAAGCAGGTGGCGGCGGCGGTCTATGGCACCGCAAAAGCCACTGCAGTGCATTGATTTAAAGCGCCCGCTTTAAATCAATGATCTGCAGTAGAGATGAGCGAACTTACAGTAAATTCGATTCGTCACAAACTTCTCGGCTCGGCAGTTGATGACTTATCCTGCATAAATTAGTTCAGCTTTCCGGTGGGCTGGAAAAGGTGGATACAGTCCTAGGAAAGTCTCCTAGGACTGTATCCACCTTTTCCAGCCCACCGGAGCACCTGCAAGCTGAACTAATTTATGCAGGAAAAGTCATCAACCGCCGAGCCGAGAAGTTCGTGACAAATCGAATTTACTGTAAGTCCACTCATCTCTAATCCGCAGCGGTGTCGCGGGGGGATAAATAGTCGATTACTTATACCGGAATATCGGTATAAGTTATCGGCTATCGGCCCTAACCTCCACCGATTATCGGTATCGGCCCTAAAAAAAACGATATCGGTCGATCCCTACTATTTAGATGGAGAAAGCCTCTGCCTATGGCAGTGTTTCCCAAGCAGGGTGCCTCCAGCTGTTGCAAAACTACAACTCCCATCATGCCCAGACAGCCAAAGGCTGTCTGGGCATGCTGGGAGTTGTAGTTTTGCAACAGCTGGAGGCACCCTGCTTGGGAAACACTGGCCTATGGGGTCACCCCATGTTGCTCTTTACAAAGTTCCCCTTGTGGTTTCTCTTCATGGATGCCAGGTGAGGTCGGAGGTCGACCCCCCCGTAGTCAGTCACTTCATGCGTCTCTGTCGTCCCTGACGTTTTCTTTTTCTCCTTCTCAGATTGATAAAAAACGACAGTGGGAGATGATGTGCAGAGTCAAGCCAGATGTGGTGAAAGACAGAGAAGCGGAGAGGAATCTGCAGAGAATTGCTACAAGGTAAAAAAAAAAACTAAAAAAAAAAAAAAATCTTCTACGCTTTGCTTCCCTTTTATATTTCACCTCATTTTTTTCCCCCCCTCCAAACTGATATTGAAGATGGGACCTCGTGCGTAATCTGGTTCCAATAAGAGAGAGACCCTGAGATCAGCCGCAGAGGAGCCTTAAGATTTATGGAAGGAGAAGCGGCCAACGAAGGGGTCTGAGAGGAAAAAGATATTGGGGGGAGATTTATCAAAACCTGTGCAGAGGAAAAATTGACCAGTTGCCCCTAGCAACCAATCAGATCGCTTCTCTTTATTTTTGACAAGGCCTCTGCAAAATGAAAGAAGCCATCGGATTGGTTGCTATGGGCAACTGGTCAATTTTTTTTTGTCTGCACAAGTTTTGAAAAATTTCCCCCCAAATGATTGTGAGGGAGATTTATCACAACCTGTGCAAAGGAAAAGTTGCCCGGTTGCCCATAGCAACCAATCAGATCGCTTCTTTAATTTTTCAGAGGCCTTGTTAGAAATGAAAGAAGAGAACTGATTGGTTGCTATGGGCAACTCGGCAACTTTTCCTCTGGACAGGATTTGATAAATCTCCCCCTATATGGATATAGAAGTGTAGATACGTACCCAGATCTGCCCTACCGAATATTGGCCCTCATTTACTATTGCAAACCCGACATGTTTTGTCGGGTTGTGCGCCAGATTCTGTCGCATTGCGCCAGAAATTCTGTCTGCGCCAGAATTTGCGCCAGAATTGAAAAAACCCTGACAAACTCTCCATTTTGCTGAGAAAATCCAGAAAAGGGGCGTGGTCTCCGAAAAGGGGCGTGTCCCCGACATTTTCACAAAAACCCAACATATTTACTAAGGTTTCCACATAAAATGTGGTGGATTTGAGCTGAGAAAAACCCTACAGATCAGAACATGTGTAAAAAAAAAAAAAAAAAAAAAAAAAAAAAAGGAAAATGTAGGGAAACCTTAGTAAACACCGTGGAAAATAAATTGTAGGGAATTAAAGGGGTACTCCGGTGAAAACCTTTTTTCTTTTAAATCAACTGGTGGCAGAAAGTTAAACATATTTGTAAATTACTTCTATTACAAAATCTTAGTCCTTCCAGTACTTATTAGCTGCTGAATGCTACAGAGGAAATTCCTTTCTTTTTGGAACACAGATGACATCACGAGCACAGTGCTCTCTGCTGACATCTCTGTCCATTTTAGCAACCGTGCATAGCAGATGTATGCTAAGGGCAGCATGGTGGCTCAGTGGTTGGCACTGCTGCCTTGCAGTGCTGGGGACTTGGGTTCAAATCCCACTAAGGACAACAATAAATAAAGCAGCATTATTATTATTATAATAACGTCAGCAGAGAGAACTGTGGTCGTGATGTCATCAGAGAGAATTCCAAAAAGAAAAGAATTTCCTCTGTAGTATTCAGCAGCTAATAAGTACAGGAAGCATTAAGATTTTTTAATAGAAGTAATTTACAAATATGTTTAACTTTCTGCCACCAGTTGATTTAAAAGAAAAAAGGTTATCACCGGAGTACCCCTTTAAAACCAACAAAGAGACCTACACAACACTCTTAGTAAATAGGGGCCATTGTGTGGGCCCCTCTCATGCTCTGACCCTTCAAGGCCTGGACTACATAGACTTCTGAAGGTGTCCTGTGTTATCTGCACCAAGATGTTGGGAGCAGATGCTATTAGTCCTGTAAGTTGTGAGGTGCGGCCTCTATGGATGGGACTTGTTTCTCCAGCATATCCCAGAGATGATCGATTGGATTAAAGGGGTACTCCGGTGGAAAACATTATTATAATTTTTTTTAATCAACTGGTGCCTGAAAGTGAAACAAATTTGTAAATCTTTACCCTTCCACAACTTATTAGCAGCTGTATGCTACAGAGGAAATTATTTTCTTTTTGATTTTCTTTTTTGTCTTGTCCACAGTGCTCTCTGCCGACATCTGATGCCCGTATAAGGAACTGTCCAGAGCAGGAGAATTGACACGGACAGAGGTGTCAGCAGAGAGCACTGTGGTCAGACAAAAAAATTTTTCAAAAAGAATAGAATTTCCTCTATAGCATACAGCTGCTATTAAGTACTGGAAGGGTAAAAAAATTTTCATTGAAGTCATTTACAAATCTGTTTAACTTTCTGGCACCAGTTCATTTAAAAAAAAGTTTTCCACTGGAGTCCCCCTTTAAGATGTGGGGAATCTGGAGGCCAAGTGACCACCTCAATCTTTGTCATGTTTCTCATTCCTGAACATTCCTAACGTTTTTAGGTGTGTCCTCCATACAGAGACATCAGCAGAGGATCCTGCCGGTCCAGTAATTTTTTAGGTGCGGCCTCCATAGCTGAAACTCGTTTCTCAATCATACCCCACAGATGATCGATCGGATTAAGAGGAACTTGGAGGTCAAATCATCTTGATCTTTGTCATGTTTCTCATTCTTGAAGTTTTTATGTGCGGCCTCCTTGGATGGGACCTTTTTTCTCCAACACCTCCTCACAGATGATCAGTCAGATTGAGATCTGGAGGCCAAGTCCCCACCTTGACCTCCGAGTAATGTTCCTCATCCCTGAACAATATCTGTAGTCTGGCCGGGCATTATCCTGCTGACAGAGGCCACTGATGGTCCTGCTGCCATAAAGTTTAGGTAGGTGGAACATGTCACAGTAAGTTCCACATGATGCCAGGATACAAGGGGGAGATTTATCAAAACTTGTCCAGAGGAAAAGTTGCTCAGTTGCCCATAGTAATCTGGTTGCTATGGGCAACTGGGCAACTTCTCCTTTGCACCGGTTTTGATAAATCTCTCCCAAGGTCTCCAGCAGAACATCGCCCATCACACTGCCGCGCCATCTTGTCTTCTTCCCATAGGGCATCCTGGTGCCGTCTCTTCCCCAGGTAAGTGACGCACACGTACACGTCCATCCACTTGGTGGACATCTTGATCCATCAGACCAGGTGTCGTCTTCCATTGCTCCAGTTGTGGTGCTCACGTTCCCATTGTAGACACTTAGTAGTGGACACAGGTCAGCGTGGGCGCTCTCACCGGTTTTGGACTAGACAACAAGCTGTGATGCCCTGTGTGATCTGACTTCTAAGCAGTTTACTCTTCAGTGGCTCTTCTATAGGATCAGATGGGTTATCCTTTACTCCCCACATCTGTAAAATATTCTGTGCTTGGACAAATCTTAACCTGGGATAGTAGTGAGCACCTGCTCTTTTCTACCCCTGTAGCCATTGTAACCCCCCCCCCCACTGCTAATTTAACAGGAAGTATAAACTGCAGTTCTGTTCAGCTTTGTCGCTCACATATACAGTGGACCTGCTGGCGGTAGCGATCAGGGCAGGACCCTATACTATTTGTATCGACCTGCTCTACCACTGCTTTATCCCCTTTTCATGTTTCATAGTCACAGTGACCTTTGCCTCCCCAGTAGTCGTAGTAGGATTTTTCCCAGTTTATCTATAGACAGAGAAGGGCTTAGCCACCTACCATAGTGCTCTCTTAGTAGTCGTAATGGCACACTCCATAGTCTCCCCTAGTAGTCGTAATGGCACACTCCATAGTCTCCCCTAGTAGTCGTAATGGCACACTCCATAGTCTCCCCTAGTAGTCGTAATGGCACACTCCATAGTCTCCCCTAGTAGTCGTAATGGCACGCTCCATAGTCTCCCCTAGTAGTCATAATGGCACACTCCATAGTCTCCCCTAGTAGTCACAGAAGGACCACTCCAGCAGGACATTCTATAAGCTCACCTAGTAGTCACACTAGGATGCTCCATAGGCTGCTCTAGTAGTCACAGCTGGACAATCCATAGTCTCCTCCTGTAGTTGCAGCAGGACACTCCAGTCTCTCCTAGTAGTCACAGCAGGACACTTCATAGTCTTTTGTAGTAGTCATAGCAGGACAGTCCATAGTCTCCCCTAGTAGTCACAGCAGGACACTTCATAGTCTCTTGTAGTAGTCATAGCAGGACACCCCACAGTCTCTCTTAGTAGTCATAGCATGACACTTCATAGTCTCCCCTAGTAGTTGCAACAGGGCACTCCAAAGTCTGCCCTAGTAGTCAAAGCAGGACACTCCATAGACTTCTCTAATTGTCACTTCATAGCATCCCCTAGTAGTCATGGCAGGGCACTCCACAGACTTCTCTAATTGTCACAGCAGGACATTCCATAGGCTCCCCTAGTAGTGACACTAGGATGCTCCATAGGCTGCTCTGGTAGTCACAGCAGGACACGCCAAAGGCTCCTCTAGTAGTCACAGCAGGACACTCCACAGTCTCCCTTAGTAGTCATAACAGGACACTTCATAGTTTCCCCTAGTAGTTCAGCAGGGCACTCCAAAGTCTGCCCTAGTAGTCGCAGCAGGACACTGGATAGACTTTTCTAATTGTCACAGCAGGACACTTTATAGTCTTCCCTTAGTAGTCACAGCAGGACACTTCATAGTCTTCCCTTGTAGTTGCAGCAGGGCACCCCAAAGGCTCCCCTAGTAGTCACAGCAGGACACTTTATAGTCTTCCCTTGAAGTTGCAGCAGGGCACCCCAAAGGCTCCCCTAGTAGTCACAGCAGGACACTCCACAGTCTCCCTTAGTAGTCATAGCATGACACTTCATAGTTTCCCCTAGTAGTTCAGCAGGGCACTCCAAAGTCTGCCCTAGTAGTCACAGCAGGACACTCCATAGACTTTTCTAATTGTCACAGCAGGACACTTTATAGTCTTCCCTTGAAGTTGCAGCAGGGCACTTCATAGTCTTCCCTTATAGTTGCAGCAGGGCACTCCAAATGCTCCCCTAGTAGTCACAGCAGGACTCTCCCCAGTTCCTTTCAGTGTCTTTCCATTCTGTTGTTTTTCCTGGTGGACGGTCACATTTTCACAGGCACACTGTTATTGCTTTATTCTTAAAAGGGAACTTGTCATCTGTTTTATACTGCCCAAACCATGACCAGGGGGGTCCCGGAACACTATGATTAACTCTAAGAATCATAACACCCCGCTTCCATTTCATGCTGCCCCCTGTTTAAGAAGCATAAAACGGGTGAGAAGCAGAAGTCCACAGCTTCGTTACTTACTCCGGCCTCCATTGTCTTCTGAGCCGACAGATGAATAGTCCAGTTTTTCAATGATCTCTATGGCTCCCTGGACTCCTTTTTGTGCAGTTTACAGAGCAGCTTCCTATTATTAAAGGGGTATTCCATCTGCAGACATCCATGCTGTGTTCCCAGGACTCTCTCTTATACTGACCTGTTATTTGCGCTCTTCTCCCGCAGAGGTGTCGTACAGCTATTCAACGCCGTAAGAACCCATCAGAGCAAAATGAGTGATAAGATAAAAGAGGTCGGACACTCCGAAAGGAAGAAGAGCAAACTCATGCAATCTGTATCCAAGAAAGACTTTATCGACGTCCTGAGAGGGAAGGAGAGCAAGGGCGCGGCTGCAGAGCGACAGGGGACGAAAAAGGTGCGTTCTGTCTGCTGACGGAGTACAGAATATGTGTGTACTGACTCTGGCTCCATGACATAAGCTCTATAGAATAGGCCACTGTTTTCCAACTGGGGTGCCTCCAGCTGTTGCAAAACTACAACTCCCAGCATGACCAGACAGCCTCCGGCTGTCTGGGCATGCTGGGAGTTGTAGTTTTGAAACAGCCGGAGGCACCCCAGTTGGAAAACGCTGGAATAGGCCCTAGTTTTTGCTCAGCCATACCCCAGTGACCCAGCACTCTGTATATCATACAGTGATCCCTTAACCTACTATGGCCTGGGGTTACTATATTAACGGTCTTTTCTGGACCATTGTAACTTGAAACCATACCCAACATACAATGCTACGGACAGTCCAAATCTGTGAAACGTGTCAATAGCTAAAAGATCTGACCAATCAGAATGTGCATTTACTGGTAAAACGCCTGTATTACTGAAGTGCATGCACTGACTGGCTGTCTGGTAGCGCCCCCTACAGTACAGGGAGGTATTACATAGTAACATAGTTCATAAGGTTGAAAAAAAAGTCCATCAAATTTAACCTATATCCCTAATGAGTCCCTACTGAACTTGATCCAGAGGAAGGCAAAAAACCCTCATACTAGAGGTAAAAATTCCTTCCCGACTCCAAATATGGCCTCAGAATAAATCCCTGGATCAACGTTCTGTCCCTATGAATCTAGAATCCATAACCTGTAATGTTATTATTCTCCAAAAATGCATCCAGACCCCTTTTAAATTCTTTTACCGAGTTCACCATGACCACCTTCTCAGGCAGAGAATTCCACAGTCTCACTGCTCTTACAGTAAAGAATCCCCATCTGTGCTGGTGTAGAAACCTTCTTTCCTCTAAACATAGAGGATGCCCCCTTGTTATAGATACAGTCCTGGGTATAAATAGATGGGAGAGATCTCTGTACTGTCCCCTGATATATTTATACATAGTTATTAGGTCACCCCTAAACCTTCTTTTTTTCTAAACTGAATAACCCTAATTCTGATAATCTTTCTGGGTACTGTAGTCCTCCCATTCCCCGTATTAACCTGGTTGCCGTCTTTGAACCCTCTCCAGCTCCACTATATCTTTCTTGTACACTGGTGCCCAGTACTGTACACAGTATTCTATGTGTGGTCTGACCAGTACTGTACACAGTATTCTATGTGTGGTCTGACCAGTACTGTACACAGTATTTCATGTGTGGTCTGACCAGTACTGTACACAGTATTCCATGTGTGGTCTGACTAGTGATTTGTACAGCGGTAGAATTATTTCCTTGTCGTGGGCACCTATGCCCCTATTGATGCACCCCATGATTTTATTTGCCTTGGCAGCAGCTGCCTGACACTGGTCACTACAGCTAAATTTACTATTAACTAGACTCCCAAGTCCTTTTCCACGTCAGTCGTCCCAAGTGTTCTCCCATTTAATACATAATCCCAGCCCGGATTTTTCTTGTGCCCATGTGCATTACCTTACATTTATCAGTGTTGAACCTCATCTGCCACTTCCCAGCCTAAACCTCCAACCTATCCAGATCCATTTGTAATACTTCACTGTCCTCTATAGTGTTATCTACTATACACAGTGTACTGTCCTCTATTGTATCATCTACCATACAAAGTGCACTGTCCTCTTTTGTGTTTACCGCTTTACAGAGTTTAGTATCATCTACAAAGATTGCTACTTTACTATTCAACCCCTCTACAAGGTCATTAATAAATATATTAAATAGAACAAGACCCAAGACAGACCCCTGTGGTCCCCACTAGTAACAGTCACCCAATCAGAATAAGTAACATTAATAACCCCCCTCTGTTTCCTATCACTGAGCCAGTTACTTACCCACTTACACACATTCTCCCCCAGCCCGATCCTTCTATGTGGCACCATATCAAATGCTTTTGAAAATTCCAGATATACGACATCCAGTGATTGCCCCTGGTCCAGTCTGGAGCTCACCTCCTCATAAAAGCTGATCAGGTTAGTTTGACAGGACCGATCCCTCATAAAGCCATGCTGGTATGGGGTAAATTCACAAATACCCCCTAGAGGGTCTACGGGCACTTATATACCAAACAACAACCTTGGGGATGTAAGTCCCCTCAGGGAAACCCTGAATAGAGACCCTCTACGGTCTAAAACTTAACTTTTAATAATTACAAATTAATATTAAAGGTGCTCAAAAATTTCCACTAGGTGGCAATATGTATTTAAAATTACAGTCTGTATTAGTAAAGTTTTTTAATGCATTCTATGCAGGATGGTCTGACACCATCTATAGACATAGTGTCACTGCGCACCGTGATCCATCCATTTTATGACAATGGGACTGAGCTAAAATCTACTCCTCTGGCTCACAGGAGCAGAGGAGTAGATTTTAGCTCAGTCCCATAGAATGCATTAAAAAACTTTACTAATAGGGACTGTAATTTTAAATACATATTGCCACCTAGTGAAAATTTTTGAGCACCTTTAATATTAATGTGTAATTATTAAAAGTTAAGTTTTAGACCGTAGAGGGTCTCTATTCAGGGTTTCCCTGAGGGGACTTACATCCCCAAGGTTGTTGTTTGGTATGCTGGTATGGGGTCATACATTTATTTTTATCAAGATATTCCAAAATAGCATCCCTTAGAGAACCCTCAAATAATTTACATACAACGGAGGTTAAACTAACAGTCCTATAATTCCCGGGGTCACCTTTTGACCCCATTGTAAATATTGGCACCACATTTGCCATGCGCCAATCCAGGGGAACAGTCCCTGTTACTATAGAGCCCCTGAAAATTAAATAGGGGTCTGTCTATTACATTACTTAATTCCTTTAGAACACGGGGGTGAATGCCATCTGGACCTGGTGATTTGTCTATTTAGATTTTTTGCAGGCGGCACTGTACTTCTTCCTGGATTAGACAGGTGACCTGTACTTCTTCCTGGGTTAGACAGGTGACCTGTACTGGGGAGTTTACCTTATCACACTGTATTTCACCTGGCATTTTATTTTCCTCGGTGAATACAGTGGAGAAGAATTTGTTTAATATATTAGCTTTTTCCTGATCCCGTTATCATTTCTTCCTCATCGTTTTTTAAAGGGCCTACACTTTCATTTTTGACCTTTTTGCTATTTATATAGTTAAAAACATTTGGGGGTTAGTTTTACACTCTTTGGCAATGAATCTTTCTTTTAAGGTATATACATCTTACAGTGAGAACTTAAGATATTCTTAAAAGTCTCTCATTTATCCCATTTTATATTGTTAAGGGCTTCTCTGAGTTGATCAAACTTTGTCTTCCTAAAGTTTATTGTTTTTGTGGCCCCTCGAGAGATTCCCTTATTGAAGAACAAGTTATAATGTATTATATTATGATCACTATTTCCTAGGTGTCCTTCTACCTGCACATTAGTTACTCTGTCAGGTCTGTTGGTTAATATTAAGTCTAGTAGGGCGCCCCCTCTGGTCAGGACCTGCACCATTTGGGACAGATAATTGTCTTTAGTTATAGTCAGAAACCTGTTTCCTTTATGAGATTCACAGGTCTCAGTCTCCAATTTATATCAGGATAGTTAAAGTCCCCATTATTATAACCTCATTCTGATTTGCTGCCTTGTTTATTTGCCTCAGTAATTGATCTTCTGCCTCTTCCATTATGTTTGGGGGCTTATAACAAACCCCTATCCGAATTTTTTTATTTTTATCTCCATATATTTCTACCCATAATGACTCCACATTATCGTTTCCCTCCCGTATATCCTCCCACAATGCGGCCTTCAGACTAGACTTTACATAGACAGACTCCTCCCCCTTTCCGTTTTGTCCGATCCTTCCTGAATAGGCTATAACCCTGTATGTTGACCGCCCAGTCACAGCTATCGTCCAACCAAGTCTCTGTTATACCCACTATGTCACAATTCTCCTCAGACATCAACTACTCCAGTTCCTCTGTTTTATTGGTCAGACTTCTGGCATTAGTCAACATGCAATTAGTACAATAGTACATGTTCTCTATACTCTTTACCTGTATTACTGAAGTGCATGCACTTACTGGTGTCTTGTAGCGCCCCCTACAGTACAGGGAGGTATTACATGTTCTGTACTACTCTTTACCTGTATTACTGAAGTGCATGCACTGACTGGTGTCTGGTAGCACCCCCTACAGTACAGGGAGGTATTACATGTTCTCTATACTCTTTACCTGTATTACTGAAGTGCATGCACTGACTGGTGTCTGGTAGCGCCCCCTACAGTACAGGGAGGTATTACATGTTCTGTACTCTTTACCTGTATTACTGAAGTGTATGCACTGACTGGTGTCTGGTAGCGCCCCCCCCTACAGTACAGGGAGGTATTACATGTTCTTTATACTCTTTACCTGTACCAGGGTTAGCTGCTCCTTTGGACATCAGGTGAGGGCGGCTCCATGTTACTTTTTTTGGACACTGTTTTGTACTGTTCAGGACCCTGAAGAAGCTCCTGTCCTCTACATAAACAGTGATTACAGCTCCCAGCAGATCTTTATTACTTTTATATGTAAGGATTTGCTTTATCTATATCATTATCTACTTACAGTGGTCCCTCAGCATACGATGGTAATCCTTTCCAAATGGACAATCGTTTGTTGAAACCATCGTATGTTGAGGGATCCGTGCAATGTAAAGTATAGGACAGTGGTCTACAACCTGCGGACCTCCAGATGTAGCAAAACTACAACACCCAGCATGCCCGGACAGCCAACGGCTGTCTGGGCATGCTGGGAGTTGTAGTTTTGCAACATCTGGAGATCCGCTGGTTGAAGACCACTGGTATTGGAGGTTATACTCTTGTGTCCCCGCCGCTCCGGACCGTCACCGCTCATCACCGCTGCCCTGGATGTCGCCGTCCATCGCTGTCGCCGCGTCCCCGCGGTGTCCCCGACGCTCCGGCAAGGCCTCTGCTTCCCTGGCATCCTCGCTCTCCGTCGCCGTCATCACGTCGCTACGCACGCCGCTCCTATTGAATGACGGGACAGTGTGCGCAGCGACGTGATGACGATGGAGAGCGCCGAATATGGAGGGATCCTGAAGAGGACGCGCCGGAGCCCCGAGGACAGGTAAGTGATCGTCAGCGGAGCACAGGGGGCACCGTAAATGGTTATCCGGGGGCAGCTGAAGCAGTCTGCGCTGCCGGATAGCCGATTACCTGATGGCCCCGACATACAAAAGCATCGGATGTTGATTCTGCCTTCAACATGCGATGGTCTCTGAGAGGCCATCGTATGTTGAAATGATCGTATGTCGGGGCCATCGTAGGTCGGGGGGGGGGGGGGAGTCACTGTATTTTTCTTTAATCCTCACTTTTTCCTATTTTTGGATGACATTTTGAGGGCTTTAGAACCATCTACCAGATATTCATAGAGTTATGGTCTTAACATACAATGGTCGTCCTGGAACCAATTAATAATATTGTAACTTGAGGGAGCACTCTACCTTTTTTACTGGGTAGCTATTGCAGCAACAGTTTTACTATTTATGTCAACGCAAGAAAATACAAATGTCTAATTTTTTATTCTGGTTTGAGAAGTACTGAAGCTTTGCCTGCAGGGGGCAGTGTTGTCTTTAAAATCATAGTAAATGAACATCTCTTGTATTTGGCCTGACTTATTACAGATGTGACTGGGACCATTCCCCCCACTGAGGACCAACTTATCCTGTTGTACACTTGTTATTGTAGATAATAAAAAAGAAAAAATGTTCTGGATAGTTGTTGTCAGTGTTTCCCAACCAGTGTGCCCCCAGCTGTTGCAAAACTACAACTCATTGGAAAACACTGAGGTTAAAGACTTTGGTAGAGGAGATTCTGTGTAGTTAAACACCTCTCCTTCAGCTCTATCTGTATACTACTGCTGCCATCTCAATGGGATCAGGATATATACTATTTATTCCCCGCCAGCTCTATCTGTATACTGCTGCTCTCTATGGGATCAGGATATATAGTAGTTATACACCTTTCCTTCAGCTCTATCTGTATACTGCTGCTATCTCTATGGGATCAGGATATATAGTAGTTATACACCTTTCCTTCAGCTCTATCTGTATACTACTGCTATCTCTATGGGATCATAATATATAGTTATTATACACCTCTCCTCCAGCTCTATCTGTATACTGCTGCTGCCATCTCTATGGGATCAGTATATATAGTTGTTATTCACCTCTCCTCCAGCTCTATCTGTATACTGCTGCTACCATCTCTATGGGATCAGGATATATATACTATTTATTCCCCGACAGCTCTATCTGTATACTGCTGCTGCCATCTCTATGGGATCAGGATATATATACTATTTATTCCCCGACAGCTCTATCTGTATACTGCTGCTGCCATCTCTATGGGATCAGTATATATAGTTGTTATTCACCTCCCCTCCAGCTCTATCTGTATACTGCTGCTACCATCTCTATGGGATCAGGATATATAGTAATTATAAACCTCCCTACAGCTCTATCTGTATACTGCTGCTATCTCTTTGGGATCAGGTTATATAGTAGTTATACACCTCTCCTCCAGCTCTATCTGTATACTGCTGCTGCCATCTCTATGGGATCAGGATATATAGTAATTATACACCTCCCTACAGCTCTATCTGTATATTGCTGCTATATATTTGGGATCAGGCTATATATAGAAGATATACACCTCTCCTAAAGATGTGTTGACACATCACATTTTTGATGCTTTTCTTTCCATGATTTTTCCCAAATTCGTGGCAAAAACAATTTTATTGCAATTGTGCAAATATTCTGGGTTGTATGTCAAGTTTTTAAGGTGACCTACGACGTAATTCTAGGTCATTGGCTGTTAATTAAACGGGGGCCACACAATACTTCATTCAGCTCTAAGCATCCTAAGGGTCCATGTTGCATCACGCCCCCCCCCCCCCCCCCCCCCCCCCCCATTCTCCTCCTTCACTTAACTCAGTGGTCCCCAAACTGTGGCCCTCCAGATGTTGCAAAACTACAATTCCCAGCATGCCTGGACAGCCGTTGGCTGTCCAGGCATGCTGAGAGTTGTAGTCTTGCAACATCTGGAGGGCCACAGTTTGAGGACCACTGCCTTAAAGGAGTTATATATATATAAAAAAAAAGTTTTTTCCTGGATATCAACTGGCTCCAGAAAGTTAAACAGATTTGTAAATGACTTCTATTTAAAAAAAAATCTTAATCCTTTCAGTACTTATGAGCTTCTGAAGTTAAGGTTGTTCTTTTCTGTCTAAGTGCTCTCTGATGACACCTGTCTCGGGAAACGCCCAGTTTAGAAGCAAATCCCCATAGCAAACCTCTTCTAAACTGGGCGGTTCCCGAGACAGGTGTCATCAGAGAGCACTTAGACAGAAAGGAACAACCTTAACTTCAGAAGCTCATAAGTACTGAAAGGATTAAGATTTTTTTAATAGAAGTCATTTACAAATCTGTTTAACTTTCTGGAGCCAGTTGATATATATATATATATATATATATATATATATATATATATATATATATATATAAGTTTTTTCCTGGAATACACCTTTAACTCCTCTGAACAGAATGTGCTGTAAATGTCCTTCTAAAAAGTGCCTAGTAGGCAACTGGGTTTTCCTTAAATCTCCTTGGCACTGAGCGTCGCCTCTCGTGAGCTAATGCCTCTAATAATGGGCCCAGTTTTCCTTCCATCTGAACTCCCCTGCCCGAGTCCTCTCCTGGAAAATGTTTGTGTGGTTTATATTCGGTAATAGACGAGATGTAAAAAAACAAATGTTTCCTGGTGGCGCGGCGGTAACAGAGTGTGCGGAGCCGTGGTATCGCAGTGTTGTGTTTACACTTTGATGTGCGCTGGCCGGGGCGGGGGACGCGCTTGGCCCCTTTCTACCTCGGTGGGTTTTTTCTCTCTCTCCGTCTAAGTGCTTTTTGGATGCCAGGGAGCCGAGCTTGATCCAATTACCACATAAACAGATTGTCATATGGTTTTTGTTTGTGCGTACCCTGGCCACGCCGAAGGTTACTTTACCATCGAAGGGTTTTATGTCTTCCAATAACAGATACTCGGTATCAGACGCCCGATACGGAAAAGGGGTTACTTCAGACCCCCCATCAAAAGCTGAGGCTGCTGGGAGGCTTTTAGCATATAAAGAGGGGCTTTACCTTATTCTTTGCAACTTTTTGCTTTTTAAAAGGTGTCTCTGCTCTGGCTGACAGACTCCATGTAACTGTCACTGACCGAGTCCATGGGGAAGGTTTAAGACTACTCCTCCCTCTTATGTGCAGATTCAGAGAAGGGGAGTTGTAGTATGAAGCTGCTGTGCTATCCCTGGCAATGACTACTGAGTTACTGAGATCTAATGAAAGGTCCGGGCTGAATGGGGCCAGTTACATCCTGACGTATAGTCAACATTACGTATCATATTAGCACCATCTGGGAAGCTGTACTCACTATTCTGCTGGGGAGGTCACTGTGTACATACATTACATTACTTATCCTGTACTGATCCTGAGTTATATCCTGTATTATACTGCAGAGCTGTACTCACTATTCTGCTGGTGAGGTCACTGTGTACATACATTACATTACTTATCCTGTACTGATCCTGAGTTATATCCTGTATTATACTCCAGAGCTGTACTCACTATTCTGCTGGTGAGGTCACTATGTACATACATTACATTACTTATCCTGTACTGATCCTGAGTTATATCCTGTATTATACTCCAGAGCTGTGCTCACTATTCTGCTGGGGGGGTCACTGTGTACATACATTACATTACCTATCTTGTACTGATCCTGAGTTATATCCTGTATTATACTGCAGAGCTGTACTCACTATTCTGCTGGTGGGGTCACTGTGTACATTCATACTCCAGAGCTTGCTTCATTCACTGACAGCCAGCAGAGTACATACTTATAAGATTTGTACGTTCTATTAGGAAGTCGCAGAATTTTTCCGTTGTGCAACAATTTGGGCTTTGAAAGGAGAAACCTGCACAGTGAATGAGCGTATATTCGGCGTCTCCAGCTTTATCTACGTTCACGCTCCCTGTACACCTTGAAAGAGTTTATTATAGATTGTGCCGTCCTGAGCTTTGGATTTCATTAACTTTACGGTTTTTACGATCTGCGCTTCACATCTACAGCCAAGAGAGCCTGACTGCATGTTCATCAGGATTACATTAAAATTAATACGTACCTCCACATCACATAGCACTTGAGGTAATTTGTAGAAGGTTTTTTCTTCTGTAGAATTGATGTCGAATACAATAGCGGTGGCAGCAGTTTTTTTTTAAGGTTATAGGTTTTTTTAGGTTATGTGATTTATTTGGCTCCGCCAAAAGAACATCACAGAAGCTCACCAAGAATGAGTAGTCGACCAAGAACACCCAACAGTAGTCAGAATATTAGAGAGGAGGAGCCGAAAAACAATGAAATGGCCAACAGCCACGCCGGACAATTAGAGGGTGGAGGTGAGGTGTGGGTTAAGGTCACCACTTATGGGGCTCTTCTGCATTTTGAGCTTTCTCCCTACCTGCACCTAATGGCCAAATCCAGAACATCCACCCTACCTTGGAGTAGCCATTAGGCCAACCCGTTCTCTGAAGCTTCTACTCCATGTGTAGATCCATTCCAATTCTGTGGCCCTGCTGTCAGCCATAACAGGTACTACCCTCGATCTAAGCCAAACACGTTCTGGGCGATTCGTGCTCCCAGTCAGTACAGAGATGGTTTCTGGTCAGGCTTTGATGTGAGACTGGCTGGTGGGTCTCCTTAAAGGGGTTCACTGGCAAAAAACATCTTATCCCCTATCCAAAGAATAAGGGATAAGATGTCTGATCGCGGGGTCAGCGGCGGCATCCGGAACACGGAAGCTCCAGGAGCCGTCACGCCTCCTTCCATAGACATGAATGGAGGGGGAGTGGCGGCTGTAGTCGCCAGTCATCCGGCACGGAGCGGAGTTCGCTACGAGCAAGGATTTCCTGTGTGCCGTGCCGGAGATAGCGGGGGTCTCCAGCAGTGGGATCCCCGCAATCGGACATTTTATCCCTTGTTGGATAAGATGTTTTTTGCCGGAGTACCCTTTTAAGGAGATCGCCAAACAGACATATTGAGACTTATGTAAGCCATGCAATGCTTCATGGGAATAAAGTATGCAAAGTTGCTCTCTGCTGCCACCTATTTCATAAAAATCTCAACCTATCCAATAAATTGGTGCCCTGCTCTCCCTGTCTATCTGCCCACAGTGGTCTTTCCAGGAGTGCTGTTTACAAGCCGGACATAGTACTTAAACATCTGATGACTATTTGCCCCCTTTAACATGGAGTGTGATGTAGAAGTTATTGATGCCCATATGGCGCTCATTATATTTGGGACGCGGGCCAGCGTTCTCCTTTCATATCTCCCAGTGTTTTTATCAAGGTACTGCGTTATCCTTATTCAACCTATTGCTTTTTTTTTGTGTGTGTGTCATTGTCTTTCCCGGGGTCTTTTACTCTGTTCTGGTTTTTCGGTCCACGGCATTTAATTTATTTGTGGCCCTTTGGGGAAGAATGAATCAGATCAAACACACACGTTCTTGCACGGCTTGTTTGCCAAGATCTCTGCTCCAGGAATCATATTTGGGGGGTTTATGAAGTCACTTCCATCTAAGAGGGTAATACATCTATGTGAGCTTTCTCGTGTCATGCTCTGGTTTTATTTTATAATAACCCGGTCTCATGTTGCTCGTGTTCTTGATGACTTGGTTCTTGGCTACTGGAAATGTTAAGATGTTTAGCTTAAATCCTCCTGCCGACTGGCTCATCGTTTTCTTGAGGTTAAAGAAAGTTACAAGCTGGGACACTTGGATGTTCTTAAAGCTAAAAACAAATTGTTTCCGTAGTTAAGAAACTTTTTTTTTTTCTGGTTCTAACCGTTGTAGAAGTAGGAAAGCTTAGAAATAATAGAAAAGAGAGAATCCTTGTGTCATTCTTCACCTTCTCAGGACATGCACTATAAGGGTAGGGTCACATGTAACAGATCCGCAGCGTATTTTACGCTGCTGATCCGCCGGTGACTCGACCCAGAGTGTGCATCCAGCTGTTGCCCCACCCCCTGGCCTCGCCGCAGCAGCAATCCGCCGCTCTTGAGCTGCCACACGGGCCTGCGAGTTGCCACCCGCATGCGCAGTGTACACAGACATCATGGCTGCTCCACGATGACTGAGTATACTGCTGTGCACTCAGCAACTCGCGGGCCCATGTGGCTGCACGGAGCGGCAGATTGCCACTGCGACCAGGCCAGGGGGCTGGGCAGGTGGTGACAACAGTTGGAGGCACACTATGGTTCGGGTCACCGGCGTATCCGCAACGTAAAATGCGATGCTGATCCGTTACGTGTGATCCTACCCTTAAAGGAGTATTCCAGCGCCTACAAATGTATCCCCTATCCACAGGAGTGTCTTTACCTCTAGGACCCCACGCAATCTCCGAAACAAAGACCTAACTCTCCCCACTGAATAGTATGGCGGGCCAGAATGCGCTCCATTGTGTGTGAGCGTGCCGAAGGTACCCAAGCAATGTTTCCCGAGCGCGGTCTTCAGGTACCCCCAACAGATCATTTTTTTTAGGATTTCCTTAGTATTTCACTAACTTTCATTAACTGACCACAATTTATATCACCTGTGAAAGCCTAAGGAAAGCCTGAAAACTTGACCTGTTGGGGGTGCTTGAGGAGTACGCTTGGAAACCACTGCCATAGACAATTAATGGAGCACATGCCGATCCACCACTCCATTTTGCTCAGTGTTTCATCGCGTTGTGTCATGATCAGCTGATCACCTCTGGTCTGCCTTCCCCAACAGGAGGCTAGGTAAGTATAGGTTTTTTGTCCCTACTCCAAGCAGAATATGAATTTGAGCAAAACACTGGCTGACCCTGTTAATCTAATGTATCTGGGCACCTTAAAGGGGTTATCCAGGAATATATATATATATATATATATATATATATATATATGTAAAAGGTATAGTGGAGAGCAGCACTCCTAATCTTTAGGTGCTGGTGCAGGCAGCCGAATAGACCTCGGTCACAGGTCTCAAGGTAGAGGCAGAAAAAAATGGTTGCAGCACTCAAATATAGTGAAAAAAGTAGTGGTAGCTTTAATCCATCAAAAATTACAGATGCAACGTTTCTGCTGCCAGTGCAGCCTTTTTCATGCTTGAAAAAGGCTGCACTGGCAGCAGAAACGTTGCATCTGTAACTTTTCATGGATTAAAGCTACCACTACTTTTTTCACTATATTTGAGTGCTGCAACCATTTTTTTTCTGCCTCTATATATATATATCAACTGGCTCCAGAAAGTTAAACAGATTTCTAAATTACTTCTATTAAAAAATCTTAATCCTTTCAGTACTTATGAGCTTCTGAAGTTAAGGTTGTTCTTTCCTGTCTAAGTGCTCTTTGATGACACGTGTCTCGGGAACCGCCCAGTTTAGAAGCAAATCCCCATAGCAAACCTCTTCTAAACCGGGCGATACCCGAGACACGTGTCATCAGAGAGCACTTAGACAGAAAAGAACAACCTTAACTTCAGAAGCTCATAAGTACTGAAAGGATTAAGATATTTTAAAAGAAGTAATTTACAAATCTGTTTAACTTTCAGGAGCCAGTTGATATATAAAAAAGTTTTTTACTGGATAACCCCTTTAAGACCAGCACTTTAAGAAAGCATGCACACAGCAGTGACATGTTAGGCTAGGTTCAGACTACGGAATTTCCGACAGAAATTCAGTCGTAAAATTTCCGTCAGAAATTCCGCTTGCTAAAATGTCTAGTGTAGTGAATGGTTTTCCGTTCACAAATTCACACTTCGGAATTTGTGAAGCGGAAAATCCGCTTAGAAATTTCCGCCTGAAGAAAGGCAGTGCTCTTTCTTCAGGCGGAATTCCTCGCGGAACACATTGCAGTCTATGGGAGACTGCAGTGTCCGCGCGGTCCTAGCGCCGACTTATTCAGTCGGCGCAGGCGGAACTCAGAATCTCCGGGCGGAAATTTTCTGCCCGGAGATTCCGTAGTCTGAACCTAGCCTAACAGGCCCTGCTGTGGCACGCAAAGTCCCTCAGGGTCTATATCCTACCCTATAAACAGTGCTTCTAACGGAGGATGCCATAGTCCCCCATGCCATGAATTGTGCCATATTTTCTCTACCACAGTTCTGTGATATTCTCACTTTTCGCGTGTGGATTTTTATAGGCATGACATTATGAATCAGTACCACATGGATCCCCAAAACAGCTCCCCTCCCCATAGGCTTGTGCCCAGACACACAGCTTTATCTCATGAAATTATGAGCAAACGGCATACATGTTTTAAAACATGGTTCAAATCTTGACACGTTTCGAGCGCATGCGCTCGAAACGTGTCAAGATATGAACCATGTTTTAAAACATGTATACTGTTTACATTTAGAGTAAGATGCAAAAACTTCTAGACTCTCAATATTACCCATGTATTTGTCACCAGTACTGTCAAATTCTCGCTTTGGAGGGGTCAATAAGTAAATCCTAAATAAGAGGTTGTCATTCTGGTCCATCATAGTCAGTAGTTATGTTCTAAAACCGTAGTTGAGACACAATCCCATTGAGCTCCACTTTCACGTGAAGGCTCAGTCACTGGGTGGTCTCCTGTTCGCCCCTTTTCATTGTCTGGTTTAATAGGTGAGCTCTCGAGCCCTCGCAGCCTGGCACCTCTTGACATTTCATGTAAACAGAGATTCCTCTGGCCTTACCGCTCTGTGTAGTCAGGGATTACATCCATTATCTGCCTTGTGTACATATAAGCCACTCTCTTAGGCTGTAGCAAATTGACACAGCTAACCAAACATCCAAATACTCAAGTGTCAGTCGTCCTAAAGTCCACTGAGACTACTCATGTGTAAAGAGTTTTTCCTGAATGTTTGGCTCTTCAGCTGCTTCGATTTCTGGGATTTTTCTCATCCATTTTGTTTTCTGGCCGCAGTCGTCTTCTCTTTTCATTTCTTACCAAGATGGTCTTATTTTTAAATAACCTGGTTGTCCTTAGTTGGCCAAAACCAGATATCACTTCAGACGGGAAGGTTCTACCTCATCTGGGTCAACGGGTTATTTGCTTCCTTATAGGGTACCCTGGCATAACTTTACTCCACAGTGAGTGTTTAGTTACCCTATAGCATCTCTGGAAAATGAAACAGTTGGACTGCCATATACTGCACAGCCATGTATGGTCCACTGAAACAAGGGACAGTCTTTGTTGCCTGACTTTGTACTGAAAACATAATGGTGCTGAGTAGAGCACTGCATCGGGATTGACATCCAACGGGAACACAATGTAAAGCTTGCAGGCGGTTATGAGCTTGTTGCAGATGGTCAGGCACTATGCCGGCAGGTCCTGCAAATCTCACACTACCGCACCGAAAACCTCTATAAGTTAGGTCTCATCCTCCCTTCCAGAGTCCCAGCTGAGCTTGCCCAGTGTCATGCTTGGTGCTTTGCGCATGCACAGCCTCTTGTCCGGCTGTCCCATCCCCCCCCCTCCCCCGTTGACTCGAGGTGGTACACTAAGCAACGTAGTATGTACAACGGCCTGCCCTGGAGCAGCACCCTTTTTCACTCCACCAGCCAATATACACATACATAGGTCACGGGTGACTGCAGGTTGCCCACTGTATAATCCGCCCTGCTGATGTGTATGAGTTGGATTCACACATACTTTTATTCATTCCATAAATTAATTTCTACTCACTTATAATCCTCATGGCGTGGGGAGGTACAGAGGTTTGTGCAGAGTATTATACTGTAATGTCTTTATATTCCTTTACACATGTGGGTATGAGCAGAGTATTACACTCTAGTGTCTGTACATTCCTATATTAGCAGCAGCAGGCGCGATTGGACACGTTATCAGAGCGCCTTGCAGGAGTGGTCAAAAATCCATTGGGAGCGGGATTAAAAACAAGTCACGCGCAGGGCTCTAGTGCTGAGCATGCGAGGTCATAGGAGCAGACAAACCAAAATGACAGTTCTGGGTTGGACATATGACTGACTCTGAAGGACCCCATTGACTTATAATAGGATCCATTAAAGGCAAAAAAAAGTATCACCTATCCACAGGAGTAGCTCATCCTGGAGGGTAGGGGGGTTGGGTTGGGTTTGGTGGTCGCAGATGTTGGGGCCTCCCGTGATCACAGAGACTGGACACTGGCACTCAATGAGGAGCGCGTGCCGAGTATAGCTCTCAGGCATCATCGGCGCTCCTATAGGCATTAATGGAGCGCATTAGCAGTAGATTACACACTCTCCTGACTGAGAGTGTCAGGGTCCCGTCCCAGTGATCGCGGGGTGCCCCAGTGGTTGGACCCCGTGATCAACTAATTATACCCTATCCTGTGGTGTCCCTGATTTGAACAGTACTGTTTTTTGTGCTGTTCATGTCATCAAATATGATAGAATTTTTGATGGAGCTTCTGAATGGAACCACCAGATGATGTGAACAACTGGGGGAACCCAGTCCATACATTGGCCAAAAGTTCATGTATTGAATTAATGAATAGGATAAGTTAGAAAGTTGCTGCTAGACACCTTTTGGCTGCGACTAGGTTCTCCCCAAGAAATTCAGCATGCCCAATGCTTCTCCCAACATCTACGGGAGCAGTTTTGACCATAATCTAAACAATATGGCCAGCTATATACACCAGTGTGTTGGTTGAAGAAGATCAGATCCATTGTGGCTCTTAGGTTCTTCTGGTTTTAGCATTCTGAGCTTTGACTTTTGCACTGGGGAACATAGGAATGAGCCATCCCAGAATCTGTAACAGGTGCGTGGAGCTAAAAACCCAACAAAGCTTGTGGTCTTTATCTTGGCTATTTGTAAAGGAGGGCAGAAAACACAAAAGACCCCAGAATGTTTAATAGGCTGGCATTGTGTCAGGGCTGTGCTAATAAAGGAAAGCTCCTTTACACAAGTTTATCACTTGGATTTCGGCTGTTTACAAGCAAATACCACAGAGTTATTAGTAGAGCACAGAATGTCTTAGAGCTGGATCGGAGGGATGGACTGTCTGGAGCAAAAACCATAATCTACAAAGCCTATAATTCTAGGTCTCGGTTTTAGTCTCTACCCATCATGTGTCTTCAGTAGAGACGTACATATTGTGGCTCTTACTTTTGTGTCTTGAATTTACTAGGCGATAATACCTCATGGCTATAAGTATTGCCGATCCCATTGTATCCCTATGAGCCTTCCAATGTAGAGATGGTCCGGCACCGTACAGTCAGCCATAGAGGATCATATACGGGGGTGCTGTACAATAAGCAGACAAAGTGTTTACAGAAGTGTCAATTCATAGAAAGGAATAATGAATGAATGCATTCACCCGTTAGGACAACTTGCTAGTAGAACTTTATTCTAAAAAGCAGTGAGAGTACAGCAGGTTTAATCAGGGAGCAACCTCGCGGCAACAGACTGTTTCCTGCGCCCAAGCGCTCTGCGCTTGGGCGCAGGAAACAGTCTGTTGCCTCGAGGTTGCTCCCCGATTCTACCTACTGTTCTCTCACTGCCCTTTGAGCATTATTGGTGGCTGCATAGGGGTTATCTGAGGACAACACCACCTCTCCATGTGTCCTATTAGGACATATAGACTATCATAGAATGGATACTTTGCTTGGAACCCAATGCATCTTTGCCTGACATGGACACATTTTATTGGGCACTACGTAATACAATATTTCCCGGCATCTGCCACTTCATATCTAGAATCTTGGTGCTCATGCTGATCACTGGTGGTGATAGAAGGACTTGTAGTGCTGATCTGATTAGTATGCTGGCATTAGCGTTGGTGTCTTTGTGAGACAACCCCTTTTTTAAGACCAGTTGCCCATCTGTTAAAAATTTTTCCGAATTGTTCCACAATTGATGAGTATGATACTACTCAAAAAAATGGGGAACACTTAAACAACACAATGTAACTCCAAGTCAATCACACTTCAATTAAATCACACTGTCTACTCAGGAAGTAACACTGATTGACAATCAATTGCACATGCTGTTGTGCAAATGGAACAGACAACAGATGGAAATTATAGGCAATTAGCAAGACACCCCCAACAATGGAGTGGTTCTGCAGGTGGTGACCACTGACCACTTCTCAGTTCCTATGCTTTCCTGGCTGATGTTTTGGTCACTTTTGAATGCTGGCGTGCTTTCACTCTAGTGGTAACATGAGATGGAGTCTACAACCCGCACAAGTGGCTCAGGTAGTACAGCTCATCCGGGATGACACATCAATGTAAGCTGTGGCAAGAAGGCTTGCTGTGTCTGTCTGCGTAGTGTCCAGAGCATGGAGGCGCTACCAGGAGACAGGCCAGTACATCAGGAGATGTGGAGAAGGCCGTAGGAGGGCAACAACCCAGCAGCAGGACCGCTACCTCTGCCTTTGTGTAAGGAGAAGCACTGCCAGAGCCCTGCAAAATGAACTCCAGCAGGCCACAAATGTGCATGTGTCCACTGAAACGGTCAGAAAGACTCCATGAGGGTGTTATGAGGGCCCGACATCCACAGGTGGGGATTGTGCTTACAGCCCAAAACCATGCAGAACGTTCGGCATTTACCAGAGAGCGCCAATATTGGCAAATTCGCCAATGGCACCCTGTGCTCTTCACAGATGAAAGCAGGTTCACACTGGGCACATGTGACAGACGTGACAGAGTCTGGATACGCTGTGGAGAACATTCTGCTGCCTGCAACATCCTCCAGCATGACCGGTTTGGCGATGGGTCAGTAATGGTGTGGGGTGGCATTTCTTTGGGGGGGCCGCACAGCCCTCCATGTGCTTGCCAGAGGTAGCCTGACTGCCATTAGGTACCAAGATGAGATCCTCAGACCCCTTGTGAGACCATATGCTGGTGCGGTTGGCCCTGGGTTTCTCCTAATGCAAGACAATGCTAGACCTCATTTGGCTGGAGTGTGTCAGCAGTTCCTGCAGGAGGAAGGCATTGATATGTACTGGCCGCTCGTTCCCCAGACCTGAATCCGATTGAACACATCTGGGACATCATGTCTCGCTCCATCCACCACAGACTGTCCAGGAGTTGGCGGATGCTTTAGTCCAAGTCTGGGAGGACATGCCTCAGGAGACCATCCGCCACCTCATCAGGAGTATGCCCAGGTGTTGTAGGGAGGTCATACGGGCACATGGAGGCCACACACACTACTGAGCCTCATTGTGACCTTTAAGGACATTACATAAAGTTGGATCAGCCTCTAGTGCGGTTTTCCACTTTGATTTTGAGTGTGACTCCATATCCAGACCTCCATGGGCAGTGTACAGTTCGTCATTTCTTCTACACTCAGATTCCGACTTCGGCTGGTTCTTCTGCCTCATTGACTCTAACTTTTATTTGTCTCTGCTGTTTGGTAAGTGAGAACCATCAACTGCTCTTCCACAAGATGGGGCTCAGATTGTCCCTTTTATAGAGCTCATACTCATGAGTATATATTTACATAGCACCATCATAGTCCACCTCATGGTCCTTTGTCAACCCACAGGTTCTATTGTGAATTTGTGGGTTTCATGGGTCAAACAGGACTCCTTGACAACTTCTTGAGATGGCAATAGGCATCATAGATTTTATGCATCATGAGATGGATAAGAAGCTTATTACTCCATCCATATCTTAGGTCCTTACCCTTGTTACTTCGAGGAACTGGTTTGGATGATGATCAATGTGTGTGTGTGTGAACGGTTTGTTGGTGGAAACTAACCTCAGACTTTAAAAGGCGTACAGCATTTTTTTAAATCAACTGGTGCTAGAAAGTTAAACAGATTTGTAAATTACATGTACTTCGATTTAAAATCTGAATCCTTCCGGTACGTATCAGCTGCTGTATGCTCTAGAGGCAGTTGTGTAGTTCTTTTCTGTCTGACCACAGTTCTCTCTGCTGACACCTCTGTCCATGTCAGGAACTGTCCAGAGTAGGAACAAGTCCCCATATCAAACCTGGATGCCAAGGAGAAATTAGCAATCTCGACACTGCACTGCTGATATCCATCCGGGTTGTGATGTATGCATGAGAGGTGTCGCCCAGCGTTGTGCCCTAGGTGCTCCTACATGGACAAAGAGAATTTGACACAGGTAAAAATAGTTAAAAAAAACTGTGAGGCGGATGTACCGCGAAACGGGACAGTCGTTACCCATGAGCTCCGCGGAGCTTCGGTGATTTTCTTTCCTCTACCCCCCCTGCTGTGCACAATACTTGGAATTTGGAAATAAAGAGTTTCACATCTAACTTGGTGAGTGCTGCATTACAGTTATTTAATATTTTTACCCATAGCAAACCTCTCCTGCTCTGGACAGTTCCTGACATGGACAGAGGTGTCAGCAGAGAGCACTGTGGTCAGGCTAGAAGGAACTACACAACTTCTTCTAGAGCATATAGCAGCTGATAAGTACTGGAAGGATTAAGATTTTTTAATAGAAGTAATTTACAAATCTCTTTAACTTTCTGGCACCAGTTAATTTTAAAGAAATTGTTTTCCTCTGGAGTGCCCCTTTATAGGGTGTTACCCCCAAGATTACAATTTATCACCCATTCATCCACTCTCCATGGTACTGACTGAGGTAGCAGAGTACTGCAGTTGGCTTTCTCTGGCAGTCCCATAATAAGCGGCAGTGTGCATACTTGACATGGTCATTGGGGATCCCTCCATTCAGACCCATAGGTGATAAATTGTAATCTTGAGGGAGCCCCTTTAACATGACCAACCTAGTTGTGGGGTAGCAGCCTTTTCACCTCTATAAACATGCGCCCCTCAACCAACTCAAACATGCACGTCTATGACCTATTCAATGTGAAAGGCATATAGGCACTTGCATATAGTCTCCCCCGTCGACTTTTGGGGTTAACGGAGGTGACTATTTTTTGCGAGTCGTCCTATACACATATCAGGGATGAAGATGTGCATGTTTTTAGACACATAGGATAGGTCATTTTGTTCAATTGCATATATGAGGTTGCTGGTGTTTTTACGTTATTTGGCTTCCAGCCTATGCCTTAACCACACGGTGGCGCTGTTGCATCACGGTCTCAAACGATACTCCCGTTTACACTTTGGCAAACGCCGGTTATTGTTTAAACATACAGTCATTTGAAATATCTTTATGAAAGGGCATAGGAATGCTATTCTGTATGCAGATTACACGCTTCACTGAAAGTGCTTCCTGATTCCCGGACAGTAAGGCAAATCTGAAATGGCTTTTAATGCTGGCCACACACATTATACTCTTTTCAGCGGTATTGCATTTTATTTTTTTCAGCGTTTTGTAGCACATATGTCATAGAAGTGTGTGCCAGTGAATGGAGAGTACATAATGGTAACATCAGTAAACACCTCCTGATGACCTTACTCTTGTGTTCTATAAAGGTGACCTCTCTGCTCTCCCTTTTCAGTGGCACCTTTACTTAGACCAGTGTTTCCCAACCAGTGTTCCTTCAGCTGTTGCAAAACTACAACTCCTAGCATGCCCGGACAGCCGCAGGCTGTCCGGGCATGTTGGGAGTTGTAGTTTTGCAACAGCTGGTGGCACACTGGTTGGAAAACACTGGCTTAGACCTATGCCTTGGGCCTTTCCTCTCTTAATCCTCCTAGAAACATATGAACAAATTGATGATTGGGGGGTTAATGTCTCCCCTACCCTTCACCTAAATGAGTTGTATCCCTGCATACTGTCCAGGCATGCTGGCAGTTGTAGTTTTGCAACAGCTGGTGGCACACTGGTTGGGAAACCCTGTCTTAGACCTATGCCTTGGGCCATTCCTCTCTTAATTCTCCTAGAAACATATGAACAAATTGATTGGGAGGTTACTGTCTCCCCTACCCTTCACCTAAATGAGTTGTATCCCTGCACACTATCCGACATGCTTGGAGTTGCAGTATTGCAACAGTTGGAAGCACACTGGTTGGGAAACCTTGTCTTAGACCTTGCCTTAGTCTTGGGCCATTCCTCTTTTATTCTTCCTGGAAAGATATTAATAAATTGATGATTGGGGGGGTTACTGTTTCCCCTTCCGTTCACCTAGATGCGTTGTATCCCTGCACACTATCTCTGTCCAGTCTCTGCTCACCAAGTTAGGTTGGTATGGAGGCATTCGGCTCTACCATAGAGCTATATGGAGAGGGCGTGGCATCCCCCACTTTTGGTGGGGGTCAAGACATGCCGCTCCTGGGGAGAGCCGAAGCTCCATACAGTAGATCGCGGGGGGCCCCAGCCATCGGACTCCCGCGATTTTCACCACTGTTTTTCACCACAGAGCTTCTCCTTTAATATGTTAATGAGGCTCAAGTGTCCAGGGGGTGTTCCCAAGTGTGGCAAGAGCCCAGGTAAGTCCAACCCATATCTTTTTATTCACAGACTTTTTACCAGCTTTCATTTTTCATCCCAAATTAACTGACAGCCGCTAGATAAAGAGAACACAGGCTGGACTTTCCGTACCTTTTGCTCTTCTCATCTGGGGTTCGCCCCCCTGGGCATTTTAATAATAGCAAAAACGGTTTATATCATGACACTGGAAAGGTATCCCCTGAATCCTGATGACTAGCCCTATTTAGTCGTGATTATTTGCACCCCATTTTTTGCCCCGCTTTAAAGGGTACCAGAAGGGCAGCAGAAAATGTGTAGTAAATGTCATGCAGCCAGATTGCGCAGGTGTCCTGTGTATTTTGGGCTGTTCCTTTTGCCTTTGTAAAGTTCTTATTTTCCGTAATTTACCTGTTGAGTGGGTGGGCTCCTCCTGGTGTAATGGCCTTTTACTGAGCCAGTCGGACCACTCCCCCCCCCCCCCCCCCCCCTCCTCACAGCATGCAGTCTCGCACACAATTGCAGCTGCATCTCCCTCCTACCCATCAAATATTTACTAATTTACTCAATACAGATTTTTTGGGTGGTTTCTGCACAATGTAAATGGGGGGATTCCACTTTTGCCTATATTTTATTTGTTTTTATGTTTGTGTACTACTGACGTATGTAAAATATATTTGTAAGCCATTCCTAGGGAAGCCAGTATAATGATGGGGCTCTTAAAAGGTATAACATGCCTGCCATCTCTGGTTCAGTTTTGCAGAACGTATGAGTTGATGCCTGGTTAGTGTCTAGAGACGGGATATCTGCAACAAACATCTGGTAACCACTTACCTCTGGGGAGCAGATCAGTTGTGAAGATCAGACATGGCTGACCATATCGCCCAAAGAGCATATGCATGAGAGTGGCTGTCAGTCCCTTCTTAAAGGTGTACTCCGCTGGGAAAAAAAAAATGTTTTAAATCAACTGGTGCCAGAAAGTTATATATATTTGTAAATTACTTCTATTTAAAAATCTTAATCCTTCCAGTACTTATCAGCTGCTCTATACTACAGAGGAAGTTATTTTCTTTTTTAATTTCCTTTCTGTCTGACCGCAGTGCTCTCTGCTGACATCTTTGTCCATTTTAGGAACTGTCCAGAGTAGGAGAAAATCCCAATAGCAAACCTATCCTGCTCTGGACAGTTCCTGACATGGACAGAGGTGTCAGTAGAGAGCACTGTGGTCAGACAGAAATAGTATACAGCAGCTGATAAGTACTGGAAGGATTAAGATTTTTAAATAGAAGTAATTTACAAATATGTTTAACTTTTTGGCACCAGTTGATTTAAAAAAACTATGTTTTCTAGGGGAGTACCCCTTTAATATTACATCTGATCCTGGTAAAAGCAATATTGTGTGTATGATAAGTGCGTTGTCTCAGACTCTATGGATTTCAGGTTAAATGGGGCTATCCCAAAATCCAGGATAGGTAATACATACCTGATCATTGTGGGTCTGACTGCTGGGACCCCCACGATCACAAAAATGGAGATCCTTCTTCCCGAGTGAAGGGAGCAGCAGCATGCACGGTCACCTGCCGCCCTTTTCACTCTATCGGACTTTTGAAGATAGCCAAATACCCAAGTATCTGTTTTTGTTTTGTGATTGTAAAGTTTTTTTTAATTTTAAGTACATTATCATGGGCCAGCCATCTTGCCTGAGCTATTTTTAACAGCATTTAGGCATGCTTTACAGCAAGACCCATGGACATAGGCAATAATAGACAGGTGCTTTTGAATGGGAAAAGTTGTCTGGTCGTGTTCTGTGACCTTTTAAAAGATCGTTCTAGAGGAAGAGGGAGGCTGATCGGTGAGCAACAGCTATTGTGTGCACATCTGTTATCTACACTACCGGTCTATACGACCGATATCGATTTTTTTTAGGGCCGATACTCTGTGGACTTTAAGGCTGATAGCCGATAACTTATACCCCCCCATACCCCATCACGACCCGCCCCACCCCCCCGGCGCCCGCTTCTCTCCCCCTGCTGGGCCTTAGTCCAACCACCGCATCATAACCTCTCCCCCCCCCCACCCCTGCCGCCGCCCGCTTCTCTCCCCCTGCCGATCCTTAGTCCAACCCTTTATATCTTTGCCAATAACACGCTTACATAAATTGCGCATTCGCCACTTGCTGACATAGCTTTTTTTTTTTCTTCCAACCTCTTTCATTCCAGGCTGCCGCAAAAACACAAAACTCCTCCGAATGGAACATCCTCCGTGACGACTTCATGATGGGAGCCTCTATGAAGGACTGGGATAAGGACAGCGACGACGGAGGAGTAAACGCCAAATCGAAACCCGGGGTCAAACGGGAAGATAGTGAAAGTGATTCCGACAGATAACACGGCGGGCGGAAAGAGAGCTAAAGATAAAAAAAAAAACCTTATCTCTCAGTATCCGAGCTGGATAAACTCTTCATTCTATGAATGCGTTACATTTTTGACATTACACAAATGCCTTGTTTAAAAAAAATAAAAAGTATGCGCAGAGTTCAGAAAAGAAAGAAAACAGTAATTTTTTTTTTTTTATTCTCGTGGATTTCACAAGTCTTTAATCTCCCGAAATATTTTCCAAAATGTATAATTTTGCTGCTTTTTATTATTTTTTAATATTTTTTTATTTATTTATTATTATTATTAATTTTTTTTAAAACATCTTGTGCAGTCAAAACAGTGGAACCTGCCCAAATAATAGTGAAGACGGTGCCAGGGGCACCGTCTTCACTATTATTTGGGCAGGTTCCACTGTTTTGACTGCACAAGAGGTTTTAAAAAAAAAAAAAAAAATAGTAAAAGTTAAAAAATAATACATTTTGGAAAATATTTTGGGAGATTAAAGACTTGTGAAACCCATGAGAATAAAAAAAAAAAAAAGTATTTGGTTTCTAGTATCCTGGATCCTGTTTTTTTTTTGTTTTTTTTCCATTTTTAAAGGGTTATCCAGGAAAAAACTTTTTTTTATATATATATATATCAACTGGCTCCAGAAAGTTAAATAGATTTGTAAATTACTTCCATTAAAAAATCTTAATCCTTTCAGTACTTATGAGCTGCTGAAGTTAAGGTTGTTCTTTTCTGTCTAAGTCCTCTCTGATGACACCTGTCTCGGGAACCGTCCAGTTTAGAAGCAAATCCCCATAGCAAACCTCTTCTAAACTGGGCGTTTCCCGAGACAGGTGGCATCAGAAAGCACTTAGACAGAAAAGAACAACCTTAACTTCAGAAGCTCATAAGTACTGAAAGGATTAAGATTTTTTTAATAGAAGTAATTTACAAATCTGTGTTAACTTTCTGGAGCCAGTTGATATATATAAAAAAAAAAGTTTTTTCCTGGAATACCCCTTTAAAGATGGGGGAAAAAAACACAGGGTCCAGGATACTGGAAACCAAATACTATTTTTTTATTTTTTTTTTATTCTCGTGGGTTTTACAAGTCTTTAATCTCCCCAAATATTTTCCAAAATGTATAATTTTTTTACTTTGACTATTTTTATTTTGTTTTTTATTTTTTAAACATCTTGTGCAATCAAAACAGTGGAACCTGCCCAAATAATAGTGAAGACGGTGCCCCTGGCACCGTCTTCACTATTATTTGGGCAGGTTCCACTGTTTTGACTGCACAAGAGGTTTAAAAAAAAATAATAATAATAATAAAAACATTTTTTTTTAAATAATAAAAAGTAGCAAAATTATACATTTCGGAAAATATTTCGGGAGATTAAAGAAAAAAGTTTTTTCTCTGAATAACCCCTTTAACAACATCATCCCCCCCCTATCCCCCCCAATTCCCCCTACTGGCAGAAGATGGGGGGGGGGGGGGGGGTTATAATACACTTGCGGGCATCACCTTGTGTGGTAGATGTGTTTAAAGTGTCTACTGTTACTGGCAGCGAGAGGAGTGTCTGGCCGGGCTTGAAACAGATTCCAGCGCCGTACTTCAAATTATCCTGCATGAAAGTAACTACTTGGCTTTCACCAATGTCTCTCCAAGGTTAGAAGAACAGAAAACAGCTTGACCTGCATTTATCAAAGGATGCTACGGTTTCCTTTCACAATTGGTACCTTGTGGGGGAGGGGAGGGGGGGGGGGGATGTGGATATTTGCAACTCAGCTACTGTGGTTTGGCCTTTAGCATTGATGCATTGTAGGATCCGCTGTTCTTTGTGTGATATCCATTAAAAGTTTAACCCTAAATCCACAGTTTCTTCTAGCTTTTTGCCGTATTGTTTTGTATAGTCCATCGCTCCCTGTTCTACAATTACCAGGCCAGTCAACGGGATATTTAAAGGGGTATTCCAGGAATTTTATTTGACTATGCTACAGGGGCTGTAAAGTTAGTGTAGTTCATAATAGTGTCTGTACCTGTGTGTGACGGTTTTTCTAACAATTCTGTGATTTTCACCCCAATATTTATTTTCACCAGCGTACAAAATGACTGTTGTCTCAGATTTTTCCCAGGTTGCAATGTGGCCGAGACCTAACATCACTAGTCAGCTGATGACAGGGAGCATGTCTGCTTCAATGGGTGGAGGGATCGCTTGGTGGGAGAGAGATCAATCTGCAACTAATGCAATAGCTGTAGGCACCTTGATTGAAAACCACAGGTCTTTTGAATGGATGCAGCTCATTTATGTTTCAATGGGTGGGGTGGCTGATGTGTGGGAGGGAGGAAAATGGAATTATGGGATGTGTAGTCAAAAAAGAAAACTCAAACAGGAAATACTAGTTCACAAAAAGCGAGCCCCAGTGTTATGGTAATCTCACAGCATAGCCATTTAGCCCCAAGACAAGCACAGATCCTTCCTAAGCATGTCCATTACTGTCTGCCAGGTACGTACTAAAATCACCTTATGGATAACCCCTTTAAATCCCCAGCATGGATGATCAGTGTTATATATATATATATATATATATATATATATATATATATATATATATATATATATATATATATATATATATATATATATATATATATAATGTGTGTGTGTGTGTATATACACACACATACATACATACAGAATTATTATTGAAAAATTGGGAAAAAAAACAGCAGATGTTTGACTACTCTCAGCCCAATCACCGGTTAAGACGGGGGGGGGGGGGGTCCCATCTCAGCCGGTGATTGGCTGAGTGGGTAGTTACTCCCACTCGTCTTCAAGGATAAGTGGCCAGAGCACTCCAGGGATGAGTGAGTTGCTGGGACACTGACCTTATCAAACACTTATCCCATATCCGCAGCGGCCGAACCCCCACTATCTCCTGTACAGACCCCCGTTTACTTACTAGTCCTCGTAGTGCTTCGGCCCCCACCTTCTTGGATGAGCAAGATTGATGGCTCACTCAGCCTCACCGCGCAAAAGTCAGACCATTCAGCCAATTATCGGCCATATCGATGGGAATTTGCTGTGCAGGCCGTGATTGGGCTCGTCCAGCAAGGCGGAGGAGCGCGCCGAGGACTTGTAACTAAACTGAACCCTGTATGAGACTGCGGGTGGTTCCAGCGGTCGGATTCCCGCCCAATCAGACACTTATCTATCCCCCTCTTGTGTTAGTCTACATATACAGCCAGTGTATCAGATCATGACCAAGCGCCACAAAATGGTAAGTACTGTATTCTATAAGAAGCAATGCTTCGGTGATACACCGAAGTATCGCGAGAGCTGGGAAGAGACACTTGGGGACAACTCTCTGTCCATTGCCAAAGCAGGAGAGGAACATGTATAGCTGAGCAATAAAACAAGCTGATGTAAGCAACTAACCACCCAAGAGCGGGAATGTGACAAAAACAAACGATAGGGGACTACACAACTTCCCGGCGGGGGTGAGTGGCTCTATTAGCTCAGAAACTGTGCGACATTCATAATTAGTGTATTGGGCACTTGTAGAACTTTACACACTGGATTTCTTACAACAAAAAAGCTTTTGCCTCAGTAGTATATGTAGAGAAAAGAAAATAAAGGACCGACGGACGGCGCCTCGTGTATTTACCCTCAATAGATCGGGTGGTGGGTGGGGGGGGGGCAACCCCACGGGGCTTATAGATGGCCGCTCACCTTGAGATCTATACAAAAAAAGCATATCGCCCACCATATAATCGGGGTACTGTAGTCGCTGCTATGCCGATGGGTTGCAGGAGGAAACAAGTCGTCCTGGGAGTCAATATTAGAAGTAGAACAGGAAAAAACAAGTGTCTGATTGTGGCCGGTTACACCTCTAGTACCCCCCCCCCCCCCCCACAATCTCCAAAATTGAACTTCCCGACCCCACCTTCTGAGACGTTCTCATTTGACCAATTACTGGCTGAGGTGGGACATGGCTGCAGCCGGTGATTGGATTAGCAAACTATCACTGCCAAGACGATTATGTCTCCAAAGGTGGTGTACTGTGGCTAGGGCAGTGTTTCCCAACCAGGGTGCCTCCAGCTGTTGCAAAACTACAACTCCCAGCATGCCCAGACAGCCTTCGGCTGTCTGGGCATGCTGGGAGTTGTAGTTTTGCAACAGCTGGAGGCACCCTGGTTGGGAAACACTGGGATAGGGGCATATCTTTTTTAAATGGTTTATCCAAGAAAAAAACTTTTTTATATAGATCAACTGGCTCCAGAAAGTTAAACAGATTTGTAAATTACTTCTATTAAAAAAATCTTAATCCTTTCAGTACTTATGAGCTGCTGAAGTGCTCTCTGATGACACCTGTCTCAGGAACTGTCCAGAGTAGAAGCAAATCCCCATAGCAAACCTCTTCTACTCTGTGCAGTTCCCGAGACAAGCAAAGATTAGAGATGAGGGAACTTACAGTAAATTTGATTCGTCACGAACTTCTCGGCTCGGCAGTTGATGACTTATCCTGCATAAATTAGTTCAGCTTTCAGGTGTTCCGGTGGGCTGGAAAAGGTGGATACAGTCCTAGGAGACTCTTTCCTAGGACTGTATCCACCTTTTCCAGCCCACCGGAGCACCTGAAAGCTGAACTCATTTATGCAGGATAAGTCATCAACTGCCGAGCCGAGAAGTTCATGACGAATCGAATTTACTGTAAGTTCGCTCATCTCTAGCAAAGATGTCAGCAGAGAGCACTGTTGTCAGACAGAAAACAACAACAACTCAACTTCAGCAGCTGCAGATTATTATTGGAAGGATTAAGATTTTTTTAATAGAAATAATTTACAAATCTGTTTAACTTTCTGGAGCCAGTTGATATATAAAAAAAATATATATATAGTTACATAGTTACATAGTTAGTACGGTCGAAAAAAGACATATGTCCATCAAGTTCAACCAGGGAATTAAGGGGTAGGGGTGTGGCGCGATATTGGGGAAGGGATGAGATTTTATATTTCTTCATAAGCATTAATCTTATTTTGTTCCAGGAATGTATCTAATCCTGTTTTAAAGCTGTTAATTGTTCCTGCTGTGACCAGTTCCTGAGGTAGACCGTTCCATAAATTCACAGTCCTCACGGTAAAGAAGGCGTGTCGCCCCTTTAGACTAAACCTTTTTTTCTCCAGACGGAGGGAGTGCCCCCTCGTCCTTTGGGGCGGTTTAACCTGGAACAGTTTTTCTCCATATTTTTTGTATGGGCCATTAATATACTTATATACGTTTATCATATCCCCCCTTAAACGTCTCTTCTCAAGACTAAACAATTGTAACTCCTTTAATCGCTCCTCATAGCTAAGATGTTCCATGCCCCATATTAGTTTAGTCGCGCGTCTCTGCACCCTTTCCAACTCCGCAGTGTCCCTTTTATGGACAGGTGACCAAAACTGAACAGCATATTCCAGGTGAGGCCGTACCAATGCTTTATAAAGGGGGAGTATTATGTCCCTGTCCCTTGAGTCCATGCCTCTTTTTATACATGACAATATCCTGCCGGCTTTGGAAGCAGCAGCCTGACATTGCATGCTATTCTGTAGTCTGTGATCTACAAGTACACCCAGATCCTTCTCTACCAGTGACTCTGCCAGTTTAATCCCCCCTAAGACATACGATGCATGCAGGTTATTAGTACCCAGATGCATAACTTTACATTTATCCACATTGAACCTCATTTGCCAAGTGGATGCCCAGACACTTAGTCTATCCAAGTCATCTTGTAACTTATGCACATCCTCTATAGACTGTACCGTGCTACAAAGCTGTACCGTGCTACAATATATAATATTTTTTTTTTTTTTTTTTTTTTTTTCCCCCTGGAATACCCCTTTAATAGCTGGATGACCCCATGAATCTACTGTTTAAGTGTGATTTGCTGCAACTAGCTTTACTTAGTTTTGTTTTACAACTTTGACTTTTCTGACTAATTACACCAATATTAGAGTTGAGCGAACCTCGTGGCTCGGCTGTTGATTACTATAATCTGCATAAATTAGTTCAGCTTTCCAAGAGCTCTTGTTGCCTGGAAAAGTCCGGGATAACCTTCTCAGGTCTCCTAGGACTGTATCCACCTTTTCCGGGCAACTGGAGCGCTTGGAAAGCTGAACTAATTTATGCAGACTAAAGTAATCAGTAGCGGAGCCACGAGGTTCGTCACAACACCCTTTTGATGACTGGCACTTAAATTGTTGTGATTGTTGGGTGTTAAATGATTGTTCGTTGTGCCTGATACATGTTTCGTGCATGACACATCTTCAGGGGTGTAGATGCAAGTCCCCTGAAGACGTGGCTAGTGCCTTTAAAACATGTAGGGGAGGCATAGTGTTTACTGTTTTATATCAGCAATTTCACACTATTAGCGTTCTGCAGGCTCTTTTGCTTCCTTCTCACTCTGATTGGAGGACATGTGCACTAGTGGACAGATGCTGGAATTTTAAAGGGGTTCTCCACCATAAGGTGATATGTACCTGGCAGACAGTAATGGACATGCCTAGGAAGGAAAGGATCTGTGCTTGCCTTGGGGCTAAATGGCTATAATGTTACCATAACATTGTGGCTAGCTTTTTGTGAACTGGTATTTCCTGTTTGAGTTTTCTTCTTTTGCCTACAAATCCCATAATTCCATTTTCCGCTCTCCCACACATCAGCCAGCCCACCCATTGAAACATAAATGAGCTGCATCCATTCAAAAGACCTGTGGTTTTCAATCAGGGTGCCTACAGCTGTTGCATTAGTTGCAGATTGATCTCTCTCCCACCAAGCGATCGCTCCACCCATTGAAGCAGACAGGCTCCCTGTCATCAGCTGACTAGTGATGTCAGGTCTCGGCCGCATTGCAACCTGGGAAAAATCTGAGACAACAGTCATTTTGTATGCTGGTAAAAATAAATATTGGGGCGAAAATCACATAAGAATTTTGAGAAAACCGTCACACACAGGTACAGATACTATATTATGGACTACACTAACTTTACAGCCCCTGTAGCATAGTCAAATAAAAAAAAAAAAAACCTGGAATACCCCTTTAATATAACTTTCTGGAATAATTGTTTATTCTGTATTAATAAATGTGAAGTTTTATTAACATAGAGCAGTGTTTCCCAGCCAGGATGCCTCCAGGTGTTGCAAAACTACAACTCCCAGCATGCCCGGACAGCCTTTGGCTCTCCGGGCATGCTGGGAGTAGTAGTTTTGCAACACCTGGAGGCACCCTGGTTGGGAAACACTGATATAGAGGGTGGTTCAAAGCCACACCCCCTCCCATAGGCTTTCGAGGGGGCGTGGCCATGACGTCACGACCCCCGCAGTCCGCACCAAGGTTTCTGATGCTGGGGCAGTGGAGTACCCCTTTTTAATTAGGGGTTTTGCACCCTAGTATCTGGGGAAGTTTTCCCTTTTATGTTTGGGGTTTGGTGTCTTTGGTCTTTTATGGTACCCCAGCGCTCCCGTTGGGCGTTATTGTATAGTTTTGATGAGGGAATGCTGGAAGAATCGCAGCCACAGGGGTTGCTGGAACAATTTGGTGGTAGAATATGTTGTAGAGTTGTTAGATGGGGACTTCTGGATTTCGGGCTTCTAGCCAGGATACCTAGGAAGATGCAGAAATGGAGTAAATCAATAAAAAGCAAGTTGCATGGACCAATAGGTAAGACAATTCCACTTTTATTACTATTCTAGTAGTCTAAAATCATCTTTGCCTATTTTGGTTGATTGTACGTTCGTTAGAAAGAAATGCAGGGCACTCACCATTGGCGTATAAAAAGTCTTCTCTTATTCAACGAATAGACAAAGTGCATACAAGGCAGGATCGGACGAACAGAGGTACGGGACTCCCGGGAATTTTTTTTAACATCATCCTCAGTTAATATTTCCTCCGTTTTAACACATTCTTTCAATTCTTCATTTGTTAGACTTTTTTTTTTTTACATTTATTAGATCAACCAATCCTTCACCAACGTATCTTGTAACATCACTTGTTTTCCTAACTTCCACATTGATCCCCGGCAATCATCATGACTTCTCTCTCTAAATTCTTCCAGTTGGCATTCATGGTCTCTGTTCCATTGATGTGAATAAAGCCAAGTTGAAATACCACACACAACCTGAGGACAGGCGTGGGGCTGTTTGTGAAAAAAAATAGCTGTGTTTGACTTTTCACATTCCGCTTTGGAGCACCATCCGGAGCAGCAGAGTCCAGTTGAATTCAATGGGATTCTGCTGCGCTGTGCACACGACGGAATTTCTGAATTCCGTTTCCGCAGAAAGTATGAACCTGTTCTGCTTGGAATGCATAGCCATCTATGAGAATGTCCGTGCGGACATTCCGTAGTGAAAACATAGTCTTTAGTCTAAGCCTGGATAACTCCTTTTAAGGCTAGGGTCAGACGTAACAAATCCGCAGGGTATTTTATGCTGTGGATCCGACAGTGACCCGACCCATTTTGTGCCTCACGCTGTTACCAGCTCCCCCCTTCCACGCCTCGTCCCGTCCCTGGCCTGTTTGCAACGGCCGCTATGAGCAGCCTCAAAGGGGGTCTGCTATTTGCAGAGTCCACTCTGACATTGCGGAGCAGCGTGCAGTGTACTCAGACATTGCGGATGCTCTGCGATGTCAGAGTGCACTCAGTAACTCTTAGACCCCGTGTGGCTGCGCGTAGTGGCGGATTGCCGTTGCGAACAGGCCAGGGACGTGGCATGGGGGAAGTCAACAGCTGGAGGCACAAAATGGGTTGGGTCAACGGTGGATCCGTTACGTGTGACCCTACCCTAACACGTTATATGATGCCCTTGGTCAGAAGGAGGAAGCGATAAGGTTGTATTTGGAGCTAAAAATTCATCATAGAGTTGTCTATTAATAGGGAGAAGTTACTTTTTGCTGCAGTTCCCCTTTAATTACTGAGCTACATCCTAGAGGGTGAGGCAGGTGATTCTTTTCCCTACTATTCTCTCTTACTGGATAACAGTTATAAAGCCTAATGTCTTCTGTAAAGATAAGACAAAGAAGGGAGTAAAAGTGTAGACTTGGGAACTTCTCCTGAGATGTTATAGAATGTCTCGGAAGAGAATATTTAGGTTTTCCCACACTTGTCAGTATCTTCTGTTCTTATATGACCTCACTGGAGGATTTGGTTCCATTGTGTAAAGTGAGGAGAGTGACTTCACTTCTGATTATTGGGGAAGGAAGGTCCTTATGGGGGATTACCTTTGTTCTCCATGTGACAGCTTTAATTCTGGTGCTTGAGCTTTGACATCAACTTGACGTTTGATGATAAGAAGTGTTGACAATTGAAGGTCGATATTTTATCGGCTGACTGTTTTAGCCAGAAGATTGGTGTTTTATGTCTTTTATATTACTGAAGACTATTTAGACGCAGATGTCTGTAGAAAGCTGTTCAATTCCAGTGACACATATTGAGAATTTTATTCACCTTAAAGAGTTTGCTTCGGACAATCCATTCCCCCAGAAATAAGCTGCAATCTCCCCCGCGAGTTTCTTTGCAGCGCCACAGCAAGGGAAATGAAGCATTACATAGTATGTGTTAAGCCAATGGGGCTGTTTGTGTATGCATGTGCATAGTCCCTCCTCCTAGAAGCCACTCGCTGCTCTGGTGGTGCCGAGTGAATGATTTCTCTATATAAAATCAGAAGCCCAATAAAAATTTTCATAACCAGAAAATCCATCCATTGGACAGGTTGGGGAAGGTAGGTGTCATGTCTGGGGTAGGGAAAGAGTGCAAGCTGTCGCTTGCCCTAAATCACTTTCCCTACTTATTTTCATGATCCACCCTAAACGACAGCTAATAAACTGCATGCAGGGCCATTAGAATAGTCAGAAAAACCAGGTCGGTAACACGAGAAGATAAGGTACAAAATCATAAAGGCGAAGACCGAGTCAGGACAAACTCTTGGTTAAACCTAGAGAGTAGTGAGGTACAAAATCAGAAGGCAAATGCACTGTCAGGAAACAAACCTAGACAGTGGCATAATACAAAATCAACAAAATGGTCAGGTAACAGGAGGTCAGAAGATTAGTCAGGCACAGGAAATACAGGCAATGCTAGTGATGGAAAGAACCTCTATCACGGGTTTGCGATCAAAGCAGGTTTAAATCCCCGATTCAGTGAGGTGTGAATACCAGCACCGAGCTCATCTCCCAATCACACAACCTTAGGGAGTTGGAGTATATTTGAAGCATTAGTTGATCATGTGTTCTACTGCTTCATACAGCAAATGGATCATTGCCTCAACCATGTCTCATATATCTATACATCTTATGGTTATGCCACGAAAGTCATAAGCTGAAACACCTTTCACCTGTGTGTCTTTTTTTTTTTTTTTAACTCAGATTATTGATGGGGTATAGTAGAGGGTATCTCAGTAGAGATGAGCGAACTTACAGTAAATTTGACTCGTCACGAAATTCTCGGCTCGGCAGTTGATTACTTTTCCTGCGTAAATTAGTTCAGCCTTCAGGTGCTCCGGTGGGCTGGAAAAGGTGGATACATTCCTAGGAAAGAGTCTCCTAGGACTGTATCCACCTTTTCCAGCCTACCGGAGCACCGGAAAGCTGAACTAATTTATGCAGGAAAAGTCATCAAGCCGAGAAGTTTGTGACGAATCAAATTTACTGTAAGTTCGCTCATCTCTAGGCATCTGCCCAGTTTTTAAGAGACATGGCTTACTGTATTGTGCTACATATATATGTCCTACCCTATCTTTATTCAGAGGATGCTCATTTATCAGGCCTGACCTCGCAGTTAAAGAAAAAAAAAACTTTTATGACTGTACAGAAATAAACTTCGTGATCTGTAGCCCCCATTAAACCCACAGTGATCGGGAGTTTGTTGTACAGGGTTGCAGCTCCCTCCCAAGCCTTCAAAATACACGTCTCCTCGTAGCGTTCACCTTGTAAAATCTGACTATTCGTTTAATGATCTGGTCAGCAATTTTAGAAAGATTACTTCCTTTGTGTTTAGCAAAAGCTTATCCGTGTATAACCAAAGAAAGGCAATCTAGAGAAGAACCGCAAATTGTAAAAAGCCGACCACATAATGTGTAACATTAAGCAGGAAATCTGAGACTAGGAAGGGTTGAGAAGTAACTTTCCAGGTGTCTCTGGTTTACAAAAACCATCTTTTTTTTTTTCATAGGCGAAATCGGCATGCCATAACAATGTAGTAATACGTTAAACATTAACTATAATGTGTTTATTTCTATCTGCTACCTTCTTGGGTTTTAGTTTTTTTAAGGGGTTCTCCACTTTGATCAAATCCTGCTTCAATGTTTCCAAACCAGTGTGCCTCCAGCTGTTGCATAGCTACAACTCCCAGCATGCCCAGACAGTGTGTAGGGGTACAACTCATTTAGGTGAACAGTAGGGGAAACAGTAACCCCCCCCCCCCCCAATCATCAATTTACTCATATGTTTCCAGAAGGAATAAAAGAGAAATGGTCTAAGACATTGTTTCCTAACTGGTGTGCCTCCAGCTGTCTCAAAACTAGAACTCACAGCATAGATGGACAATGTGCAGGGATACAACTCATTTAGGTGGACGAGAGGGGAAACTGTAACCCCCCAATCATCAATTCATTCATATGTTTGCAGGAGTAATAAAAGAGGAATGGCCCAAGGCAAAGGTTTAAGACAGCCTTTTTTTTTCCCCACTTTAATTTCCTACTTAAGTGTTTCCCAACCAGGGTGCCTCCAGCTGTTGCAAAACTACAACTTCCAGCATGCTGGAAGTTGTAACTTTGCAACAGCTGGAGGCACCCTGGTTGGGAAACAGGGCTACCTATTAGTAGGGTCCATTGACAAAAAGTAGATCACAATGTGTTTTCTACATCATGTTCCGAACCCAGAGGGACCAGACAGCGGGAACCAGAGCTCCTCCATACCAAGCAAGGAAGGCAAGAGAGGGTTTGGTTTTATTTATTTTTTTACTGGCCACTCCCTGACCAGATTTTACAATGACAGTTTTGCCTGGAAAACCCACAATGGAAAGCTTTAGACCGTTCCTATTCATATCGATGTATGGTTCACAGGGTGCTGAGGACCCACCAAGGGTCAGCAATGCTCAATTAACCGAAATGCCCCTTAGAACCTATACGCACTACAAAATTTCCATTGTTTTCCATGGGATTCTGCTACACTGTTCTCCCTTTCAGCCACGGAAATTCTGGATTTTTGGTTCCTTGAATGTAAGACATGCCCAGCACAGTTAGTCTAGTTACTAATATACTCCACTAACCTGTGTTTGGTAGCTGGTATTGAATTTCTTTGTCGTTCTTTTCCCTGGAAATTAATTTCCTGCAGCCTACAAAATGAGTGTTGTCCTGGACCCTACCCAGCTTACAGTGCGGCCCGAGACATTACATCACAAGTCAGGTGCTAAAAGGGGGCTTGGCTGCTTTGTCTGTGTGTGTGAAGCCGGCCCCCCGATGACAGCACACATGTGTCTATTCATAACACAATGGGTGGGGTGACCGATGTGTGAGAGGGAAATAAGTCACCTACCACCTTGAAACAAAGGATCCTGAAGTAGCCACTTCCCAAAAACAAGCCAGCAGCGTGATGGAGGACACAGGACATGGCCATTTACCACCAACACAAGCACAGATCCTTGGTAAGCATGTCCATTACTGTATAACAATTACTAAAATCACCTTATATTGGATAACCCCTTTAACATGTTCGCTCTTCTGAATTCTGAGAGGACTGTATTTCTGTCAATGGGGATGGCGGATGTCCGTGTAGTTCTAGCGCCGATTGATTTTGGTGGTGCTCACTACAGACTGAATCTCCACCAGAAGTTAAGCAGTGTGAAGGCTGTGTCGGATTGTTGTTTTAGAGGTGAGGTTAGATGTGTTTACAGGCTCATAGGAAGAATATGAATCCATACACCTCTCTGCTTACGTCAACGAAAAGAATGAAGTAAGGCTGATCACAGCTGAAGGGGGACTATGCTGAGCTGAAAATTCAGGAGCACTTTAAGTGAAAATGTAGGTTGTTCTTAACTCATAGCAGATGCAAATCTGTCTTTTTTTTTTTTTTCCCTTCTGGGTTGTCTCAGGACAATCTATACCCCCTCCAGTTGAGGTCTGAATATTGATGATGAGGACGATCAAAGACGTCAAACTTTTGGATGGCGGACATCTGATCCCACAACTCATTTTGCGCTTTGTCAGTCGAGCTATAATACGGCAAACTCTATCTTGTATATCTCAGTTGAGGCGTAAAACCAGTGAAATAGTCTTTTAAAACTATACGATACTCAGTCCCACCTTGAACATCGCTCAGGAAGTCAGCAGTCCATCTGGTTTTCATACAACTACAATACAGTTGGACTTTGCACTGTGGGGACCCCCGTATTACCCACATTTCTGACATTCTCACTTAGCTGCTGTTTTGTATGATACCACGATGAAGGTCTATTACAGGGATATCCAGGGAATACCATGTTATTATGTAATGGGCGTATCCTGGAAGGAGAATTCCTACGAAATAAAAAGCATAAGATGTCTAGGGATACTCTAATGTAGTACTCGCCCCTAGACATCTTATGCCCTATCCAAAGGATAGGGGATAAGATGTCTGATTGCGGAGGTCCCGCCACTGGGACTCCGACGATCTCAGCTCAGCACCCATTGTTCACAACAGTATGTTTAGAACACTGGATTCCTGCCGGCGGGGGTGGGGGGGGTCGTGATTTCACGCCACACCCCCACCATTCATGTCTATGGGCGGTAGCTTGGCAGCACCCATAGACATGAATGGAGGGGGTGTGGCGTCATGTCACGATAATGGCCACGCAAACCCTTTCAGAATGCCTGCTGCTGCACAGCAAGTACTGGGGTCCAAGCGGCAGGACCCCCACAATCAGACATCTTACTCCTTTCCTATGGATAGGTTCAATCAGGGAGCCAGCAATACATATTAAATTCCTTACTCTATGTATCATGCAATGTGTTTCAATGCGCATGCGCAGCTTCCTCAGGAAGTGAAACGCGTTGTATGCCTGAGGAAGCTGCGCATGTGCAGTGAAATGCGTTGCATGATAGAGTAAGGGATTTTATACGTACTGCCGGCTCCCGTGTTTTAAGTCCTGTACAGTGCCGCTGAATTTCTGAAACTTTCTGAAGTGGCTTTTGTTGTCCATTATATGTACTCATGAAGGCTGCAGACAGGCTGGATTTCCCTGATTCATGCTCACCATTGTTGTGAATGCGGGTACACAACTTGCCTCGGTAAGGCGCTGACTCCCTCCCTGTTATATACTGTGTAGGAAGCCTGCACCATGGAGCGCCTCTGCTTTTCGTTTTAGATTCCTATGGATAGGGGATAAGATGTCTAGGGGCGGAGTACCCCTTTAAAGAAAGGTTTTGGGAAGAAAGTTATTTGGGGAAAAGCTAGAGAGCACTGTGAATAGGTAGAGGTGTTTTAGAGATTCACAAGGTATGTTTTCGGAAGGACCTTTTGAAGTACATGGTTTTGGCTAAGTTCACAATTAGTGATGAGCGGCAGGGGCCATATACTAATTTGTTATATTTCGCAAATATATTGACGATTATTCGTCCAATGTTCTCAAAACTTGCATATTTGCTATGTTCATTCACTTTTTTTTCCCATGCAAAAATTCGCATAAAAATAAACAGACCCACGTGATAGACCCATGTGATAGACCCATGTGATAGACCCCTATTCGCATGGAAAATTTGCATAGCACTATATTCTAAATATTCGTGAAATCGCAAAGTGCCGATATTCGCGATGAAAATTCGTATTACGAATATTCGTGCTCAACTCTATTCACAACCCCATTCCTACCCGTCCAGGGGAGCTCTTCACTCAGTCCATTTTAAAGTACAGGACTTGAGTGGAGAAAAAAAATACTGCAGGTTTGATTTTGTTCTCTACTCAACTCTTCCAATACAATGGACATCAGATGGACCCATTCATGTCAATGGATCTGTTGGGACCGTTGGTGTCTGATGTACAGAGATCATGTTCGGCTCCGTTTTGTCATGATGGAGCTCCCCCGGACAGTGGCATGGATTTAGCTTTACCATGGGTGTAACATAGTCAAGATATGGCCCCATGGCATACAAAGTTCTAATTGTTCTGTACTACAGGGTGTCCCTCAAGTCACACACAAATATAACTAACAGCAAGGAGCGCAAAATATAGTGTGATGTGATTTGTGGGAAGGTCATGTGGAATGGTCTACTTGCTCAATAGACCTTGACTTCTTTTTCTGGAGGTGTGCTGCAGGAGGAGGTGTAATGAAACGTTCGCAATATGAACAAGTTCTGCGTATACATTCAGATGCAACACAATTTTCCCTTCCTCCTGTTTCTGACCCTCTGACTTGTTTCTGTTTGTTTCCATTCCGTTTGCAAATTCTGTCCGCGTGTTACTGACTTGGCATGTCTGACCCTCTCTTTAGTGTCCTGTGTAGGGACCATCACCCAGTTGGGGGCCGCCATTTAGGTTGGATCATCCAAGAAAGTAGTTCCCTAGATTTCATGACAGAACTCCTGCAGAGTTACACAGAACTCATATAATGCCCCTAAATGAAACCATTCAAAAATATTGACAATGTTGCATGTGAGCATGAGACTTGAGCACAAATCATGTGGTACTCAGTGGTACTGTGGTCCCTCAAGTAGCAATAATAGTTGCTTGGGTGACCATTGTAGCTGAAAATATTCTACCTTTAGAGTAAAAGTCTAAGGAAATCTAGCAATTGGTTCAGAGGTTTCTAACATTTCAAACTATAGAATATATAGAAATATATAGAAAAAATAAAGATTCCTAGGAGACTCTTTCCTAGGAATGTATCCACCTTTTCCAGCCCACCAGAGCACCTGAAGGCTGAAATAATTTACGCAGGATAAGTCATCAACTGCCGAGCCGAGAAGTTTGTGACGAATTGAATTTACTGTAAGTTCGCTCATCTCTACAGGCCATCTGTATCATTGTATGCTCATCTCAAGTTACATCAGTCTAGAAAAGACCAATTTATGTCGACATTATTGAAATCTGAGGCCATTGTAACCTGAGGGACCACTGTACAAATATCTTCTAGTAAAAATAAGTGTCCAGTGTGTCCAATGCTGAATGAGTTAAATATGATCCACATCTTCTGCCCACGCCGGCTTGCTTCTCCACAAAACGTGGGTGTTTTTGGCCGGTAAAAAATAAACAAAACGCCAATTGAGTTATATAACCTCAGCCTTGACTTCTTCACACTTCTTCTCAATACTACGTCATCTTTGCTTCTTGAACCGTACCGAACGCAGTCTATGAACTGTTGGGGAAGGGAAGGTTTTCTGAAGAAGAGGAAAAAATAATAATTTCTGAAATATCTCCTGACAAGCACGAAGAATATGAGCCCATGAAAACAAGAATCGGCTGCCTCAACACGGCCTCTGTGCAATTTCAGGAGGAGAGTGACTTCTTCTGAAACTGATACACTCACTTGTCACGGATGGGTGTCTGACAGGTCAAGTAACAAAGACATTATGAAGAAAGCTTAACCCAAGGCAAAGCCCCCACCTATTTGTTTAATCCAAGCGTCGGCTCCGAACACAAAGGACCTGGTGTATGTGCATGAAACCTCCATTTGATCATCTGCTGTGATGTAACTATTCATGGCACATTGAAATGTCAACGCACGAGAAGCTTCTCTACCACCTCCATTTTTCAACGTGAGATTCCCTCACACATTATAGACCCGGTAGTCTTCTGCTAAATTCCCTATATGTTTCCCGAGACCTATTCTTTCTCAACTCCTTCATCGTATAAACATTTTCTCCAAACATTTCTCCTGGCCCAAGTCGTTGGAAAATGGTATTTGCAATTACGTAGCCGGTGAGGTTGAAAGAAGGCAAAAAAAAAAAAAAAAAGTCCATCAAACCGAGATTACTATATTCTCTTGATGTGTTACTTCACGCATTCCATCACTTGAAAGGGACGGAATAAAGATCAAATACGATCATTAAAAGTGAACGCCGGTCGTAGGGCTCAGAAATGAGCAGGTGCAGCGGGGCTGGAGGTGACGTCACGTCCATGGAGCTTCACAGATGCAGCACATCAATGGCAAGGAGAACCAACTTTCTATGGCATCTTCTAGAACTCGAGACCCTCCAGCAGAAAAAAAGGTCCTTTCATGTATAATAATAATGTGTAAATGGTGTTTTACAATCCTACGTGCCAGCTGAGATACGACTGCTTTAAGTTACAGCTCGAAACCCGGTGAGAGATTCTGAACACCGATCTCCGTCAATGCTGTGTTTTCATAGATATCTTATGTACAGCAAAATGATCAAATGTATCGGTGTTTGCTACTATTCAAGAAACGTAGAATTTAGATATTGTTGTACAGGGTGTTCAAAAAAGGATGGTGCAAAAGTAAAGGCCTATAGTTAAAGTCCTTACTTTTTTTTTTGTGAATTCATGTAGAGAAAACAGACATGGTCGCACATCCACAATTTGTATTTTGATCTACTTGCTTCTCAGAATTCAAAAACTAACAGGTTGTTAGTATACATTTTGATCAAAAGGTACAAGCCCACTAGCCACGTCACGGCCACCTGTAAGTAGTGGGTCCCTAACATCCCTAGCATAAAATGGTGTAGCACTGGGCGGCGACCACCACCGCCACAACACCAATGCCCACAGGGGGGGAACGACCCACCGGCAGAGCAGCCCAAATGCCATTCAAACCAGTCCCAGGGCCGTGCCTCTCCATAGACATGGCAGCAATGGATGCTGCACAGCACCAACCAGTGTGAACAAGGTGTAAAAGCTCACTTACCATGTGCTCCCAGTCAGACTGGGAGGCTGCCAGAAAGGTAGGGGCCCTGTGTAGCTTCCTGCTAATTTATATAGGGCTGGACTCAGCCCAACCCTATATAAATGAGCAGGAAGCTGCTCAGGGCCCTTTCTTTTCTGGTAGCCTCCCAGTCTGGGAGTACATGGTAAGTGAGCATTTGCACCTTGTTCTTATTGGTGTTGTGCTTTGCGGCGTCCATTGCTGCCGTGGCGCTGTGTCTGTGGGGAGGTGCAGCCCTGGGACTGGTTTGAGTGGAATTGGGGCTGCTCTGCCAGTGGGTCGTTCCCCCTCTGGGCACTGGTTTTGCGGCTGTGGTGGTCGCCGCCCAGTACTATGCCATTTTATGCTAGGGACATTAGGGACCCACTCTAAATAGGTGGTCTTGACGTAGCGAGTGGGCTTGTACTTTTTGATCAAAATGTATACTAACAACCTGCTAGTTTTTGAATTTATGCTGAGAAGCAATTCGATTAAAATAAAATTTGTGGATGTTCGAACATGTCTGTTTTCTCTACTTGAACTTACTTTTTTTTTTGCTTAGGCCGTTCACTGGTCGCTCCTACAAGGGCATCTTAAAGGAAAGGTTTATGCCATAGATAGACTACACTTGGCAGATCTTCCTCTGTCAGCAGAATGTTCCATTTTGGTGTTTGCCGATAACTGAATGAAACTCTACCGGGGGATCGGAAGCAACAATTCACCATGGTTGCGCTGGTCTCCACAATTGCCAGATCTAACACCGTGACTTCTTTCTGTAAATATACATCAAGGAATTAGTATATCTAAATAGGTATGAAGAAGTAAAGCAAGCGCACTCACCACTCTTTAGCAGCACAATTTATTCAAGCATATTCAGCGGGTACAGTCATGCAGAGGTGCCTCCATGGGAGGCGCCCCTGCACGACTGTACCTGCTGAATATGCTTGAATAAATTGTGCTGCTACAGAGTGGTGAGTGCGCTTGCTTTACTTCTTCATACCTATTTATATGGACTTGCCTATACACGAATCTACACCACTAACTGGACAGCCCTTTGGTCACAGTTCACGCCTCTGAGATTTGTTTAAAAGAGTCTATTGTTTCGGACTTGAAGTGCCAGACTAAGTCCTCCTATACAGAATTAGTACAGTATATCTGTCTCTCCCCCCCCCCCCCCCCCCAAGCCACAGAATCTGACCAACCTGAGACAACTCAGCCCTCAAACAGTGGAGTCCATCCACGTCTTCACAGAACTGGACTACCGCCCACCGGCCGTGTCACCAATGGAAATCACGCTTGGTGTACATCAGTAGTGTATAGATAAACATGGATAGATAGTGAGACTTTTCATATTAATAAATTTGTGTTATATTCTCCTGGTTATGAATTCTATATATATCATCACAAGTCTTAGAGAGCAAACTGGAAGAGTGTCACAACACACAGTAATTTATGCCACACGGCGCAGTACAATGATCATGGTTACAGTACACCACCAACGTTAGCCATATTGAAATGTGACGTCTGGAAGCAAGGTATTCAAAAGGTAATTGGGGGTGGAGGGGGAGAGGGTCATGATAGTTGTAGACTCAACTTATTTTCCCTAATATTGCAATAAGGCCTTTCCTTGGACCTAGACTGTGTTATCACCCTAAAAAAGGTTGCCCTCTACAGGAACCTTGCCCAATAGGTGCACCACTTAGTGCGTCATACCCATTAGGCTTCTAACTGTGGCCACCAAGAGATGAATCTTCATTCGCCAGATTGGGGCCTATATAGACCAAAGCATCAGTCATAACATGAGAGGTGTAAAGGAACCAATATACTCAACAGAGGAGATTTATCAAAACCGGTGCAGAAGAAAAGTTGACTAGTTGCTTCAGCTTGCTTCTTTCATTTTTGACAAGGCCTCTGAAAGATGAAAGAAGCGATCTGATTGGTTGCTATGGGAAGCGTTTCCTTTGCATGGGTTTTGATAAAATTCCCCAACGTCCCTACCCTCCTCGTCTGATCATGCCACTGTCATTAAAAAGCAGAGCTGATTAAGCCAGGGAGTCACAACACTTTCACCGCTGGGACCCCTGCGATCTCCCTGCTGCACCCGGCTTTCACTTAGAGCATTGGGTGCAGCGCCGGAGGCTCGTGACGTCACAGCCACGCCCCCTCAATGCAAGTCTATGGGAAGGGGTGTGATGGCCTTCACGCCCCCTCCCATTGACTTGCATTGAGGGGGTGTGGCTGTGACATCACGAGCCTCCACCTTGCATCGCCAGTCATCTGGCACGGAACGAAGTTCGGATGTCTGGGGTGCCGCAGCCGAGATCACTGGGGTCACCAGTGGCGGGACCCCCGCAATCATGCATCTTATCCCCTATACTTTGGATAGGGCATAAGATGTCTAGGGGCGGAGTACCCCTTTAACCTCTTGTAACCATTTCTGGAACCAAAGAAATTGAAAAATCAAAGAAATGTCAGATGTTACTCATAAGACCTTCTGTAGAAGAAATGGAGTGGGAACCATGGATGATCAAGCAATACCAAAGCTCAGGAGGAGGACAACACAATAACACCACTGTCTAAACTGTACTTTTGTAACCTTCATGATATGTATCAGTGTTCTCTGAATGCTTTTTTCTCGCCTTGATCACTGTGAAGGCACCATGGCCATCAATGAAGTCAACAACACAAAGGGGGAGCTTTATCAAGACCTGTGAAGAGGAAAAGTTGAGTTGTCTATAGCAACCAATCAGATTCATTTTTCAGAGGCTTTTTCAAAAAATGAAAGAAGCGATCTGATTGGTTGCTTTGGGCAACTCAGCAGCTTTTCCTCAGCACAGGTCTTGATAAATCTCCCCAATAGTCCTTGTTTTTCCTTGATCCTGTTCTGTTTTGCGATGTAGTCCAAGAAGTCAAAAAGTACAAAAAAAGTAGACAACTCTGCATAGGAGATGACTTTCTGCAGAAGAAACCTTCCCCACTCTCTCAAACAAGGATCAAACTGTCCATTTTTAAATTAAAGGAGAACTCCGGAATAGGAAAATAATCCATACTGCCGGCAGTAAAAAAAATAAACAGGTACATACCTTCCTTTGCTCCCCCCGGTGCCTCCGGTAACCGGCTCCGGTCTCCGCCACGATCCTCTTCCTGGTTGCCGGTGGTCGGCGAGTCATACTGCACTCAGCCAATCATCGGCCGCAGCGAAGTCCCGACTCGGCCGGTGATGGGCTGAGTGGCAGTGTGAGATCTCTTTAAGACACACAATTCTTCACTACACCAGCACCTGCTGCCGGGGCCGAAAACGTCACACTGCCACTCAGCCTATCGCCGGCCAAGTCGGGACTTCGCTGCGGCCGATGATTGGCTGAGTGCAGTATGACTCGCCGACCACCGGCAACCAGGAAGAGGATCGCGGCAGAGACCGGAGCCAGTTACCGGAAGCATCGGGGGAGCGAAGGAAGGTATGTACATCTTTATTTTTTTACTGCCGGCAGTATGGAGGATAATTTTCCTATTCCGAAGTTCTCCTTTAACATGGAGGAGAGTGGTGTAGTTGCCTATAGCAACCAATCAGATTGCCTTTTCAAAAATGAAAGAAGCGATTTGATTGGTTGCTAGGGGGAGCAAGGACCCCACTTCTCTTCTACAAGAGTCTGATCCTTTTTTTTTCTTAATCATTTCTAGGTTTCGAGTCCTTTCTTGAGAAAAGCGACTAATCTTTACCAGATGTTCCGAATAGAATTTGTTAGAGAAGAAAAATGTATCTACAATTTATATTTCAACATAAGATATAAAACGTTGACCTCCATTAAACAATCCCGCAGCAGATATCTATACATTTTTTGTTCTATTGTAAGCTCATGTTTGGTGACAGACTCTTCAAAGCTTCTCTGCTCAGCGATGAGAATACTGTACCGGGGATCTGGTTACTTTAGCATTCTGCTTCCCTTTGAAGAGGGTTGAACTTGTTTTTATTAACCGTTCTTCAGCTGTCACCCGCAGTACACATGATAAATAGCCCGTCAGTTGTCTGTGATTCCAAAAGGTTCTCTATGAGAAAACAATACGGAAAACTACACAGGAACTACTCAGTGTGTTTACTGACACATACTCTGCTACTTAAGCCACTATCCAAGCTAATGTCATGCTACATTTACTCAAATATGTCACTTTTACAAATGTTTTTACTGCGCTAAATACTTGTTCTTTTGAACGATAATTGAAGGTGACTTTACCCTGGAATAAAAGAACAAAAAGTTTTAGCAAAAAATGTGCGAATATAATAAAACGTGACTTTAATCCTCTGCTCTGGTGGACACTTGGACTTTGAAAACTTATATTAATATCAGACACCAGACAAGACCTCCTATATTAATATCAGACACCAGACTAGACCTCCTATATTAATATCAGACAAAAGACCTCCTATATTAATATCAGACACCAGACTAGACCTCCTATATTAATATCAGACAAAAGACCTCCTATATTAATATCAGACACCAGACCAGACCTCCTATATTAATATCAGACACCAGACTAGACCTCCTATATTAATATCAGACACCAGACCTCCTATATTAATATCAGGCACCAGACTAGACCTCCTATATTAATATCAGACACCAGACCAGACCTCCTATATTAATATCAGACACCATACCTCCTATATTAATATCAGACACCAGACCTCCTATATTAATAACAGACACCAGACCAGACCTCATATATTAATTTCAGACGCCATACCTCCTATATTAATATCAGACACCAGACAAGACCTCCTATATTAATATCAGACACCAGACTAGACCTCCTATATTAATATCAGACAAAAGACCTCCTATATTAATATCAGACACCAGACTAGACCTCCTATATTAATATCAGACACCAGACCAGACCTCCTATATTAATATCAGACACCAGACTAGACCTCCTATATTAATATCAGACACCAGACCTCCTATATTAATATCAGACACCAGACTAGACCTCCTATATTAATATCAGACACCAGACCTCCTATATTAATATCAGACACCAGACCTCCTATATTAATATCAGACACCAGACCTCCTATATTAATATCAGACACCAGACCTCCTATATTAATATCAGACACCAGACTAGACCTCCTATATTGATATCAGACACCAGACCTCCTATATTAATATCAGACACCAGACCAGACCCCCTATATTAATATCAGACACCAGACCTCCTATATTAATAACAGACACCAGACCAGACCTCATATATTAACATCAGACACCAGACTAGACCTCCTATATTAATATCAGACACCAGACCTCCTATATTAGTATCAGACCAGACCTCCTATATTAATATCAGATACCTGCCCATACCTCCTATATTAATATCAGATGCTAGATCAGAACCTCCTATAGTAATATCAGATACCAGACCAGACCTCCTATATTAATATCAGATACCTGCCCAGACCTCCTATATTAATATCAGATACCTGCCCAGACCTCCTATATTAATATCAGATACCTGCCCAGACCTCCTATATTAATATCAGATACCTGCCCAGACCTCCTATATTAATATCAGATACCAGACAAGACCTCCTATATTAATATCAGATACCAGACAAGACCTCCTATATTAATATCCAACACCAGACAACTAGACCTCCTATATTAAGATGAGACACCGGACCAGATTTTATATATTAATATCAGACAACAGACTAGACCTCCTATATTAATATCAGACACCAGACCAGACCTCCTATATTAATATCATACACTAGACTAGACCTCCTATATTAATATCAGACACCAGACCTCTATATTAATATCGGACCAGACTTCCTATATTAATATCAGACACCAGACCAGACCTCCTATATTAATATCAGACACCAGACCAGAACCTCCTGTAGTCATATCAGATACCAGAACAGACCTCTTATATTAATATCCGACACCAGATTATACCTCCTAAATTAATATCAGACACCATACCAAATTTTATATATTAAAGGGGTATTCCAGGATTTTTTTAATTTGACTATGCTACAGTGGCTGTAACATTAGTGTAGTTCATAATATAGTGTCTATACCTGTGTGTGATGGTTTTCTCACAATTCTTCTGTGATTTTCACTCCAATATTTATTTTTTGTCTCAGATTTTTCCCAGGTTGCAATGCGGCTGAGACCTGACTCACTAGTTGACAGGAAGCCGGTCTGCTTCAATGGGTGGAGGGATCACTTGGTGGGAGAGAGATCAATCTGCAACTAATGCAACAGCTGTAGGCACCCTGATTGAAAACCACAGGTCTTTTGAATGGATGCAGCTCATTTATGTTTCATTCGGTGGGGTGGCTGATGTGTGGGAGGGAGGGAGGAAAATGGAATTGTGGGATTTGTAGTCAAAAAAAAGAAAAGTCAAACAGAAAATACCAGTTCACAAAAAGCTAGCCACAGTGTTGTGCTAATCTCACAACATAGCCATTTAGCCCCAAGACAAGCGCAGATCCTTCCTAAGCCTGTCCATTACTGTCTGCCAGGTACATAATAAAATCACCTTATGGTGGAGAACCCCTTTAATATCAGACACAAGACTAGACCTCCTATATTACTATCAGACACCAGACCAGACCTCATATATTAATATCAGACACCAGAACAGACCTCCTATATTAATATCAGACACCAGAACAGACCTCCTATATTAATATCAGACACCAGAACAGACCTCCTATATTAATATCAGAGACAAGACCTCTTATATATAATATCAGATGCCAGATCAGAACCTCCTATATTAATATCAGACACCAGACCTTCTACATGAATATCAGACCCCAGACCAGACCTATATAAGTAAGTTAAATATCTTGGGCTGCCATAGGGGAACAGAATGGGGAGAGTAGTGCAGATAGGATTATTAAGGTACTTGAACTAATGTCTCTGGGTCAGCTACCATCAAAACAGCTTCATGAACTTGGGTGGCATACAGACATGGCAGGCTATGGACTATAAACTCCTGTCGACTGTTAGCCAAAAAAAGGCTAAAAAGGGCACCATTATGACCTCTTTTACCCCTCCTACTTCTAAGATTTTGGATTGAATTTCTGTGGCTGTATCGACACTGCTCCAGTGTAGCCTTTATTACCTTCTGCCTCTTTAAGGTCTGTTAAATCCTATGACCCCCCCCCCCCCCCCCCCCGTACACACACTGATAGCATTATAACATCCTTTCTCCTTATCACTTTTTTTTTTTTGGGGGGGGGTCATATTTTGGGGAAAATATCCTTTCCTGTTTTCTGTTTTCTTGAGAAACAAAACATGACGTTTTGTGTTTTCTTTTTAGAGTATTTCTGTATATTTGAGCATGTTTTGTGCATTGTTTGTTGCCTCTTGTGCTATTTCTGGAAACGAGTTAGTAGGAGTTTGTAATAACAGTACATTTATAACCTTACTCCATATGTCCTGTCCAGTCAGCTGATGGCAACTCGCCAGTATGGGACAAAATGAGTTACTGTTCTAGTCTTCAAACCGCACAGACAACTCAGCGTTATTATGTGTCCTACTTCTGTCATATAGGTTTACATCGAAGGTTTGAAGGGTTGTATTACAGCATTACAAAAACATAGCTTGAATAAGAACTCAAGAGTTCGATACACGTCAGAAATTCATTTGTATTTTTATACGTAGCACGTTCATGTGTCTTGTTTTTCTATGAACAAATAGAAACTACCGTATTTTTCACCGTATAAGACACTCCGGCATATAAGACGCACCCAATTTTAAAGGAGGAAAATCTAGAAAAAAAAAGATTCTGAACCAAATACAATGTAAAGTATAGGACAGTGATCTTCAACCTGCGGACCTCCAGATGTTGCAAAACTACAACTCCCGTCATGCCCGGACAGCCGTTGGCTGTCCGGGCATGCCAGGAGTTGTAGTTTTGCAACATCTGGAGGTCCACAGGTTGAAGACCACTGGTATAGGAGGTAATACTCACGTGTCCCCGCCGCTCCGGACCGTCACCGCTCGTCACTGCTGCCATGGATGTCGCCCTCCATTGCTGTTGCCGCGTCTCCGGGGTGTCCTGTCGCTCCGGAACGTCTCTGCTGCCCGGTATCCTCGCTCTCCGTCGCCGTTGCTACGCACGCTGCTCCTATTGGATGACGGGGAGGCGTGCGCGACGACGTGATGACGATGAAGGAGAGCGCCGGCCATGCAGGGGATCCCGGCACGGAGCAGACACCGAGGAGGCTGGTAAGGTCCTTCCCGGTGTCCTGTAAGTTATTCGGGACGCCGCGATTTCACCACGGCGGTCCCAAACAGCCCGACTGAGCAGCCAGGTTAGTGTCACTTTCGCTTCAGACGTGGCGGTCAGCTTTGATCGCCGCATCTGAAGGGTTAATACAGGGCATCATCTGTGATCGGTGATGTCCTGTATCAGCCGCGGGTCCCGGCCGTTGATGGCCGCAGGGACCGCCACGATAGGACAGGGTTTTAATGTGTATTTGCCGTATAAGACGCAACAACTTTCCCCCCCCCCCTCCCAGTTTTGGGGAAGAAAAAGTGCGTCTTATACGGCAAAAAATACGGGTACGTTTTTAACTACTATTTGTTTCTGGGGAACTATTCCAATCTTGCACCTTGTGTTAAACTGGAAGTTAGCCCGGCTTGATGTCTTATGTGCTCCAGAACCTAAGCAAGATCTCTGGGTATATGGATGCTACATGTGGAGGTGAGCCGGTCCTCTTATGTTTTACTATAGCTACCATTAGAAAAACATGGCTGCTTTCTTCCATTTCCAGTACTATGCCTGTCCACAGTTTAGAATGGAACATGGTAAAAAGTATCAAAAAGGTGGAATACAAGATATCTTTGGCTGGGTTCACACGGTGTTTGGGACAGTATGTCGGAGGTGTATTCACTAGCATATCGGCAAAAGGTATAATGGGGTGCTCTATCTAACAAAGCGCCCACTGAGTTTTATAGGCCAAATGTGGTCTACTAGTGATCACATTTAGCCAAGTGGTCAGACACTAAATAAGCATACAATTATCCCCCATCAAGTAGATAGGTGATGTTGGGAGGACAACCCCACCAGCACAGAGTGATGGAACAAAAATGACAATATCTTATAAAATGTAGACATGCCAAGAGTCCTGTCTATGGTCTTGACTTTACTCGTTTGGTCGAAGCAGAATCTCTGAAGTGTCTGATCTTAGGGGGTCCGACCACTGGTAACCCTCACTTTCTCCAGAACGGGGCCGTATCTTATTACTGAGCGCTCCAGCAGCCACCACCTTCTGAGACAAACTGATCTTAGCAGTAATGGCCACTTAGCCAATCAGTGAGGCGGTACACCAGAAGCTGGTGGCCGGAGTGCTCAGAGGTAAGAGACGAGCCCCATCCTGGAGATCTTAGGGGGTTACAGTGGTCAGCCCCCCCACAATCAGACAAACACATATGATAGATGGTCTGTTCACTCAACCCCCAAGGCTTCCATTCTCAATGCAGATAAGACAACTTTGACCCATCCTGATGGGTTCCATGGGCTTACAATGTGGTCCATGAGCTCGGAAGGTTTTGACAGCAAGAATAACGCTCCAGACTACCCTGTTCTTAACCTCACAAAAATCCAAACCCAGCCTCAGTGTGAATTGATCCTAAAGGAAAAGAAAATAATGATGAGCAGAAATTAAAAGAGTGCTGCGACTTTCCGACTCGGAGCTTGGGTTTTGGGCTTGAGCCTGCCAATTCCCATAACTGAACATAAGGCTGGAGCCACACAATGACCTCCCTCGCTGCCTGTAGGTGATATATTACCATTACCACGTCCATAAATTCACATTTAATACGATTTCCAAATGAATCCAACTTTTAATCTCCCGTCTGCGTCTATCTGGACCGACTCTACAGCAGTCTAGTCACTAATACGCCTCTCGAGCCGTTGAACCCTTCATGTCTCTTATGAATGGATTCCTTCCATTTGAGCTGTAACATAAAAAGAGAGGAACTCATCGCTGGAAAACGGCAAATTATTTTACAACAATAAAAAAGAAAAATCTACAAAATATTGATTTAATAAATTCCATTCTTTCCTATTGTGTAACATAGACTGAATTTTTTTTTAGAAGTGATCAGTTGGAATTTCTAATGTGGAATAGTTGAAGCAAAGTGAAATCCGCCAATTGAATGCTACTTTTCCTTCAATATTTTTGTAAGATGGATTGCCAACTTCTCAGCGCAGGAGAGAGAGAAAAAAAAGCAAGGTTTGAGCAGACAGCATTAAATAGTTGATTTGTCATCAAATTCTTTCTCAACCACCGCTGCAAGGAACTTCTGGAATTTTTAAAGTACAAGCTCCGGTATGAACTGAACTAGGGGGAAAAAAAAAGATTACAAAAATACAGGTTGCTCTGTGGAGAACAGGATTACCACGGAACATGGGCCAGAGGAAAAGTAGCTTTAACTTGTCAAACCTTTGAGAACACCTGTCCTCAAGCTGGGAAAAAACACACAATAGAAAGTCTTCACCCCCGTGGAATTTTTTTGCATTTTTTTTTTAAATTTAAGAACGATATCAAATCACAGCAAACTTTTCATGCATTTGTGATTCTGATCAACAGAAGAAACGTTTATTTAGGTAGTGAGAGGAGAGTATATACCGTATATGCTCGAGTATAAACCGACCCGAATATAAGCCGAGGCCCCTAATTTCACCCCAAAAACCCAGGAAAAGTTATTGACTCGACTATAAGCCTAGGGTGGGAAATACATCATCCAGACCCCCGTCATCATCCAGACCCCCATCATCATCCGCCCCCCCCCCCCCCCTTCATCATCACCGCCTGTCAATCCCTTCAGCCATCGGCTGCCCAGGCATGCTGGGAGTTGTAGTTTTGAAACCTCTGGAGGTCCGCAGGTTGAAGACCACTGCAGCCTTCGTCATCATCCCACCTCCCCCTCATCATCACCGCCTGTCAATCCCTTCATCAGTGGTCTTCAACCTGCGGACCTCCAGATGTTGCAAAACTACAACTCCCAGCATGCCCGGACAGCCATGGGCTGTCCGGGCATGCTGGGAGTTGTAGTTATGAAACCTCTGGAGGTCCGCAGGTTGAAGACCACTGCGGCCTTCGTCATCATCCAGACCCCCCCCCCCCCTTTAGTTTTCTACTCACCTCCCCTCGGTGGGAAGGAAGGGTGAGCTGGTCCTGGCCATCTATGCTGCAGGGACCTTCCGGTGGGGAGGGTTAGTCGTTCCGGGCTGTCCATTTTCACCGGGGGGGGGGGGCCTCTTCTCCACGCTCCGGGCCTGCCCCGGACTAGTGACGTTGCCTAGACGACGACGCACAGGGACATTCATGCGCAGGGAGGCTGCGAATGAACGTCCCTGTGCGTCGTTGTCAAGGCAACGTCACTAGTCCGGGTCAGAAGAAAACTAAAGGGGGGGTCTGGATGATGACGAAGGCCGCAGTGGTCTTCAACCTGCGGACCTCCAGAGGTTTCAAAACTACTACTCCCAGCATGCTGAAGACCAGGTTGAAGACCACTGAGAAGGGATTGACAGGCGGAGAGTTCACTTGAGTATAAGCCGAGGGGGGCGTTTTCAAAAAGTCGTGCTGAAAAACTCGGCTTATACTCGAGTATATACGGTACCATAGACCAGGAGGCTACTATGGTGCCAGTATGAAGTTGAAGGGGGTATTCATATCTGAATATATGTCTGATTTATGCCGGTTTAAATCAGGGCCACTGAACGTGTTTTACGCAGTTGAACTCATTGAAGCTACGCTGTTGATGTAGCTGCCATTTTACCGAAACAGTGTAGCTTATTGTGGTGGTCAAAAAGGGGATATGCCAAGATTAAATGGTATGACTTATCCAAGGTATAGGTGATGACTAGCTGATTGTGGGGGGGACCACCTATTGCTGGGACCATGACCAATCACAAGAACAGAGGTCCCTTGTCCCTTGAGTGAATTGAATAATAGTGCGCATGCTCGGCAATTGTTCATTCACTCTCTATTTGACTTCTAAACATAGCTGAGTATAGGCTATATTCTGTGAACCGGGTCTTTTTGTATTTTGGGATAACCTATTTAATCTAGTGAATGCTAAGAGATTTTCATTGCAGCTTGAAGAACCACAGTTTGAGAGATGTTATCCAATACCTGGCATCTGACTGAAATGGAGGAGACAGAGCGGCTTACAATGCTCTCAGTCTTTTTCAGGTTGAATTCCACTAAAGAGGTATTCCTGGGGAATCACCTTATTCCCTGTTCACAGGATAGGAGATAAGTGTCTGATGACGGGGGTCCAACTGCTGGAACCACCCACGATCTCATGTACGGGGCCCAACCTACTCACCAGTCCTCGGACTGCTCCAGCCCCCACCTTCTGAGATGAGCAAGAGTGATGGCCCGCTCAGCCAATCATCATCCAAGACGAGCTCCTCTTAGTCAGTGATGGGCTAAGAGATTTGTCACTCCTGTTTGTCTCCTAGGGTGGGAGCTGGACCGCTCAAAAGTTTGGTAAGTTTAGCGTGAGAGCCAGGCCCCATACAAGAAATTGGGGGGTCCCAGCAGTCGGACCCCTCTGGTTAGACATCAGATAGGTGAACATGAGATAAATTCTTCACTCTCTAAACAAAGACACATCACCCTACCAAGTCTATGGCAGCATGGCCTATACATCAATTACTATGGAGGTCTCTGTGACGTGTGAGAGTTGCACAACCATTAGATGGGCAATTTTTAAACTTACCTTGCAACCTAAAGCAGTCCTATGGGTTCATCTGCAACTTCAGATACCAATTCACCTGAAGTACAGACCCTACTGGCCCTTAAAGGGGTTCTCCAGTGCTTACACATCTTATCCCCTATCCAAAGGATAGGGGATAAGATGCCTGATCGAGGGAGTCCCGCCGCTGGGGACCCCCGGGATCTTGCACGCGGCACCCCATTCGTAATCAGTTCCTCGGAGAGTGGTCGCTCCGGGTCTGATTACAGGCGACCACCGGGCCGGCGGCGTGTGATGTCACACCTCCGCCCGGTGGTCACACGCCGATCAGGCATCTTATCCCCTATCCTTTGGATAGGGGAAAAGATGTGTAAGCATCAGAGAACCCCTTTAACCCTTGACCACAATGATAGGAGCCCCCCGGAGCTTTGCCAGCTTTGGTCAAAAATTCCCTGGGCCTACCAAAACAGATGTTTTCGGAGGCCCAACCTCCATTTGCATTCTTTATTGTTATCATTGTACTTGGAGGCTGGATCATCAACAAGATCTAGTAGGTTATTTGTGAATCATCCAATCATAAATAGACCCAAGAGGTAAGTGATAGCTCCAACATCACCTACTTATGGGGTCCATCACCTACTTATGTCTTCTTCTGAAACCATAATTGTGTCAAAGGCTGAGGCCACCCTGCTGGGCTCTGCTATCCTTGTATACAAACCAATGCACAATGGCGTACACAGATTTCTCCGCCACTATACACGTTTTCATGACACGGCACTAGGATGGCCATCTTTTTTGCAAAAAAACACCGGCCATGCAAATTTGCATAATTAATTATATATGCGTGGCATCACAGGAAACACATATGCGGGGGAAATTTTGTCCTATTCTGACCCCTATAACTTTTTTTTATCTCTCCTTATACGGGCCTCATTTTGTGTGAGGGCTCATTTTTTGCGCCCTTATCTGTAGTTTTTAACAGCACCATTTTTTAAATTTTTTTTTATTAAATTCGGGAGTTGCAGTTGGTTATTAACTACAATTCCCAGCATGCCCTGATACAGCCTGTGGCTCAGCAGCTGCCCCAAACAAAAACTATAACTCCCAGCATGCTGGACTATATAGTATTATATAGTTTAGGTCAGTGTTTCCCAACCAGGGGTGCCTACAGCTGTTGCAAATCCACAACTCCCAGCATGCCCGGACAGCCAACGGCTGTCCGGGCAGGCTGGGAGTTGTAATTTTGCAACAGCTGGAGGCGCTCTGGTTGGGAAACACTTGTATAGTATATGGTGCAACATTCCGGGAGTTGGAGGATTGGTTGGATAAATACCGGCCATTGCATTGCCGGTATTTTAAATATAAAGATACAGGCAGGGGGGCGTCATTACCGGCTGTGCCGGTAAAATACCGGCCAGGTGGCAATCCTACACAGCACTGATAGTTTTGATATTCTTCAGGTGTCCTTCATAGGAGTCTGTGTGCGAAATGACGGACAAAGCTTTTTCAGCGCCAAAAGTGTGTGATCCTTTCCTTGAGAAGCTTCCTTATTCCCTGTATCCATGACGACAGAGAACGTGTTAGTGCTCAATTTTGGCGAACGATTCCCCCCGTACGGACAGCTGGGCCAACACAAACATTCAGTAGTAGTTGAATGGAGCTTGGCGAGACCTCGCTTTCTTTTATGGTATACAAGTTGTCTGATGAAACAATCTATGTTTCCCCGAGCAACTGAGCAGCTCCGACCTTTCTCTTTAACCCTGACTTGCTTTCCCCGGTGGCTGTCGTAACTCGCTTGCTACTCTTCCTAAGCGTCTCGCATTTTACTATAAGCATTGTTAGATATGTCCGCTTCTTTCATCTCCTCTAAGATATTCATTCTGTACGTGCTTGAAGGAGAGTCAGTGCCTCCAATGGTCACCAAGCCAGCGGAGATCGAAATTATCAATATCCCAGGCTGGTTAATCTAAGAGGTAACACGATACTTGGATTGAGTTTCCTAAAATGTTCAGTCTGGGGAATGGAAAGAGTGTTAGAAAGTTCAGCAAATTGGGGTATATAAAAAGAAATACCGGAGAAAGCTCTGGAGTAGCTGTAAAGAATTTTTTTTCCAAGAGGCCCCATGGAGTGGAGACATATTTGCTCTTGTAGTTTCATGCAGTACATACTAAAACTGTTCATCCTGAGCCTTCCTGTTCACAAATAAGAGGCCAGAATCCCACTGAAGGCTGACCAACAGGGAAAGGAGCAAGGAAGAGAAAGGTGTCATGGAAAAGATCTTCCAGGATTGTGTGATCTAAGATGCCCTGAGGCTTGTGATCACCATATGTTGGACTATTACATCTATAGCAGTATCATGTAGACAATTATTGGGTTCATTTATATATAATAGTATTTGGTCACTATAAAAAAAAAAAAGTGTATGTGTTATTTGGCCAACATATTTCCCCATTCATCTCTATGATCACTGAAAACTGTGTGATCATAGTTACAGCTGCACAGTCCTCTCTATCCCCTCCCTGCACTCATCTCTATGACCATGGAGAGAACTTTGTGGCCATACATCTTCATAGTACAATCCTCTCTATCCCCTCCTTGCACTCATCTCTATGACCATAGAGAGAACTTTGTGCCCATACATCTACATAGCACAATCCTCTCTATCCCCTCCCTGCACTCATCTTTATGACCATAGAGAGTACTGTGTGGTCATACAGTTACAGCTGCACAGTCCTCTCTATCCCCTCCCTGCACTCATCTTTATGACCATAGAGAGTACTGTGTGGCCATACAGTTACAGCTGCACAGTCCTCTCTATCCCCTCCCTGCACTCATCTTTATGACCATAGAGAGTACTGTGTGGCCATACAGTTACAGCTGCACAGTCCTCTCTATCCCCTCCCTGCACTCATCTTTATGACCATAGAGAGTACTGTGTGGCCATACAGTTACAGCTGCACAGTGCTCTTTGTCCCCTTTCTGCACTCATCTCTATGATCATAGAAAGAAGTGACTGCGGCCACCAATCATCTGGACCACCAGCCGGTTCCCTAGAGAGGCAACTGCTCTCCCTGCATTTATTTGTACCAGTGTCTTTTACAAATCCATAGCCGAGTGCGGGCAGGAGCAAGGGAGCACTCTGTTCACTGCCAAGCCACGCAGGGCTTCTTCTATGATGCAGGCGGCGCTATTAGCGTTGCCTACATTATTCTGCTCTGGCCAGGCCTGACTAGAAGAGGTCAGAGCAAAGGATCAGCATGGGGCCTGGGACAGGGGAGGAAATAATTCTCTGGTTAACAGCCGCTCGTGTTTCCCCAACTGTGACTGCCCAGTTGTTATAGAATTATGGTTCCCATCATATCCTTTTGTCTGTGCATAATGGGAGTGATAGTTGGCAACAGCTGGAGAATCAAAGGAACTACTCCATTGGAGATCGAGAGCTTGCCGTGGAGGAATGGCAACATTTATTGGAAGGGTCTTCTCATCCGGTCAGCATCTACTCCGATCATAAGAATCTTCTGTACCTTCAGTCTGCTCAGCGATTAATTCCTCGTCAGGCAAGGTGGTCTCTGATCTTCTCTAGATTCAATTTCTACATTCACTTCCGTCCAGCAGACAAGAACATCAGGGCTGATGCTCTTTCCAGGTCTTCTGACGTCGTAGGTTTGGACTCCATGCCTAGGCATATTATTCCTCCTGACCGTTTGATTTCTGTCGCTCCTGCCGATATTCAGCAAGTTCTTCCTGGAAAATCCTTTGTACCGGCCAGATTGAGATGGAAGGTACTGAAGTGGGGTCATTCTTCTCTGTTGGCAGGTCATCCTGGTGTACGCAAGACTTTTCTTCTAATTTCTCGGCACTACGGACTATTTTGTCCGTTCCTGTGATACTTGTGCCCGTGACAAAACTCCTCGGCAGAAACCAGCTGGACTCTTGCCGCCTTTTCCCATTCTGGAGACTCCCTGGTCCCACATCGCTATGGATTTTATCACCGATCTGCCTCCCTCCTGTAATAACACGGTCATTTGGGTTGTGGTCGATAGGTTTTCCAAAATGGCATATTTCATCACTCTTCCTGGCCTCCCATCTGCTCCACAACTGGCGAAGTATTTCTTGCTTGATATCTTCCGTCTGCATGATCTTCCACAGCATATCGTTTTGGATCATGGAGTTCAGTTTGTTTCTAAATTTTGGCGAACTCTTTGTACCCGTCTTGACATCAATCTGGAGTTCTCCTCTTCCTACCACCCTCAGTTCAACGGTCAGGGGGAGAGGGTTAATCAAATTCTTGAGACATATCTTCGTAATTTTGTTTCAGCTTGCCAGGATGATTGGGTCGACCTTCTCCCTAGGGCAGAATTCTCATATAATCATAAGGATTCCGAGTCTACAAGGTCTTCTCCCTTTTTTGTTGTTTATGGTCTCCATCTTCGCTCTCCTCTTCCACTTCCAGTTTTTTCTGGTGTGCCAGCTGTTGATGAGCTTGTTGGGGACTTCCCTTCCATTTCGCAACAAACTCGTCAGTCTCTGTCTGGGTTGGCTTTCCTCCAAATATATTCACTTCAAGATACCCTGCTACAAGCGTGGTCCTCTCTATCTTGGTCCATTCAGAGTCTTGCAACAAATGTATCCTGTCTCTTACAAACTCCGTTTGCCTGCTACTTTACATATTTCTAATTAATTTCATGTTTCTCTCCTCAAGCCCCTTGTTTTTCACAAAAGAATCTTGTCCCCATGCCAGTCTCCGGCTCTTCTGATGTCTTTAAGCTCAAAGATGTTCTTACCACCAAGACCGTGAGACATAAACAATTCTTCTTGATTGACTGGGAAGGTTATGGTCCATGAGGAAAGATCTTGGGTGCTGGAGGAGAATGTCCTGGACCGTGACCTTCTCAGGAAATTTCTGAACCACAAAAGGAGGGGGAGACCAAAGGGGTACTGTTACGGTTTGCACTTCGGCCGCCAGTGCTGGCCGTGAGCGCATTTCCCTGCTCTCCCCTGCTGCCGGTGGGGCTGGTGTTCGCATCGCGAAACGCGCCGGCCTGCGAATCCCAGCCCGTTACTCACCTCGTTCCCCTGCTGCCTCCTCTTCTGCCTCTCAACTCCGACACGCGTGTCCCCATCTCCTAGGACGCGCTTGCCGGAGCTCTAAGATTTAAAGGGCCAGTACTCCCATAATTATGTGCAACACATGCTTCCTCTATAAGTTCCTGCTCCTCCCCCACATCCCTTCCGGATTTTTGTCCTTGTGCCATTGAGAAAGCGTTACTGTGTTTTGTCTTGCCTTGTTACTGACCTCCTGCTACATTCCTGACCTTCCTTCTGTGCCGCCTGCCTACTGACCTCCTGCTTCGTTCCTGAATACACACCTGTGCTGCCAGCCCTGACCTTCTGCTATCCAGACTACGAGTTGCTGTTTCCCATCTGTACCTCAAATCTCCTCAGCCGCCTGTGGGGTTGAGTTGTGCCAGGAGTAGCGACCTAGGTGCTGCCTGCCGCAGTAAGTCCATCCCACTTTGCGGCGGGCTTTGCTGAAAACCAGCAGCACCTTAGACTCCGCTCTCTGGTACGGCCCGCATCATCTGCAACACGGATCTACTACCTCCAGTGTTCCTGTCTACTGAACCGTGAGTGTTACACAATTATTCGGTTCAGGACACAGTTTGGTGATATTATATTTGGTGGCATAATATGTGGCAGTATTATATTCAGGGGCACAGTGTGTGGCGGTATTATACTCTAGGGCACAGTGTGTGTGGCAGTATTCAGGTAAAACAGGGAACAGTAGGTTTAAATCTTCCACACCTTCGCTTGTTTTACCCTTATTATTATTATTCAACTTATTATTAGAGTAATAATTATGTTCTACTGCAGGCGCTGTTTCGGCTATTATAGGTGCCTAGTATAGGTGTGACCGAGGCCTTAGCGTTTAGATTGGACCTTCACCAGATGGTTGCAAGAGGAAGTCGCTAGTCCAGCCTCTCTATTCAAGGAGAAATGTCTCTCTGCTCAGTTACTGCCGGGAAGACAAGTAAAATTAAATTAACACTCCTGGGCCACATGTCTACAATCAATTTTTTGATCAAGTTCTATAAATCAAGGCTCCTGTTCCTTGCACACAGTTAGGATATTGCTCAACAACACTTTGTCTTCAAGAGGGAGAATGTTGTCTGTGCAAGAGAGGAGAATGCTAAACAAGGGCCTTCCTGAATTACACTGAACTTTTGTGTGCCAATCAGTAGGATCAGTGCTGCCTGTCTGCCATGTCAGGAAGACCACTCTGAATGTGCCTTTTCAAGTGCTGTGTCACAGAAGAGTGAAAAGAGAGAAGTCTACATTTAGCACCTTGCAACACAGTGTACCAACCTGAGAAGATCCTCAACAGTAGTTTCAGGAACTTAAAGGGGTAGTCCAGGATTTTTTTTATGTGACTATGCTACAGGGGCTGTAAAGTTAGTGTAGTCCATAATATAGTGTCTGTACCTGTGTGTGACGGTGGTCTAACAATTCTTCTGTGATTATTGCCCCAAAATGTATTTTTAGCAGCATACAAAATTACCCATGTCTCAGGATTTCCCAGGTTGCAGTGCGTTGAGACCTGACATCACTATTCAGGTGATCAGAGGGAGCCTGTCCTGCTTCAATTTTGCAGCAGCTGTAGGCCCCCTGGTCAGAAAACACTGTGTGTCAATGGGTGGGGTGGCTGATTTGTGGGAGGAAGGAAAGTGACCTCAAACTTTAAAGCATGGAACTGTGGGATGTGTAGTTTAGAGAACAAAATCCAAAAGGAAATGCCCAGTTCTGACAGGTAAGTACTAAAATCCCCTTATGGTGGATAACCCCTTTAAGTGCTAAAACATATAGATCTGCATTAATGGCCACATGTACACATGCTAAGGAAGAGCTAAAGGTTGATTATTTCACAAAAGCTGCCAAAAAAGCAATAATTAAAGGAACAGGGACCAAATATCCATTCTTATGGCTGAAAAGCTGTAACATTCCAAGTGATAATAAAACAACTGCATTTTATTGGAATTGCACCAAAAGTTTGTGAAAAGTTTACAAGTTGTTTCATGCAATCCTAGTGTCCAGAGTGCCCCTGCATACAGGAATAGCTTTCTTGACAAAAGTTGTCTCAGAGGAACATTGGGTTAGTACACCATGGGACATATCCCATATAGTTTCCCCAAAAATAAACCCTACTCCAAAAGTAAGCCCTAGCGGGATTATCAGGGTGGGGTGCAATATAAGCCCTACCCCGAAAATAAGACCTAGGCCAGGGGTAATCAACTGGCGGACCGCGGTCCAGATCCGGACCACGGCCGCCAGTAATGCCCGCAGACTTCAGGAGTGCCTGGGATCATGATGTCTGCCACAACCCAGAAGCCTGTCAGATCCACCATCAGACATCTAGTACCAAGCCATACATCCTATAAAGTATACCATTGTAAAACTTCTTGAGCTTTAGTGGCATTGACTGCCTTGAGTGGAGATGAGAAAACTGATTTGGGGCAGATCAGATACAGATTCTGTATGTGTGGCAGCTTCCACGTTCACCGGGCTGTGTGTTCTGAACTCTTTCACCGGGCCGTGTGTTCTGAACTCTTTCCAGCCACTTAGTGTACTGTTCAAGAGCAGGGACTCCTGTCATTGACTCACGGGGCAATCGGGGCACTTCTGAATCAGGATTGAAATCTAAAAACATACAGATTATCTGAATTAGACCCAAAATGAATCTCTGGCCATTACTTTATCTCTAGTGATAACATCTTTACTATAGGGCAGGAGAGAATTGTTTCTTCGGTTCCATCTCCCAGGCTCCGCAGAACACAAAGGATGTCAAGGGCAGAAAGAGATCAACAACTTGTATATGAATGAGATTACATGCCGGGTGCAGGAGAAAGAAAACCAGTATATAGTATAATCAAAGTATGAAAACCATCACGGATCAAGCCTTTTGGTGAGTGTTAACATAAAATTGTTGGAGTTTTGTACAATCAAAAAAGTACAAACTATAGGAGTTTGGTCTTAAAAAATGTAGGAATGGGGGAGGATATTATGTTTGTTCTATTGGATGAGGAACTCCATGGAGTTATCTGTAATTGGCAATAATGGACCCATTGAGTCCATAAAGAAGCCATTAGACATTGAGGAACATGTAAAACGTGTCAGTTTCAGAATGGTATTACATATTGAAGAACCAGGTCCAGAGAGTGTAGTTAGGGATTAAAGGGGTACTCTGGTGAAAAAACATTTTTTTTTTTTTTTTTAAATCAACTTGTGCCAGAACGTTAAACAGATTTGGAAATTACTTCTATTTAAAAATCTTAATCCTTCCAGTACTTATAAGTTCCTGTATTCCCCACAGGAAGTTATTTTCTTTTTGAATTTCTTTTCTGTCTGACCACACTGCTCTCTGCCGACATTTCTGTTCATATCAGGAACTGTCCAGAGTACAAGCAAATCCCCATAGCAAACCTCTCCTGCTCTGGACAGTTCCTGACATGGACAGATGTGTCAGCAGAGAGCACTGTGGTCAGACAGAAAATACATTTTAAAAGAAAAGAACTTCCTCTGTAGTATACAGCAGCTGATAAGTATTGGAAGGGTTAAGATTTTTAAATAGAAATAATTTACAAATCTGTTTAATGTTCTGGCACCAGTTAAGTCAAGCCCGTAGTACCCCTTTAATGGCTTAATTATTGAACAATATCAAACCCAAAAGTTTACTTTAATATTGTGAAACATGTCAAGAACGTGGGAAGACAACTTGACTAAGTAATAACCAGTCAGGTAGATCAACCTCACATTCATCGTGTGGCCAAATCCTCACGTGGTCTAAATACCAAATACTGTATGACTGCCAAATCGTGCGGAATTTACCGTATTTTTCGCCGTATAAGACGCACTTTTTCTTCCCCAAAACTGGGGGGAAAAAGTCAGTGCGTCTTATACGGCGAATACACCCCTATCGCGGCGGTCCCTGCGGCCATCAACGGCCGGGACCCGCGGCTAATACAGGACATCACCGATCGCGGTGATGCCCTGTATTAACCCTTCAGACGCGGCGATCAAAGCTGACCGCCGCGTCTGAAGGGAAAGTGACACTAACCCGGCTGTTCAGTCGGGCTGTTCGGGACCGGGTTAGTGAATAGCCGGGTTAGTGCTTACAGGACACCGGGGGGGACCTTACCTGCCTCCTCGGTGTCTTCTCCGTTCAGGGATCCCCTGTATGGCCGGCGCTCTCCTTCCTCGTCATCACGTCGTCGCGTACGTGCGTCGGCGTGCGTAACGACGTGATGGCGGCGACGGAGAGCGAGGATACCCGGCCGGCAGCAGAGACGTTCCGGAGTGACGGGGACAGTGATGGAGCGACATCCAGGGCAGCGGTGACGGGTCCGGAGCGGCGGGGACACGTGAGTACTACCTCCTATGCAGTGGTCTTCAATCTGCGGACCTCCAGATGTGTCAAAACTACAACTCCCAGCATGCCCGGACAGCCAACGGCTGTCCGGGCATGCTGGGAGTTGTAGTTTTGCAACATCTGGAGGTCCGCAGGTTGAAGACCACTATTGGGTTCAAAATCTTTATTTTTTTTTAGATTTTGCCCCTAAAAATTGGGTGCGTCTTATACGCCGGTGCATCCTATAGGACGAAAAATACGGTAGATGGGGATGGTCTGTAAGAGGTAAAGCAACCTGGACAACCAGATGGTTATTCAAAGATGGATCCTGCAGAACTAAAAAGAACCCCATCAAGTCCCAGGAATCCAAGTCTCTTGAAAACCGGGAGAGGAGGAAGTTTATGGCAAAGAGTTGAGAAAGGTTCGGAGGAGAGTTTGATGTACTGGTAAGTAATGCTGGTAAGTAAGTAAGTTTATCCAACATGGTCTACAGGAGGTCAATATTTATCAACAATGGAGGAAGATTCTTAATAGAACTTTATCTACGTATATTCTGATTGTGACATAGCTTCACCTACTGTAGGATCTTCATTGTACTATTCTTTCACCATCTTAGAACCCTGGCTCTTGTGACTGGGTGAGCTATAGACGCTTAAAGGGGTATTCCATCCTTATACATCTTATCCCCTATTCAAAGGATAGGAGATAAGATGTCTGATCTCAGGGGTCCCGCCGCTGGGAATGGAGGGGGGCGTGGCATGACATCACATCTCGGAGGTAGCGCCTGGCACAGATTGCCAGTGGCTGCACCGAGATCGCGGGGGTCCCAGCGGCAGGGCCCTGCAATCAGACATCTTATCCCCGATCCTTTGGATAGGGGATAAAATGTATAAGGCCGGAATATCCCTTTAAATGTGTATTCACACATAGTGTCCTGTGTGTGGTGGCCCAGTACAGGAGGTGTTACCCCGTACCCTTGCTGCCCTGTCAGGCAGCCTCCCTGCAGTGTCCCCTGGGCCCCCCTACATCTGATCTACTGTAATTGTATATTATCCCCAATGTTATGTATATGAGAATGTTGTATCTTTAAGAAAGGTTAACATGTGATCACCAGTTGTCATGTGATTGTTACCCAGGAGGTATCAGTCAGTGACCAGGTGACTTAAGGGTGACCAATGGGACTCCACCAGAGTCTCCCCCATAAAAGCCCTGGGAGGAGTCTCTTCTCTCTCTTAGTTCCTGAGTCTTTGCTGAGGTGCAGTAGAGCCTAAGAGTCTGGAGTCATAGGAGCCTCAAGTCAAGACTGCAGCCACAAGCTACTTAGCTGCAAGTAAGCCACAGTCACAGTCTTGTCAGTCACAAGTCAGTCAAGTCACAGTCATCTGTCTAGTCAATGTGGCCTGCACTAAATTGTCCACGTCTACTACAAGTCCCAGCAAGGTAGGTCTCTGAAGTTACTGGTCACCTCCGTGGGCCTGACTGAACTGTATAGACTTATCTGCCTGTTTAACCTTAGTAAAGCTACCATTGTCCGTAACTTGGTGTCAGAGTCATTATTGCCCCCGTGCCTAGCCCAGGATCCAGTGGTATACCTTCAGATGGTATTGAGGATAAACCATGCCCGGGCGTCACGAATATAAGGGGTTAATGCCATCAGACCCTAAGGTAATTCCATCTGCCCTGCATCTCAAACCCCATACCACAACTTTTGGCATCCTACGACCAGTATACGGGTGTGCGCCTTATGCGACAAGTCCTCCCCCAGTCTGAACTGTGTCCAGTATTGTCAGAAAGTCGCATGCCGATGCGGATAAAATTTGCACCAAAAAGTGTATGGGACTTTACCAGTGAAAAGTGTTTTACCCGAGGTGCTTGTGAAATAGAGGGGGAAGTGTAGAAAGGACTGTTATTTGCCATAGTGAACTGCAGAGAGTCGGTACCTGAAAGGGTTAACTTGGTCCAATGTTTCCGTAACTTGGCGTCGGAGTCATTATTGCCATTGTGCCTAGCCCAGGATCCAGCGGTATACCTTCGGGTGGTATTTAGGATAAACCACGCCCTGGCATCACGAATACAAGGGGTTATTGCCATCTGCCCCTCGGGTATTTCATCTGCCCTCCATCTCACACCCCATACCACATGTGCATATTTGATATGCAGGATTTTATGCTGCACATTTTAATTTAAACTAAATGACTATCACATCAAATGTCCACATGATACTGTTTGTGTGAATAGGCCCTAAGGGAGTAGTCCAGGATTTGTTTTCATTTGATTGTGTTACAGGGGCTGTAAAGTTAATGTATAAATGTAGTTCACAATATAGTGTCTGTACCTGTGTTTGATGGATGGTCTTGCATGATCTCGGTGATCTTTGCCCGTGAGGTACAAACTTGCGCCCTGTGTAAAATTGCTTTTGCTCCTCCCCTCAGCTCTCCAAAGATGAAGCTAGAGCTGGGGGAGGGCGGAGTGAAAATAAAGCAGGGGGAGGGTGGACATACATACCTGCTTTATTTCCCCTCCCTCTGCTCCACCTGTCTTCGGAGAATGCAGGTTTGCACGGGCTGCAAGGAGAGGACCAACTCCAGGGGTTGAGACTGGTTTCTATAAGGGGTCTGTGTATAACCAAACCTGCGTTCGGAGGAGTCTGAGAAGGAGAGACGAGGAGGGAGTCATATATATCTCCTCTTTCCCCCTGCTCTGCCCGTGCAAAGCTGCGTTCTCAGAAGAAGGGAGGGGAAATAACGGAGACGTGTACATCTCTCCCCCTGCCCCTGGGCTTCGCTCTGCCCTCCCCCCAGCTCTAACTTTGGAAATCTTCAAAGAGCTGAGGGGAGGAGCAGAAGCAATTCTGCACGGGGCGCAAGTCTGCACCTCAACCCCTGATATTCATTTTTAGCAGCAAACAAAATAAGTGTCATCTCAGGTTTTCCCAGGTTGCACCAGTCAGGTGTTGAAATGGAGCCTGTCTTCGCTTCAATGGGTGGAGCGACCACTGGGTGGGAGGGAGATCATTTTTACACAAGGCTACAGGGAATTGTAGTTTCAGTCACAACACGCATGGAAGGGAGCCTAGCTGTGCTGCAATGGGGGGTTGGCTGAAGTGAGGGAGGGAGATAAGTTTTCTCACACTTGCAAAGAATGGTGTAAGAACCCGAAGGGTTATTCTGCACTGAGGTCTTTTGTTATTTTGGTTACTGTGGAAACACCATGTTCTCTGGATGGTCAGCTGACCTCGTTGGCTTTTCACCTGCTTAGCTTGCTATTTAAACCCTCAATATTAATCCAGGCCTTGCCTGCGAAAGAGCTCATACTCCTAGCTTGCGTTTGTGTTGTGTCTTGTATTTCTGGCATATTTGACCCATTGGCTCCACTCTCTGACTCTTCTCCTGTTTCTACAATTTGGCATTTTTGTTAATTCTTGGTACTGACTCGGCTTGTGGACTGTGACATACTGTGTGTGTATGTTTAGTTATTATTTCTGTTAGTGTGTGTTATTCCATACAGTGTCCCGACCTCTGTCTGTATTGTAAGTTTATTTTGTTGACGCTTTATTTCCTGCATTTATTCAGGCAGGGACTGTCACCGTGGTTGTGGAACCGTCGCCTAGGGAGGGTACGCAAGTAGGCATGGCAAGTGGGAGTCGGTGAGTTCAGGGCTTCACTCTTCCCTTGCCAAAAGTGAAAAATGGATCCTGACACTTGTAGTTGGAGGGAGGGAACTCCAACAGGAAATAGCCAGTTCACAAAAAAAGAAAATAAAAGCAGCAGCGTTATAATAAACTCACAACACAGCTATTTAGCTCCAAGACAAGCATGGATCCTTTGTAAACATGTACATTACTGTCTGGCAGGTAAAAACTAAGATCACCTCATGGTGGATAACCCAACCCTTTTAAGGTTTTTGAGTCCGGTTGCAACTTTACACAACATTCTTCAAGGATTGGCTGGAAACTGCAGCCTCCATTAGTTGCTCTTCATTGAATCATTTCTACCTTCAGGATTTCCTTTCTGTGGTGGTCCGAAGTAAATAGTATACTCCAACACTTTATAAAGCAGTAATATTATGTCTCTGTCCCACCAGTCCAGGCCTCTTTTGTATACAAGACAATATCCTGCTGGCTTTAGAAGAAGCTGTCTGGCATTGTGATGTTCTGTACACCCAAATCCTTCCCTATTAGTGACTCTCCCAATTTTACTCCCCTTAGGACATTCTGTATGATGCAGGATATGCTGCAGGATATTACTCCCCCTAAGACATGTGGTGGCCCAGTACGGGATGGTGTATCCCCGTACCTTAACTGCCCTGTCCGGCAGTGTCCCTCAGTGTCCCCATGGCCCCTGTAGTTGTTTCCCCATTTGTACATATGTGTTGTATTATAAGAGTTGTTATAGCTTTAATGAAATATACCATGTGATTGTTACCCAGGAGGTGTCAGTGACCAGCTGACCACAATGGTGACCTATGGGCTCCCTGCCAGTCTCCCCCATATAAGCCCTGGGCGGAGCTTCTCTCTCTTGTTGCTGAGGTCCAGTGCAGTCGTCTCAGTGTGTGTGTCCAGAGCATTGGAGGCTTCAAGCCCAGTCTGCAGCCACAATCAAGTGCAAGTAAGATAAACCTGCAATAATTGTCAGTCACCAGTCAAGTCAAGTCATCTGTCTAGTCAACGTGGCCTGCACTAAAATACCCAGTCCTACTAAAAGTCCCAGCGAGCCTGCAAGGTCTCCGAGTCACTGATCACCTCCTTCGGCCCTGGCTGCACTGTATAGACTTTACCCTCTGGCTACCCTCAGTAAAGCTACCGTTGTCTGTAACTTGGCGTCGGAGTCTTTATTGCCCCCCCCCCCGTACCTAGCCCAGGATCCAGCAGTAAACCATTGGGTGGTTATAGGCTAAACCAAGCCCTGGCGTCATGAACACAAGGGGTTAATACTATCTGCCCCTGGGGTAACAACATCTGCCCTGCACCACACACCCCGCCACACCACAGACATATGATGCTGCAGGTTATTACACCCCTTAGGACATATGATGCTGCAGGTTATTACACCCCTTAGGACATATGATGCTGCAGGTTATTACTCCCCCTAGGACATATAATGCTGCAGGTTATTACTCCCCCTAGGACATATGATGCTGCAGGTTATTACACCCCTTAGGACATATGATGCTGCAGGTTATTACTCCCCCTAGGACATATGATGCTGCAGGTTATTACTCCCCCTAGGACATATGATGCTGCAGGTTATTACTCCCCCTATGACATATGATGCTGCAGGTTATTACTCCCCCTAGGACATATAATGCTGCAGGTTATTACTCCCCCTAGGACATGTGATGCTGCAGATGATTACTCCCTTTCGGACACATGATGCTGCAGGTTATTACTCCCCCTAGGACATATAATGCTGCAGGTTATTACTCCCCCTAGGACATATAATGCTACAGGTTATTACTCCTTCTAGGACATATGATGCTGCAGGTTATTACTCCCCCTAGGACATATGATGCTGCAGGTTATTACTCCCCCCTAGGACATATGATGCTGCAGGTTATTACTCCCCCAGGACATATGATGCTGCAGGTTAATACATCCCCTAAGACATATGATGCTGCAGGTTATTACTCCCTCTAGGGCATATGATGATGCAGGTTATTACTTCCCCCAGGACATGTGATGCTGCAGGTTATTACTCCCCCTAGGACATATGATGCTGCAGGTTATTACTCCCCCTAGGACATGTGATGCTGCAGGTTATTACTCCCTCTCGGACATATGATGCTGCAGGTTATTACACCCCCTAGGACATATGATGCTGCAGGTTATTACTCCCCCTAGGACATATGATGCTGCAGGTTATTACTCCCTCTAGGACATATGATGCTGCAGGTTATTACTCCCTCTAGGACATATGATGCTGCAGGTTATTACTCCCCCTAGGACATATGATGCTGCAGGTTATTATTCCCTCTAGGACATATGATGCTGCAGGTTATTACTCCCTCTAGGACATGTGATGCTGCAGGTTATTACTCCCTCTAGGACATATGATGCTGCAGGTTATTACTCCCTTTAGGAAATATGATGCTGCAGGCTATTACTCCCTCTAAGACTAGGGTTACCACCTTAATGGCAAAAAATACCGGTCATGCTAATCTGCATAATTAATTATATATGCGTGATATAACAGGAAGCTCCGCCCATGTCCAGTCACATTGCATCACGTACCAGCCCAGCGGCAAAAAATTTAACCCCTAACCCTTCGGAGTCTGGCAGTGAGGTCCACATTGGGGGGCAGGGGTGGATTGACAACTCATGGGACCCCAGGCAACAGTGGATCATGAGGGGCCCCATGGGCCGCTCACCCATGTGTAAGCCACTGCTATATAGGTGGGCTGCCCACATACAATAAAATGTATATCTCCTTATTTATTTATTTATTTTTATCAATCTTTTAATACCTCCACATATGAATTGTTACCACATACTGACCCCACATATAAATGTACTATATACTGGTCCCCACAAATAAATTTATACTATATACTGACCCCATATATGAATTTATACTATATACTGACCCCACATATAAATGTACTATATACTGGTCCCCACAAATAAATTTATACTATATACTGACCCCATATATGAATTTATACTATATACTTACCCCCCATATGAATTTATACTATATACTGACCCCCACATATTAATTTATACTTATACAGTGGTCCCTCAACATACGATGGTAATTGGTTCCAGGCGGACCATCGTATGCTGAAACCATCGTATGTTGAGGGATCACTGACACTATACATGGAGACAAACGGACAGATGATCAATGATACTCACATGTCCCCATTGCTCTGGCCCGTCAGTTCTCCACTCTTCTGCTGCCATATGAATATGACGCCGCTTCCCTGCGCCGTCGCCATCATCACATCGCCGCTCACGCCGCCCCTATTGGATGACAGGGCAGGGTGAGTGGCGACGGGATGACGACGAAGGAGAACGACGGCACAGGGCAGCAGCAGCGAAGGGGTTGCGAACTGATGGGCTGGAGCAGTGGGAACATGTAAGTGTTATTTAGTGGGGTACATTAAATGGCTATCCGGTGGCAGCCGAAGCAGTCAGCGCTGCCCGATAGCCGTTTATGCGATGGCCCCGACACACAGAAGCATCATATGTTGATGCTGCCTTCAAAATACGATGGCCTCTGAGAGTCCATCATATATTGAAACGATCGTATATCGGGGGACCACTGTATACTGACCCCATATATGAATGTATATTATATACTGACCCCCATATATGAATTTATATTATATACTGACCCCCATATATGAATTTATATTATATACTGACCCCATACATGAATGTATATTATATACTGACCCCCATATATGAATTTATATTATATACTGAGCCCCATATATGAATTTATATTATATACTGACCCCATATATGAATTTATATTATCTACTGACCCCATAAATGAATTTATATTATATACTGACCCCATATATGAATTTATATTATATACTGAGCCCCATATATGAATATATATATTATATACTGAGCCCTATATATGAATTTATACTATATACTGACCCCATATATGAATTTATATTATATACTGACCCCCATATATGAATTTATATTATATACTGACCCCCATATATGAATTCATACTATATACTGACCCCCATATATGAATTTATATTATATACTGACCCCATATATGAATTTATACTATATACTGACCCCATATATGAATTTATATTATATACTGACCCCATATATGAATTTATATTATATACTGACCCCATATATGAATTTATATTAGATACTGACCCCATATATGAATTTATATTATATACTGACCCCATATATGAATTTATACTATATACTTACCCTATATATGAATTTATATTATATACTGACCCCCATATATGAATTCATACTATATACTGACCCCATATATGAATTTATATTATATGCTGACCCCATATATGCATTTATATTATATGCTGACCCCATATATGAATTTATATTATATGCTGACCCCATATATGAATTTATATTATATACTGACCCCATATATGAATTTATATTATATACTGACCCCATATATGAATTTATATTATATACTGACCCCATATATGAATTTATATTATATGCTGACCCCCCATATATGAATTTATACTATATACTGACCCCATATATGAATTTATATAATATACTGACCCCATATATGCATTTATATTATATACTGACCCCCATATATGAATTTATATTATATACTGACCCCATATATGAATTCATACTATATACTGACCCCATATATTAATTTATATTAAATACTGACCCCATATATGAATTTATACTATATACTGACCCCATATATGAATTTATATAATATACTGACCCCATATATGCATTTATATTATATGCTGACCCCATATATAAATTTATATTAAATACTGACCCCATATATGAATTTATACTATATACTGACCCCATATATGAATTTATATTATATACTGACCCCCATATATGAATTAATACTATATACTGACCCCATATATGAATTTATATTATATACTGACCCCCATATCTGAATTTATATTATATACTGACCCCATATATGAATTTATACTATATACTGACCCCCATATATGAATTTATATTATATACTGACCCCCATATATGAATTAATACTATATACTGACCCCATATATGAATTTATATTATATACTGACCCCATATATGAATTTATACTATATACTGACCCCCATATATGAATTTATACTATATACTGACCCCCATATATGAATTTATACTATATACTGACCCCATATATGAATTTATATTACATACTCACCCCATATATGAATTTATACTATATATTGACCCCCATATATGAATTTATATTATATGCTGACCCCATATATGAATTTATACTATATACTGACCCCATATATGAATTTATACTATATACTGACCCCATATATGAATTTATATTATATGCTGACCCCATATATGAATTTATACTATATACTGACCCCCATATATGAATTTATATTATATACTGACCCCCATATATGAATTTATATTATATACTGACCCCCATATATGAATTCATACTATATACTGAACCCATATATGAATTTATATTATATGCTGACCCCATATATGAATTTATATTATATACTGACCCCATATATGAATTTATATTATATACTGACCCCCATATATGAATTTATATTATATACTGACCCCCATATATGAATTAATACTATATACTGACCCCATATATGAATTTATATTATATATTGACCCCATATATGAATTTATATTATATACTGACCCCCATATATGAATTCCTACTATATACTGACCCCATATATGAATTTATATTATATACTGACCCCCATATATGAATTTATACTATATACTGACCCCATATATGAATTTATATTACATACTCACCCCATATATGAATTCCTACTATATACTGACCCCATATATGAATTTATATTATATACTGACCCCCATATATGAATTTATACTATATACTGACCCCATATATGAATTTATATTACATACTCATCCCATATATGAATTTATACTATATACTGACCCCATATATGAATTTATACTATATGCTGACACCATATATGAATTTATACTATATACTGACCCCATATATGAGTTTATACTATATACTGACCCCCATATATGAATTTATACTATATACTGAGCCCATATATGAATTTATATTATATACTGACCCCATATATGAATTTATATTATATGCTGACCCCATATATGAATTTATATTATATACTGACCCCATATATGAATTTATATTATATACTGACCCCATATATGAATTTATATTATATACTGACCCCATATATGAATTTATACTACATACTGACCCCATATATGAATTTATATTATATACTGACCCCCATATATGAATTTATATTATATACTGACCCCCATATATGAATTTATATTATATACTTACCCCCATATGTGAATTTATATTATATACTGACCCCATATATGAATTTATATTATATACTGACCCCCATATATGAATTTATACTATATACTGACCCCATATATGAATTTATATTATATACTGACCCCCATATATGAATTTATATTATATGCTGACCCCATATATGAATTCCTACTATATGCTGACCCCATATATGAATTTATACTATATACTGACCCCATATAGGAATTTATACTATATACTGACCCCATATATGAATTTATACTATATACTGACCCCATATATGAATTTATATTATATACTGACCCCCATATATGAATGTATACTATATGAATTTATATTATATACTGACCCCCATATATGAATTTATATTATATACTGACCCCATATATGAATTTATATTATATACTGACCCCATATATGAATTTATACTATATACTGACCCCCATATATGAATTTATATTATATGCTGACCCCATATATGAATTTATACTATATACTGACCCCATATAGGAATTTATATTATATACTGACCCCCATATATGAATGTATACTATATGAATTTATATTATATACTGACCCCCATATATGAATGTATACTATATGAATTTATATTATATACTGACCCCCATATATGAATTTATATTATATACTGACCCCATATATGAATTTATATTATATACTGACCCCATATATGAATTTATACTATATACTGACCCCCATATATGAATTTATATTATATACTGACCCCATATATGAATTTATACTATATACTGACCCCATATATGAATTTATATTATATACTGACCCCCATATATGAATGTATACTATATGAATTTATATTATATACTGACCCCCATATATGAATTTATATTACATACTCACCCCATATATGAATTTATACTATATACTGACCCCATATATGAATTTATACTATATGCTGACACCATATATGAATTTATACTATATACTGACCCCATATATGAGTTTATACTATATACTGACCCCCATATATGAATTTATACTATATACTGAGCCCATATATGAATTTATATTATATACTGACCCCATATATGAATTTATATTATATGCTGACCCCATATATGAATTTATATTATATACTGACCCCATATATGAATTTATATTATATACTGACCCCATATATGAATTTATATTATATACTGACCCCATATATGAATTTATACTACATACTGACCCCATATATGAATTTATATTATATACTGACCCCCATATATGAATTTATATTATATACTGACCCCATATATGAATTTATATTATATACTGACCCCCATATATGAATTTATACTATATACTGACCCCCATATATGAATTTATATTATATGCTGACCCCATATATGAATTTATACTATATACTGACCCCATATAGGAATTTATACTATATACTGACCCCATATATGAATTTATACTATATACTGACCCCATATATGAATTTATATTATATACTGACCCCCATATATGAATGTATACTATATGAATTTATATTATATACTGACCCCCATATATGAATTTATATTATATACTGACCCCATATATGAATTTATATTATATACTGACCCCATATATGAATTTATACTATATACTGACCCCCATATATGAATTTATATTATATGCTGACCCCATATATGAATTTATACTATATACTGACCCCATATAGGAATTTATATTATATACTGACCCCCATATATGAATGTATACTATATGAATTTATATTATATACTGACCCCCATATATGAATGTATACTATATGAATTTATATTATATACTGACCCCCATATATGAATTTATATTATATACTGACCCCAAATATGAATTTATATTATATACTGACCCCATATATGAATTTATACTATATACTGACCCCCATATATGAATTTGTATTATATACTGACCACATATATGAATTTATACTATATACTGACCCCATATATGAATTTATATTATATACTGACCCCCATATATGAATGTATACTATATGAATTTATATTATATACTGACCCCCATATATGAATTTATATTACATACTCACCCCATATATGAATTTATACTATATACTGACCCCATATATGAATTTATACTATATGCTGACACCATATATGAATTTATACTATATACTGACCCCATATATGAGTTTATACTATATACTGACCCCCATATATGAATTTATACTATATACTGAGCCCATATATGAATTTATATTATATACTGACCCCATATATGAATTTATATTATATGCTGACCCCATATATGAATTTATATTATATACTGACCCCATATATGAATTTATATTATATACTGACCCCATATATGAATTTATATTATATACTGACCCCATATATGAATTTATACTACATACTGACCCCATATATGAATTTATATTATATACTGACCCCCATATATGAATTTATATTATATACTGACCCCCATATATGAATTTATATTATATACTGACCCCCATATATGAATTTATATTATATACTGACCCCATATATGAATTTATATTATATACTGACCCCCATATATGAATTTATACTATATACTGACCCCCATATATGAATTTATATTATATGCTGACCCCATATATGAATTTATACTATATACTGATCCCATATAGGAATTTATACTATATACTGACCCCATATATGAATTTATACTATATACTGACCCCATATATGAATTTATATTATATACTGACCCCCATATATGAATGTATACTATATGAATTTATATTATATACTGACCCCCATATATGAATTTATATTATATACTGACCCCATATATGAATTTATACTATATACTGACCCCATATATGAATTTATATTATATACTGACCCCCATATATGAATTTAGACTATATACTGATCCCATATATGAATTTATGCTATATACTGACCCCATATATGAATTTATACTATATACTGACCCCATATATGAATTTATACTATATACTGACCCCATATATGAATTTATATTATATGCTGACCCCATATATGCATTTATATTATATGCTGACCCCATATATGAATTTATATTATATACTGACCCCCATATATGAATTTATATTATATGCTGACCCCATATATGAATTTATACTATATACTGATCCCATATATGAATTTATACTATATACTGACCCCCATATATGAATTTATATTATATACTGACCCCATATATGCATTTATATTACATACTGACCCCATATATGAATTTATACTATTTACTGACCCCATATATGAATTTATATTATATACTGACCCCATATATGAATTTATACTATATACTGACCCCATATATGAATTTATACTATATACTGACCCCCCATCTATGAATTTATATTATATGCTGACCCAATATATGAATTTATACTATATACTGACCCCATATATGAATTTATACTATATACTGACCCCATATATGAGTCTATACTATATACTGACCCCCATATATGAATTTATACTATATACTGACCCCATATATGAATTTATATTATATACTGACCCCCATATATGAATTTATACTATATACTGACCCCATATATGAATTTATATTATATACTGACCCCCATATATGAATTTATACCATATACTGACCCCATATATGCATTTATATTACATACTGACCCCATATATGAATTTATACTATATACTGACCCCATATATGAATTTATACTATATACTGACCCCATATATGAATTTATACTATATACTGACCCCATGTAGGAATTTATATTATATACTGACCCCATATATGAATTTATACTATAACATTTTCTGCTGCATTATTGATAAATATATATGTATATATATATATATATATATATATATATATATATATATATATACCGCTTATTAGTGCACAACCCCCTCTTGGTGATCATTAATGTGAACTGTGCTCCAGTACTCCAATCTGTATACAAAAGATTTACCCTACCTTAAATAATACTGTAAAAGGGCTGAAAAATACCACCATACCAAGACTAGGTAACACTGCCAAATCATGACTGAACAATACCACCATACCAAGACTAGGTAACACCGCCATACCAATACTAGATAACACCGCCATACCAAGACTAGGTAACACCACCATACCAAGACTAGATAACACCGCCATACCATGACTGAACAATACCACCATACCAAGACTAGATAACACCGCCATACCAAGACTAGATAACACCGCCATACCAAGAATAGGTAACACCGCCATACCAAGACTAGGTAACACCGCCATACCAAGAATAGGTAACACCGCCATACCAAGACTAGATAACACCGCCATACCAAGACTAGATAACACCGCCATACCAAGACTAGATAACACCGCCATACCAAGACTAGATAACACCGCCATACCAAGACTAGATAACACCGTCATACCAAGACTAGGTAACACCGCCATACCAAGACTAGGTAACACCGCCATACCAAGACTAGATAGCACCGCCATACCATGACTGAACAATACCACCATACAAGCCATCATTCTGCATTAGGGTATGTTGACATTTGCATATTTTACTGTGTTTGCTGCTGATTTTTATACCCATTGAAGTCAAAGGGCAGCAAAATATGCCTTCACACGGGTGGATTTGTTTTCAAATTTACACCGTGTTTCCCGCGATGAGATTAAATGGGAACGGGCTCTCTGCGGGTTGTCTGTGGCAAATATACAGCAGCAGAATTTCCGCTGTGGAAAATCTGCCACAGACCCCATTGTAGTCAATGGGGTCTGTGGCGGATTTTCCACAACGGAAATACCGCTGCCGAAAATCTGCTGTGGACAGTCCGCAGAGAGCCCGTCCCCATTCACACTCAGCGGGAAACACAGTACGAGTATGAAAACAAATCTGCTCATGTGGACGCAGCCTAACTTTACTGTAGCAGATTTACTGTAGCAGATTTAGTTACCCCTTGAAGTCAATAGGAAGCAAAATCTGACACTAAGTTACTTCTACAGAAGCTGCAGAGTCATAGAGGAACTGTATTTCACAGCGTAAAAATAAAAGTACTACAACTCCCAGTGTGCTTTGTTAGTATCCCCTAGGGCTCAAGGTCGGAGGAGGTGCAGGATGAACTGGCAGATCACAATGGGAGTTGTAGTCCTGAAGTTGTAGAAGATCCTGAAAAAAACAAAAACAAAAAAACAACTTCATCCTTAAAGGAGATCTGCAGTGTTAGACACGTATCCCCGATCCACAGGGGGACTAGACTACCAGCTGTGCCTGTAAAATACCAGCCCGGGGGCAACCATAAGTGTGTGACATGGTTGTAATAATTATTGGGCAGATTTATCAAAACCTGTGCAGGGGAAAAGTTGAACAGTTGTCCATAGCAGCCAATCAGATGCCTTCGTTCATTCTTAACAAGACCTCTGAAAAATGAAAGAAGCGATCTGATTGGTTGCTATGGGCAACTGCTCAACTTTTCCTCTCCTCTGCATTTGATAAATCTTCTCATTTGTCTTCATATATAGGATGAGAATCTACTGACAAAGGGGGAGATTTATCAAAACCTGTGCAGAGGAAGAGTGGTGCAGTTGCCCATAGCAACCAATCAGATTGCTTCTTTCACTTTCCACAGGCCTCTGCACAGGTTTTGATAAATCTCCCCCAAAGTGAGTAGCCAACCATTTCTGGGCATAAAACAGTCCTGCAGGAACGTGTGGGGACTGGGTTCCTGTACTTTTTCCACAGCAGGAACACAGTTCCCATTAGCTTGAATCCTGAAGGACCACCCCTTGAGTGGACATCATGGCTGAGTTCCCACCCTTTTTTTCCCCCAGGACTTGACCCCTGCATAAAACTCTGTAAGAGACAGCAGTCTGTGGGGCGTCTGTGGTGGCCATGAAGGAAGGGGGAGGGGGTCCAGGGAAATGTTTTCATCGGGCTCCTGTGGTTTCCAGCTACGTCCCAGCATATACCCCACACCGGATTATACAAGAGCAAGAACTGCACTTTGGAAGCCTTTACACGTCACAGTCAAGTCAACTTCAGGGATACCGATTTGTCTGGTTAGGAAGCACAGGCTTCCATCTTTATCATACTCACATGAAGGTTTGTTGTGTCTCCCGGTAGACGGCACGTGGCTCCATTCATTTCTATGGGAGCGTAGATGATGCCGGAGAGCTGTACTTGGGTCTTTTCGGTGCTTCTGTAGAAAATAATGGCCGTCTGAACGCCGGGTCTCATCCCGCAGATTTCAGGGGACCCTAGTGATCACACCTCTCACAATTAGCTACTTATACCCTATCCCATGGACAGGGGACAAGTTAATTTTTGCCATATATCTCCTTTAATCGGCCAGAACACACCCAAAATCGGTCCCAGACAAACTTTGCTTTGCATCCTGCCATTTTTCCCAGCTGCTCTTTTTCTACCTGCATGTAAGGCATGCCTACACTCCCTTCTTAATTCCTTAAAGGGGTACTCCATCCCTAGACAGCTTATCTCCTATCCAAAGAGTAAGGGATAAAATGTCATATTATGAAGGTCCCGTTGTTTGGAACCCCGCGATCTCTGTACAGGACCGGACGTTCTAAACAATATGTTGGCATCATGCCACCCCTCCTCTATTCATATCTATGGGAAGTGGTGTGATGTCACGAGGGGACATGGCCTGACGTCACGACCCCCGCCATGGGAACCCAGCGCTCTTACTTAGAATGTTTAGAATGCCGAGTGCTGCATGGAGATCACTGGGGTCCCAGCAGCAGGACCGCCAACTATTAGATATCTTATCGCCTATGCTTTACATAGGGGATAAGATGGTGGAGTACCCCTTTAAGGGCCAGTGCACATACCCAAAAAGTTGATCCTTTGCAAGCGTATGACCCCTAGCAAGCTCCCTGCACAAGTACCGTTCATCAGAAAAAGGCTTGTGCACGGAACTTGCTGGGTATCGTATGGTTGCCTCGGCAACTGTACCACCCAGCATCAGCTGCCTCTCTCCGCACCGTATTGTGAAGATCACGCAGGAGAGAAGCTTTGGACACATAAAAAAACTCATGTCCTCCACATTTTTCTATCACTATTTTTCACATACAGAAATAAAATAAATGAGTCAAACAAGTCAAAGAACTTTTAAAAGGGGAACTTTATTTATTATTTCTTAAAATGTTTGTGTAGGGATTTTATGTAACCTCCATCACTCACTAAGAGCGAACAGTAACTAATACTCAGGACAGGAAAAACCTCCAGAGGGGAGGAAACCTGTAGGGAATCCATGGCTACTGTACTGCCCTTCCTCTGGGCATACTAAAGGAGGTTACCTCTAGAATTTGGGCAAAGTGTCTGTGTATGTGCGTGATTCCAGGGGCTATGCCTTCATCCAACTTTTTGCTGTACGTCTAGAAATGCGACTCCACGTCTGGAAATAGTGCATCTAAGATAGGAAAACAAAAGATGGATTATCTACATGTTTATTATAGAAATGCACATGGAACTGCACTAAAGACCTTTGGGACACAACAATATGACACTTACCAGTCACAGTCGTGTATGAGTCTCCATTCCCTGGTACAGTGTCCAGCATCGGCCCCTGACTGATGAACAATGAGCAGGAGCCGTGTTATTTCTGCTCAGTGCTGCTCTCTGGTGGCAAAGTAGTTATGACATCACATGTGTGACACGCTGCTCCTCCTGGGAGTTCTATTTGAGTAGTGCTGCTCTCTGATTGGCTGAAATCCAAAAAAGCTTTTTAACATATTCTGCATGACTGTAATCTAAGGGATTTTTGGCAATTTTTATTAAAATGGCGCTACTCTCCATGGGTGCGTTATATATTTGTTTCACCTAACCAGACACTCAGTATTTGTAATATCATTTGGTGGCCCCAACAGCCTGGGCCCATAGGTTTCTTACACAGATCGGTGCGGCTCCGGGAGGCTCAATGAGCATCGATGGCTGCTGGGACGTCAGACGAGTGACGCCCCTGACGCTGCGGTGTGGAGCAGAAAAACATCCCTCTTCAGACGTCCATCTTGCTCATTGATTTAAAGTGGTTGTGGCTCCTGCTGCCAGTACAAGATCAGGCAGCATGGGGGCGGGATTGACATACAACATCAGTGATCCCCTGTGGCTGTCCAGCTGTTGCAAAACTACAATTCCCAGCATGCCCAGCAGCAATTTCAGCTTTAAAGGAAATAGGGGATAAGTGTATGATTGCGGGGGGAGGTCTGACCTCTGCGCGGCTAGTGCTCATGTCGTCGACCTCACTGAAACCGACGACACGAGGACTAGCCGCGCGGAGCCGTGGCAGTGCCGGGTCCAGTATGGGAGATCACAGGGGGTCCCAACGGTCGCACCCCCAGCGGTCAAACACTATCCCCTATCCTGCGGATAAGTTATATACAGCTGCAGTGCTCCTTTAAAAAACGACTACATTTTTGTTTGAGGTTTTTTTTTTTGGCCAAAAATAAAAAGCATCACAAAAAACTGCCCCCTCATTTCTTTTCTCCCAAGATGCCGTCTTTGTGGCATTTTTGCCAAAAACACTGGGGGGAGATTTATCAAAACCTGTGAAAAAGAAAAGTTGACCAGTTGCCCATAGCAACCAATCAGATCGCTTCTTTCATTTTTAAAAAGGCCTCTGAAAAGTGAAAGAAGTGATCTGATTGGTTGCTATGGGCAACTTTTTCTCTGTACAGGTTTACATACATCTCCCCCAATGTGTATTATTATTATTATTATTATTATAATAGGTGTTTTCTTTTTTTTCTCCCGGCTTTTCTGATTACAAGTCGTGATTTTTTTTCATCATGTGACTAAAGTATTTCTATTGAAAAATTGGGAAGAAAAACACCAAAAATGTGTTAACCCCTTAAGGACTCAGCCCATTTGGGCCTGTTATCTTTACGTTTTCGTTTTTTCCTCCTCGCCTTCTAATAATCATAACACTTTTATATTTTCATCTACAGACTAGTATGAGGGCTTGTTTTTTGCATGACCAGTTGTCCTGCATAGTGACAAATACTATTTGTGTGAGGAAATTTATGAGAAAACCGCAATTTTTCTAATTTTGGAAGGTTTAGTTTTCATGCTGTACCCTTTACGGTAAAAGCAGTGGCGGATCCAGGGGGGGGGGGGGGGGCAACGGGGCAATTGCCCGCCCCCCCCCCCCCCCCCCCCCGAGATTGCAGTATACAGCACCCGCCCCACCACCTTGCATGGTGGAGCCGAAGCTGTAAGCTCCAGCTTCACCATTCACTAAACTTTTACACGCTGTGATTACAGTGTGTGAGCTGCGGGGACGCGATCCACTAGAGGCCGGCGCGATGACGTCACATCATCGCGCCGGCGCCCGGAGATCCTGTCCCCGCAGCTCACATACTGTAAGTAGTGAAGAGAATGCTCAGGGCCCAGGGGATTTGGGGAACTATATTGTACAGGAGGAGGGGGAGGGGGATTTAAAAACTTCGAAAAAGGGAATATTTAATGTGAGGGGCTACAGGGCAAAGCACAGGGGGCATTATATGGGAAGAGCACATGGCAGGGGGCCCCCCTGTACTGTGCCCCTCACATATAATGCCCCCCTGTGCTGTGCCCCTCACATATAATGCCCCCTGTGCTGTGTCCCACACATATAAATTATATGTGTGGGGCACAGCACAGGGGGCATTATATGTGAGGGGCATAGCACAGGGGGCATTATATGTGTGGAGCACAGCACAGGGGGCATTATATGAAATAATGCCTCCTGTGCTGTGCCCCTTACATATAATGCCCCCTGTGCTGTGTCCCTCACATATAATGCCCCCTGTGCTGTGCCCCTCACATATAATGCCCCCTGTGCTGTGCCCCACACATATAATGCCCCCTGTGCTGTGCCCCTCACATATAATGCCCCCTGTGCTGTGTCCCACACATATAAATGATATGTGTGGGGCACAGGGGGCATTATATGTGAGGGGCACAGCACAGGAGGCATTATTTCATATAATGCCCCCTGTGCTGTGCTCCACACATATAATGCCCCCTGTGCTGTGCTCCACACAAATAATGCCCCCTGTGCTGTGCCCCTCACATATAATGAGGGGACAGGATGGGGGCATTATATGTGAGGGGCACAGCACAGGGGGCATTATATGTGAGGGGCACAACACAGGGGGCATTATATTTGAGGGGCGCATGATGGGGGCATTATATGTGAGGGGCAAAAAACGGGGGCATTATTTGTGAAGGGCACAGCACGGGGCAATATATGTGAGGGGCGCATGATGGGGGCATTATATATGAGGGGCAAAGAACAGGGGCATTAAATGTGAAGGGCACAGCACAGGGCATTATATGTGAGGGGCGCATGATGGGTGCATTATATGTGAGGGGCAAAGAACGGGGGCATTATATGTGAAGGGCACACAACAGGGGGCAATATATGTTAGGGGCATAGGACAGAGGGCATTATTATTATGTGGGGGGAACAGGACGGGTCATAATTATTATATGTAGGGGCACAAGATGGGGCATTATTACTATGTGAAGGCACAGAGTGTTCTGCATTTCAGAAGTATATTGTATATGATGAGGAATTTCTGGGGTGGTACATTTTTTATGGGCCACAAAACATTTGGGTATTTTATTCAGAGGGTGCACTGCACAGCAAGTTATATTCACAGAGTGCAGTGTGTGGTAGTATTAAATTTAGAGAACACAGTGTGTGATAGTATTATATTCAGAGGGTGCAGTGTGTGATAGTATTATGTACAGAGGGTACGGTGTGTGGCGGTATTATATTCAGAGGGTACAGTGTGTTGCATATTCAGGGGTACAGTGTGTCAGAATTATATTCAGAGGGTGTGTGGCGGTACTGTATTAGAAGAATACAGTGTTTGGCAGTATTATAATAATTATTGTTTTCATATAGAGGATCAGAATCTGCTGACATAGAAACCATCTGGGCGTCAAGTTCTGCTGAGAGAAAATATAGCTGGAACAATTCCTGGCGGTATGTACATCTGAATTAGATAAGGAAAGACTATAGAGAAGACGTCACTTGTAGTCACTGATATCATTGTGTATTCTCCTCACTATAGAGAAGACGTCACCTGTAATCACTGATATCATTGTGTATTTTCCTCACTATAGAGAAGACGTCACCTGTAGTCACTGATATCATTGTGTATTCTCCTCACTATAGAGAAGACGTCACCTGTAGTCACTGATATCATTGTGTATTCTCCTCACTATAGAGAAGACGTCACCTGTAGTCACTGATATCATTGTGTATTCACTATAGAGAAGACGTCACCTGTAATCACTGATATCATTGTGTATTCTCCTCACTATAGAGAAGACGTCACCTGTAATCACTGATATCATTGTGTATTCTCCTCACTATAGAGAAGACATCACCTGTAGTCACTGATATCATTGTGTATTCTCCTCACTATAGAGAAGACGTCACCTGTAGTCACTGATATCATTGTGTATTCTCCTCACTATAGAGAAGACGTCACCTGTAGTCACTGATATCATTGTGTATTCACTATAGAGAAGACGTCACCTGTAATCACTGATGTCAGTGTGTATTCTCCTCACTATAGAGAAGACATCACCTGTAATCACTGATATCATTGTACATTCTCCTCACTATAGAGAAGACGTCACCTGTAGTCACTGATATCATTGTGTATTCTCACTATAGAGAAGATGTCACCTGTAATCACTGATATCATTGTGTATTCTCCTCACTTTAGAGAAGACTTCACCTGTAGTCACTGATATCATTCTGTATTCTCCTCACTATAGGGAAGACGTCACCTGTAATCACTGATATCATTGTGTATTCACCTCACTATAGAGAAGACTTCACCTGTAATCACTGATATCATTGTGTATTCTCCTCACTTTAGAGAAGACTTCACCGGTAGTCACTGATATCATTCTGTATTCTCCTCACTATAGGGAAGATGTCACCTGTAATCACTGATATCATTGTGTATTCTCCTCACTTTAGAGAAGACTTCACCTGTAGTCACTGATATCATTCTGTATTCTCCTCACTATAGGGAAGACGTCACCTGTAATCACTGATATCATTGTGTATTCACCTCACTATAGAGAAGACGTCACCTGTAATCACTGATATCATTGTGTATTCACCTCACTATAGAGAAGACTTCACCTGTAGTCATTGATATCATTCTGTATTCTCCTCACTATAGAGAAGACGTCACCTGTAATTACTGATATCATTGTACATTCTCCTCACTATAGAGAAGACGTCACCTGTAATCACTGATATCATTGTACATTCTCCTCACTGTAGAGAAGACGTCACCTGTAGTCACTGATATCATTGTGTATTCTCCTCACTATAGAGAAGACGTCACCTGTAGTCACTGATATCATTGTGTATTCTCCTCACTATAGAGAAGACGTCACCTGTAATCACTGATATCATTCTGTAATCTCCTTACTGTGTCCCATCAGAGCTGGAGTCACTTGTAAGTTCTGCAGTAATGATGGGTGAAACAACAACTCCCAGCATCCCCTTACCACTACTTAGGTCATACTGGCAGCTGTAGTTTTAAATGGTAAAAACCTCTTTCGCACTTTCCCATTCTGTGGCAATTGGTATATTTGATAATTATTCTGACATGTGAACATGGCCAAAGAGTCTTAAACAAGGTTAGGACTGTGTGATACATTTAATAATATTGTAAGTTCCGTGAGCAACATATTTTTTTCTGTACGCCAACACAAAATACTCTAATAGTGCTAGATAGTTATTCTATGAGTCAATAAGGTTAAAATAATACCCATGATTATATACTTTTCTATTATTATACCACTTAAAAAAATCACAAACTTTTTAACCAAATTCATGTGTTTAAAACCCCTCTATTTTGCTGACCTATAACTTTTTCATTTTTCCATATAAGCGATGGTATGAGGACTCGTTTTTTGCGCCGTGATCTGTAATATTTTTGATACCACATTTGCATATATAAAACTTTTAATACATTTTTTATCAAATTTTTTAAAATAAAATATTATAAAAAAAGCAGCAATTTTGGACTTTTATTTTTTACGTGCACGCCGTTCACCGCATGGGATAATTAACATTATATTTTAATAGTTTGGATATTTACGCATGCGGCGATACCAAATATGTTTATAAAGAAAATGTTTTTGCACTTTTTGGGGGTAAAATGGGGAAAACTGACAATTTTCATTTTTATTGGGGGTGGGGATTTTTCTAATTTTTTTTACTTAGATTTTTTGATTTTTTATTATTACACTTTAATAGTCCCCATAGGGGACTATATATAGCAATCATTTAATTGCTAATACTGTTCAGCGCTATGCATAGGACATAGCACTGATCAGTGTTATCGGCTATCTTCTGCTCTGGTCTGCTCGATGAAAGACCAGAGCAGAAGACGCCGGGAGACGGACGGAGGCAGGTGAGGGGACCTCCGTCCGCCATTACAGATGATCGGATCGCCGCCGCAGCGCTGCGGATGATCCGATCGTCCACATTAAGTGCCGCACTTCCGCAGATGCCGTGATTTGTATTGATCACGGCATCTGAGGGGTCAATGGCGGACATCCATGCAATCGGGATGTCCGCCATTACCGGCAGGTCCGTGGCTGCTATCAGCAGCCGGGACCTGCCATGCATGACCCGAGCATCGCTCCGATGCTCGAGGTTATGTATAGGACGTAAATGTACGTCCTGGTGCGTTAAGTACCACCTCCCCAGGATGTACATTTACGACCTGCATCGTTAAGGGGTTAAAAATACTCACGGCATCCCACAAATTGTAGGTTGAAGAAAACCCCATTAGTGTCTGGCGTTTCATATTACCCTATTGATTCCAACCTAACATGTGCCCGCAGCGAGCATGGTGTTTTTTTTGACAAACACGCCAAGTGTAATCCCAGCCTAAATGAATGTTTTCACAATATTTATGTGGCGGATTTCCGCTGGTATATATGGATTTCTGCCCTGGTGAATGCAGAGGCACTTACTGGGTGTGGTTTCCTAGGTGTGCAGTTTACGCACTGATTTATGACTTACAGCTTTGCCGGCCGGCGACAGGATGGTGAGGCCTCGGTACAGAGTGGAGGTCCATTGATGCCCCAAGGGCTCCCGTTCCTCGCTGCTGCGGGTCTCAGTGCCGGCCAGTTTGAGGGACGGGGCCTGAACGCCCAACGCAGAGAGGACCAGCTCGGAGGGGAAGACCATCAGGGATCTGGATCGTCGGCTGCTGGGACCACAGCGCCCAGGAGGAGAGGTGAGGCTTATTTGCTTTTTTCCCAAACTTTGCCCAGGGAAGGCCCGTCGGGGGGGGGGGGGGGGGGGGGGGTTCGGGTGAGAAAGGATAGGGGTATGGCCCGATTGTTATTGGGTTTGCAGGGTTTGATTGCTGGGTTGGGGTCCTCACCGGTGGCGGCTTGGAGGAGGTGGCCCTGCTTCTGGGGTAGCGGGTGGTAGTTTTGGGGGCAATGTTTTGAGTGGGTCTGAGGTAGGGGGGTCCCAGGCCCTAGGGGTGTTGATGTCAGTACAGACTCAGGAGCCGGGTAGATGCGGCGGACTTCGAGTTGTATACCGATGCAGCAGGGGGGGTTGGTTTTGGGGCTTATTGTCAGGGTAGCTGGTGTGCTGGGCCTTGGGGAGAGTTGTGGGGTGTTGAAGGGCTACTAAACAATCTAGTGCTTCTCGAATTGTTTCCCATTGTGGTGGCAATGTCTGTCTGGGGAGACAGATTCAGGAATAAGAAAACACGTTTCCATTGTGATAACACGGGGGTGGTGATGGCGATTCCGAATTTGTCAAATTCTTCGCCTCCTGTAGTGTGCTTGTTGCAGCATTTGGTTTTGTGATATTTGTCCTTGAATGTGTGGGTGGTTGCGGTACATGTTCCAGGGGTGAAGAATGAGATTGCTGATGCCCTCTCTCGTTCGCAGTGGTAACAGTCCCGGTCGCTGGTGCCTCAGGCGGATGCGGTGGGAGTTCCATGCCCGGAGCAGTTGTGGATCCTGCAGTTTCGGCAACAAACGCTTTGATCGAGGCCTCCTTGGCGAGTACTACGTGGGCTTCTTACTCGGCCGCATGGCAACAATGGGAGAGTTGGCAGAATTTGTTGGCGGGTGATGTTGGTAGGGAAGTGCGGTTGTTGTTGTTGTTGGGTCATTGCAGGGAGGAGGGTTGGTCAGTGTCCAGAGTTAATAAGTTAATAGCAGGCATTGCTTTTGGGTGTAAGCTTAGGGGGTTGGGTGATGTCACCAAGTCCTTTTTGGTTTTACAGGCTTTAAGGGGTTATAGGAATGGTTGGCGGACACATGATAGACATAGGCCTGTATCTTTTTCCATGTTGTAATTGTTGAGTTCACAATTGGGGGGCGGGGGTTGTTCTTCTGAGGGGGAGCTAGTACTTTTTAGATTGGCTTTTTCATTAGCCTTTTTTGGGGCATTGTGTTTGGGGGAATTGGTTAGTCCCTCCTCGCGCAGGGCAGGGGGTTTACAGGATGATGATGTCCAGTTGTCTTCTGATAGGGTAGAACTTTGTTTGCGGAGCTCTAAGACAGACCAGTGGAAAAGGAAGGTGGGTGGTTCTGTTTGAGGTACCGGGGAGTGAGGTGTGCCCGGGTTGCTTTCTCTGGGTTTACCGGTTATGTTATCTGCCGGGGCATGACCCGCCGTTGAGACATCTGGATGGGTAATTTTTGTAAAAATGTCAGTTTGTGGCGGTGTTTAGGAGATGCTTAGAGGCCGGGGGTGTAAATAGTGGGTGTTTTAGTGGACATTCTTTTTGGATTGGGGCAGCAATGGAGGCTGGGGTTTAGGCGAAGACATGATTGGGCGGTGGGAGTCTATTTGCTTCAAGTCATATATTAGGTTGAACTATTTGAGTGTGGAGTGTTACATTTATTCTGTCATGTTTTCTCTTTTTCCTTTTTGTTTTTCAGATCCTCCATGCCTGGATTATGGGGCATTCTTATCTTCATTGGGGGGCTTTGCGGGCTTCAGTTCGCCTGAATGGGAGACAGCTGGGGTTCTCTCGGGAGGTGGCAGTGCTTTGATGGTTTGGGATGATGTGGAATAGGGTGCTGCTGGAGTTCACAAAATTTGTAGGGCTAGACAGGGCGCTGGAGATTCTAGTTTTACATGTGGGGGGGAATGATTTGGGGGCTCGTCCATTCTGGGAGTTGATCCAGGATATTAGGTTCGATATTTTGAGAGTGTGGGCCATGTTCCCAAAAATAGTGGTGTATGGTCGGACATTGTTCCGTGCAAGAGGTGGGACTTAGCCCATTCAGTTGAGAGGAAGTTTGGGGAAGTTTGTAGCCTGGAATGGGTCAGTTGCAGTGAGGCACACTGATCTGGAGGATGGTGAAGGGGCATTTTGGCGGAGGGATGGTGTACATTTAAATGCCATTGGCATAGATTTGTGGTGCTTCGCATTGCAAGGGGGGATTGAAGTTGTCCTGAAGGTGTGGAGGGATGCAAACTCCCAAGGAGTCAGGATTTTGCATTGTGGCAGGGGGGTCCTCGAAGTCGGTGATAAATAAAGGTGTGGAAAATGTAAAGGGAGGGAATTGACTTGGTTCTGGACTTTTGGAGGTTTGATCTTGGATGGTGGTTCCAGTGAAGGAATTGAGTGATGGGAGGCTTAGGCCTCTGGGGGGGAGGGGAGGGGGGTCCCCGCAGGTGAGTAGTGTCCTGCCTCTGAGCCTGTGGGACCGGCTGGAGGCAAAATGAGCCTGTGTTGGATCTAAGTAGGGGGACCTCCATGGGAGTTTGGGCTTCGAGGACCACCTTGGTATTCAGTGGGTTTTGTATTATTACAAGCTAATGTTATATAATGTTATATATGATTGTTTATAATAAAGCGGCTGTTGTGGCCAATTCATTCCATTCCTGGTCTTTGTCATTATTTGAGGGAAGGGGTAGGTAGTACGGACTTGGCAATACCCCTGTCATGACCAAAATGCTGCAGTGAATGGCTTTCTTTCTGTGACACCCGTCATGTCCATTGTTTGCCTGTGTCCTACAGAAGGTGCCGGTCACTGACAGAATGCAACGGGATGCCTGGCAGGACATATGATGCTGCAGGTTATTACTCCCCCTAGGACATATGATGCTGCAGGTTATTACTCCCCCTAGGACATGTGATGCTGCAGGTTATTACTCCCCTCTAAGACATATGACACTGCAGGTTATTACTCCCTTTAGGACATATGATGCTGCAGGTTATTACTCCCCCTAGGACATAAGATGCTGCAGGTTATTACAGTGACCCCCCGACCTACGATCATTTCAACATACGATGGACTCTCAGAGGGCATGTTGAAGGCAGCATCAACATCCGATGCTTTTGTATGTCGGGGCCATCCGGCAGCGCAGACTGCTTCAGCTGCCACCGGATAGCCGTTTACAGTGCCCCGTGTGGTCCGCTGACGATCACTTACCTGTCCTCGAGGCTCCAGCGCGTCCTCTTCGGGATCCCCTGCATCGTCGGCGCTCTCCATCGTCGTCATCACGTCGCTGCGCACGCCGTCCCGTCATCCAATAGGAGCGGCGTGCGTAGCGACGTGACGGCGGCGACGGAGAGCGAGGATGCCAGGGAAGCAGAGGCCGTGCCGGAGCGTGGGGGACACCCTGGGGACGCGGCGACAGCGATGGACGGCGACATCCAGGGCAGCGGTGACGGTCCAGAGCGGCGGGGACACGTGAGTATAACCTCCAATACCAGTGGTCTTCAACCTGTGGACCTCCAGATGTTGCAAAACTACAACTCCCAGCATGCCCGGACAGCCGTTGGCTGTCCAGGCATGCTGGGTGTTGTAGTTTTGCAACATCTGGAGGTCCCCAGGTTGTAGACCACTGTCCAAAACTTTACATTGCACGGATCCCTCAACATACGATGGTTTCAACAAACGATGGTTCATTTGGAACGGATTACCATCGTATGTTGAGGGATCACTGTACTTCTCCTATGACATGTGATGCTGCAAGTTATTACTCCTCTCTAGGACATATGACACTGCAGGTTATTACTCCCCTCTAGGACATATGATGCTGCAGGTTATTACTCCCTTTAGGACATATGATGCTGCAGGTTATTACTCCCCCTAGGACATATGATGCTGCAGGATATTACTCCCCTCTAGGACATATGATGCTGCAGGTTATTACTCCCTTTAGGACATATGATGCTGCAGGTTATTACTCCCCCTAGGACATATGATGCTGCAGGTTATTACTCCCCTCTAGGACATATGATGCTGCAGGTTATTACTCCCCTCTAGGACATATGACACTGCAGGTTATTACTCCCCTCTAGGACATATGACACTGCAGGTTATTACTCCCTTCTAGGACATATGATGCTGCAGGTTATTACTCCCTTTAGGACATATGATGCTGCAGGTTATTACTCCCTTTATGACATATGATGCTGCAGGTTATTACTCCCTTTAGGACATATGATGCTGCAGGTTATTACTCCCTTTAGGAAATATGATGCTGCAGGCTATTACTCCCTTTAGGACATATGATGCTGCAGGTTTTTACTCCCTTTATGACATATGATGCTGCAGGTTATTACTCCTTTTAGGACATATGATGCTGCAGATTATTACTCCCTTTAGGACATATGATGCTGCAGGTTATTACTCCCTTTAGGACATATTATGCTGCAGGTTATTACTCCCTTTAGGACATATGATGCTGCAGGTTATTACTCCCACTAGGACATATGATGCTGCAGGTTATTACTCCTACTAGGACGTATAATGCTGCAGGTTATTACTCCCTCTAGGACATATGATGCTGCAGGTTATTACTCCCACTAGGACATATGATGCTGCAGGTTATTACTCCCACTAGGACGTATGGCACTGCAGGTTATTACTCCCTTTAGGACATGTGATGCTGCAGGTTATTACTCCCCCTAGGACATATGATGCTGCAGGTTATTACTCCCCCAGGACATATGATGCTGCAGGTTATTACTCCCACTAGGACATATGATGCTGCAGGTTATTACTCCCCCTAGGACATATGATGACATGATGCTGCAGGTTATTACTCCCCCAGGACATATGATGCTGCAGGTTATTACTCCCCCTAGGACATATGATGCTGCAGGTTATTCCTCCCTCTAGGACATATGATGCTGCAGGTTATTACTCCCTCTAGGACATAAGATGCTGCAGGTTATTACTCCCCCTAGGACATATGATGCTGCAGGTTATTACTCCCCTAGGACATATGATGCTGCAGGTTATTACTCCCCCTAGGACATATGATGCTGCAGGTTATTACTCCCCCTAGGACATATGATGCTGCAGGTTATTACTCCCTCTAGGACATATAATGCTGCAGGTTATTACTCCCTCTAGGACATATGATGCTGCAGGTTATTACTCCCCCTAGGACATATGATGCTGCAGGTTATTACTCCCCCTAGGACATGTGATGCTGCAGGTTATTACTCCCTCTCGGACATATGATGCTGCAGGTTATTACACCCCCTAGGACACATGATGCTGCAGGTTATTACTCCCCCTAGGACATATGATGCTGCAGGTTATTACTCCCTCTAGGACATATAATGCTGCAGGTTATTACTCCCTCTAGGACATATGATGCTGCAGGTTATTACTCCCTCTAGAACATATGATGATGCAGGTTTTTACTCCCTCTAGAACATATAATGCTGCAGGTTATTACTCCCGCTAGGACAGTTGACGCTACAGGTTATTACTCCCCCTAGGACATTTGACGCTGCAGGTTATTACTCCCTCTAGGACATTTGACGCTGCAGGTTATTACTCCCTCTAAGACTAGGGTTGCCACCTTAATGGCAAAAAATACCGGTCATGCTAATCTGCATAATTAATTATATATGCGTGATATAACAGGAAGCTCCGCCCATGTCCAGTCACATTGCATCACGTACCAGCCCAGTGTTGGCAAATTAACCCCTAACCCTTCGGAGTCTGGCAGTGAGGTCCACATTGGGGGGCAGGGGTGGATTGACAACTCATGGGACCCCAGGCAACAGTGGATCATGAGGGGCCCCATGGGCCGCTCACCCATGTGTAAGCCACTGCTATATAGGTGGGCTGCCCACATACAATAAAATGTATATCTCCTTATTTATTTATTTATTTTTATCAATCTTTTAATACCTCCACATATGAATTGTTACCACATACTGACCCCACATATAAATGTACTATATACTGGTCCCCACAAATAAATTTATACTATATACTTACCCCACATATGAATTTATACTATATACTGACCCCACATATAAATGTACTATATACTGGTCCCCACAAATGAATTTATACTATATACTTACCCCACATATGAATTTATACTATATACTGACCCCACATATAAATGTACTATATACTGGTCCCCACAAATAAATTTATACTATATACTGACCCCATATATGAATTTATACTATATACTTACCCCCCATATGAATTTATACTATATACTGACCCCCACATATTAATTTATACTTATACAGTGGTCCCTCAACATACGATGGTAATTGGTTCCAGGCGGACCATCGTATGCTGAAACCATCGTATGTTGAGGGATCACTGACACTATACATGGAGACAAACGGACAGATGATCAATGATACTCACATGTCCCCATTGCTCTGGCCCGTCAGTTCTCCACTCTTCTGCTGCCATATGAATATGACGCCGCATCCCTGCGCCGTCGCCATCATCACATCGCCGCTCACGCCGCCCCTATTGGATGACAGGGCAGGGTGAGTGGCGACGGGATGACGACGAAGGAGAACGACGGCACAGGGCAGCAGCAGCGAAGGGGTTGCGAACTGATGGGCTGGAGCAGTGGGAACATGTAAGTGTTATTTAGTGGGGTACATTAAATGGCTATCCGGTGGCAGCCGAAGCAGTCAGCGCTGCTGGATAGCCGTTTATGCGATGGCCCCGACACACAGAAGCATCATATGTTGATGCTGCCTTCAACATACGATGGCCTCTGAGAGTCCATCATATATTGAAACGATCGTATGTCGGGGGACCACTGTATACTGACCCCATATATGAATGTATATTATATACTGACCCCCATATATGAATTTATATTATATACTGACCCCCATATATGAATTTATATTATATACTGACCCCCATATATGAATTTATATTATATACTGACCCCCTAGATGAATTTATATTATATACTGAGCCCCATATATGAATTTATATTATATACTGACCCCATATATGAATTTATATTATATACTGACCCCATATATGAATTTATATTATATACTGACCCCATATATGAATTTATATTATATACTGACCCCCATATATGAATTTATATTATATACTGACCCCCATATATGAATTTATACTATATACTGACCCCATATATGAATTTATATTATATACTGACCCCATATATGAATTTATATTATATACTGACCCCATATATGAATTTATATTATATACTGACCCCATATATGAATTTATATTATATACTGACCCCCATATATGAATTTATATTATATACTGACCCCCATATATGAATTTATATTATATACTGACCCCATATATGAATTTATATTATATACTGACCCCATATATGAATTTATACTATATACTGACCCCATATATGAATTTATACTATATACTGACCCCATATATGAATTTATACTATATACTGACCCCATATATGAATTTATATTATATATTGACCCCCATATATGAATTTATATTATATACTGACCCCATATATGAATTTATACTATATACTGACCCCATATATGAATTTATATTATATACTGACCCCCATATATGAATTTATACTATATACTGACCCCATATATGAATTTATATTATATATTGACCCCCATATATGAATTTATATTATATACTGACCCCATATATGAATTCATACTATATACTGACCCCATATATGAATTTATATTATATACTGACCCCCATATATGAATTTATATTAGATACTGACCCCATATATGAATTTATATTATATACTGACCCCATATATGAATTTATATTAGATACTGACCCCATATATGAATTTATATTATATACTGACCCAATATATGAATTTATACTATATACTGACCCCATATATGAATTCATACTATATACTGACCCCATATATGAATTTATATTATATACTGACCCCCCATATATGAATTTATATTATATACTGACCCCCATATATGAATTTATATTATATACTGACCCAATATATGAATTTATACTATATACTGACCCCATATATGAATTTATATTATATACTGACCCCATATATGAATTCATACTATATACTGACCCCATATATGAATCTATATTATATACTGACCCCATATATGAATTTATATTAGATACTGACCCCATATATGAATTTATATTATATACTGACCCAATATATGAATTTATACTATATACTGACCGTATATATGAATTTATATTATATACTGACCCCATATATGAATTCATACTATATACTGACCCCATATATGAATTTATATTATATACTGACCCCCCATATATGAATTTATATTATATACTGACCCCCATATATGAATTTATATTATATACTGACCCAATATATGAATTTATACTATATACTGACCCTATATATGAATTTACATTATATACTGACCCCATATATGAATTTATACTATATACTGACCCCATATATGAATTTATATTATATACTGACCCCCATATATGAATTTATATTATATACTGACCCCCATATATGAATTTATATTATATACTGACCCCATATATGAATTCAAACTATATACTGACCCCATATATGAATTTATATTATATACTGATCCCATATATGAATTTATACTATATACTGACCCCCATATATGAATTTATATTACATACTGACCCCATATATGAATTTATATTATATGCTGACCCCATATATGAATTTATATTATATACTGACCCCATATAGGAATTTATACTATATACTGACCCCATATATGAATTTATATTATATACTGAACCCATATATGAATTTATATTATATACTGACCCCATATATGACTTTATACTATATACTGACCCCATATATGAATTTATATTATATACTGACCCCCATATATGAATTCATACTATATACTGACCCCATATATGAGTTTATATTATATACTGACCCCCATATATGAATTCATACTATATACTGACCCCCATATATGAATTTATATTATATACTGACCCCATATATGAATTTATATTATATACTGACCCCCATATATGAATTTATACTATATACTGACCCCATATATGAATTTATATTACATAATCACCCCATATATGAATTTATACTATATACTGACCTCCATATATGAATTTATATTATATGCTGACACCATATATGAATTTCTACTATATACTGACCCCATATATGAATTTATACTATATACTGACCCCATATATGAGTTTATAATATATACTGACCCCCATATATGAATTTATACTATATACTGACCCATATATGAATTTATACTATATACTGACCCCATATATGAATTTATATTATATACTGACCCCCATATATGAATTTATACTATATACTGACCCCCATATATGAATTTATATTATATGCTGACCTCATATATGAATTTATACTATATACTGACCCCATATATGAATTTATACTATATACTGACCCCGTATATGAGTTTATACTATATACTGACCCCAGATATGAATTTATATTATATACTGACCCCCATATATGAATTTATACTATATACTGACCCCATATATGAATTTATATTATATACTGACCCCCATATATGAATTTATACTATATACTGACCCCATATATGAATTTATATTACATACTCACCCCATATATGAATTTATATTACATACTGACCCCCATATATTAATTTATACTATATACTGACCCCATATATGAATTTATACTATATACTGACCCCATATATGAATTTATACTATATACTGACCCCATATATGAATTTATAGTATATACTGACCCCATATATGAATTTATATTATATGCTGACCCCATATATGCATTTATATTATATACTGACCCCCATATATGAATTTATATTATATGCTGACCCCATATATGAATTTATACTATATACTGATCCCATATATGAATTTATACTATATACTGACCCAATATATGAATTTATATTATATACTGATCCCATATATAAATATATACTATATACTGACCCCCATATATGATTTTATATTATATACTGACCCCATATATGAATTTATATTATATGCTGACCCCATATATGAATTTATATTATATACTGACCCCATATATGAATTTATATTATATACTGACCCCATATATGAATTTATATTATATGCTGACCCCATATATGAATTTATATTATATGCTGACCCCATATATGAATTTATATTATATGCTGACCCCATATATGAATTTATATTATATACTGACCCCATATATGAATTTATACTATATACTGACCCCATGTATGAATTTATACTATATACTGACCCCCATATATGAATTTATATTATATGCTGACCCCATTTATGAATTTATACTATATATTGACCCCATATATGAGTTTATACTATATACTGACCCCCATATATGAATTTATACTATATACTGACCATATATATGAATTTATATTATATACTGACCCCCATATATGAATTTATACTATATACTGACCCCATATATGAATTTATATTATATACTGACCCCATATATGAATTTATACTATATACTGACCCCATATAAGCATTTATATTACATACTGACCCTATATATGAATTTATACTATATACTGACCCCATATATGAATTTATACTATATACTGACCCCATATATGAATTTATACTATATACTGACCCCATGTAGGAATTTATATTATATACTGACCCCATATATGAATTTATACTATAACATTTTCTGCTGCATTATTGATAAATATATATATATACCGCTTATTAGTGCACAACCCCCTCTTGGTGGTCATTAATGTGAACTGTGCTCCAGTACTCCAATCTGTATACAAAAGATTTACCCTACCTTAAATAATACTGTAAAAGGGCTGAAAAATACCACCATACCAAGACTAGGTAACATTGCCAAATCATGACTGAACAATACCACCATACCAAGACTAGGTAACACCACCGTACCAAGACTAGGTAACACCGCCATACCAAGACTAGGTAACACCACCGTACCAAGACTAGATAACACCGCCATACCATGACTGAACAATACCACCATACCAAGACTAGGTAACACCGCCATACCAAGACTAGATAACACCGCCATACCAAGAATAGGTAACACCGCCATACCAAGACTAGGTAACACCGCCATACCAAGAATAGGTAACACCGCCATACCAAGACTAGATAACACCGCCATACCAAGACTAGATAACACCGCCATACCAAGACTAGATAACACCGCCATACCAAGACTAGATAACACCGCCATACCAAGACTAGATAACACCGCCATACCAAGACTAGATAACACCGCCATACCAAGACTAGGTAACACCGCCATACCAAGACTAGGTAACACCGCCATACCAAGACTAGATAACACCGCCATACCATGACTGAACAATACCACCATACAAGCCATCATTCTGCATTAGGGTATGTTGACATTTGCATATTTTACTGTGTTTGCTGCTGATTTTTATACCCATTGAAGTCAAAGGGCAGCAAAATATGCCTTCACACGGGCGGATTTGTTTTCAAATTTACACCGTGTTTCCCGCGGTGAGATTAAATGGGGACGGGCTCTCTGCGGGTTGTCTGTGGCAAATATACAGCAGCAGAATTTCCGCTGTGGAAAATCTGCCACAGACCCCATGGGAGGGCTAACCTCCATACCCCAGGAGCCAATGAACATATAATAATTAAACTCAATATTAATACTAAGAAGTAAAGACACAAACACGCCATTTGGATAAATCAGGCCGCGGTCCTCATTTATTAAGGAAACCAATAACATAACAGAATAATAAACGGTACTAATAAATATTAAAACCAGAATACCAACAATGTGATTCTTACCACCTGTCCGCCCAGCCTAGCTGGGTGACACCCTACTTAACAAAATTGGACCGCGACAATGGAAACATATAAAACGGGGGAGGGGGGCGGGGGTTCTTCACTCTTGACACGCCGACTTCTGACTGGAATAGATCCAGGGTACCTATATTTATAAATAAGAAGAGCTTCCCGCCGTTGTCCAGTGCCCAATCCAGGACCAGCTGCACATCTGGCCAGGAGCAAACATCTGCCTAGATACAGGGTAAGGAACCAATCACATCCAACCACCTATCACTATTATAAATATATAAGCATATACATGTTTTTTATTTATTTATTTATTTTTTTTATTAACCCTCGCTATTCCCACTGCTCCAGGGGATGGAGGCGCCTCCCATGTGGCCCTACACTGAGGGCTCCGGGCCCCTGGCATGGGAGGGCTAACCTCCATGCCCCAGGAGCCAATGAACATATAATAATTAAACTCAATATTAATACTAAGGAATAAAGACACAAACACGCCATTTGGATAAATCAGGCCGCGGTCCTCATTTATTAAGGAAACCAATAACATAACAGAATAATAAACGGTACTAATAAATATTAAAACCAGAATACCAACAATGTGATTCTTACCACCTGTCCGCCCAGCCTAGCTGGGTGACACCCAAACAACATGGATAGCCTCCTGTCCATGTTCCACCAAAGCCGCGGCCTTTTCAATCAGGGTCTGTAGACCTGCATTAAAAATGTCATTCCCCACATCAGACAGATGTGTGAAGTCATCACGATACAAACCAAGGATGAAACCTTCAAGATCCACATGTCTATAAGAAACCCCCCCTACCCGAACCATAAAACGAGCCATGCCTCTGTTGACCCTCTTTCGAATGCGCTCCAGGAAACTAAGCTCCTTGGACGCCCAACGTAAACGAGGAACCATTTCAGAAAAGCACAGCGTGCAAGAAGGCCAAACCAACTGGAGTTTCAGGAACAGCGCCTTCAATTCAGAAAACATCACTGCTGTGTTCACTTTACCTATATCATTACCCCCCGCATGTATTACTATGATATCAGGGTAAGGCCAACTAGCCGAGCGCTGAAGAATAATGTCCCATATATGGCAGAGCTGTAAACCACTTACTCCGAACCAGAAGATGTTGAAACTTTCCTCCTGAAAACCCAAATTCAGAGTATACACTCGCAAAGCTGCTCTATTGGCCACCCAACGGATAAAGGAATGGCCTAAAATCCAGACCACCTTTGCAGATGAACCTAAAATTAAATCAAAACCAAATTAGGGCGAACATAACTCTGATATCTGTCAGAAGACCATCTACCAATAGCTTTAATAGCCTGCGGATCTAAACCCCATAAAGAGGCCTCAGTAGCTGCCCCTATCCTAAATGAATGAGAACTAAAACGAAAATTGCCCAATCCCAAGGAACAAAAACATTTCTTTAAAACACCATTAAATTGACTCTTTGTCAATGGAGAACCATCCAAATGAACGAGAAAACTCTCAAAAACCAAGGGGCACAAAGCAAGAAAATTAGAAATGGTTCTCCATGGACAAAAGGCGATACCTTCAACCTTATTCAATTGTATGAAACAACCCTTACCAAGACTGTCAGTTTTTGAACGAGAAACATAAATAGAGACATGACACTCATACAACAAAACATCGACACACAATAACGGGGACAAGCTAACTCGGTTGGGAGCCACCAGTTCACTAATCCTAAAGGCCCCAAAGAATGCAATAACAAAAGCCGTAGAAAACAAATGAGCTTCATAATTTGAAAAACAAACCTGAAAACAAGCAGCACACAGCTGCTCCAACAAGCAGTAGTTAATAGGACGACGAACATCCTTCCTGTGCTTAGCGTATTTCAGACCCTTCAAAACTTGCTTGACCTGGAAAAAAGACAAAACAGGCCTAACCCCAAAACACTTCTGAAAAAAGGAAATACCTGACAACTGCTTATGTAAGTAACTATGAGACACATCCTTAGATAACAAGTTTGACACAAAAACCATAGCTAAATCCCCATCCGAAGTCAAATAATCATGACCATGGTCAACACAAAACTGCAACCAACAATTCCAAGACCGATTATAGTCCGACCATGTCTTAGGAGCAATCGATTGACGAAGGTAATGATCGGCTAGTCCCAAACCAAGTCCCAAAGATGGTCCGGACAAGCTACCCCTTCTGGATCTGCATCCGGAACCAACTCCCGGAACCTGGAAAACTGAGAGCGAGACAAGGCATCAGCTATCACGTTGGACACTCCCTTAACATATTTAGCCTTCAACCATATGTTCAATTTTAAACAGATCAAAACCAAGTGTCTAAGTACTTTAACAACTGGGTCAGAAGCAGAAGACAAACAGTTGACTGCGAAGACTACACCTTTGTTATCAGAATGAACTATAATCCTGTGATCCTTAAAATGTTGACCCCAAATAACCAGAGAAACTAGAACAGGAAATAACTCCAGCAACACTATATTACTAACCAAACCCGCTCTAACCCAAGAATCATGCCAAGGCTCCGCACACCAATGACCAGAGAAAAAGGCCCCAAAGCCCAATGAGCCGGCTGCATCAGTAAAAACCCAAAGAGCTCCCAGTTTAACAAACTCATGTTGCCAGACAGAAGCACCATTAAAAACTTGTAAAAATTCCGCCCACAACAATAAATCCTCTCTCAGACTCTTAGACAAGCGAATATGTGCTCTGGGTGATTTAAGACCCCTGGTAGCTAAAAACAGCCTTCTACAAAAAACCCTCCCCATAGGTACCACTTTCGAAGCAAACACCAATAAGCCAAGCAGGCTCTGTAGGGCCCTAAGCGTTGTCTTCTTCCTACACAACAAAACGTTAATCAATTGTAACATTCTTTGAATTTTCTCAACTGGTAAGCAAAAAATCATGTCAACCGTGTCAATAACAATACCTAAAAATTCTAACCTAGTACACGGATAAACCGTTTTCTCTTCTGCCAGAGGTATATCAAAATACTGGGAAATGCGCACAAAACAAGAAAAAATATCTAAACACTCATTAGTGCCCTGCCTACCAAAAAACAAAAAATCGTCTAAGTAATGCAAAAGCCCCCCTCCTTGGAAGGAGGAGCTAACCACCCATTCCAAAAAAGTAGAAAAACTTTCAAAGTAAAAACAAGACAAAGAAAAACCCATAGGTAGCGCTTTATCAAAGTAAAAATAACCATTAAACTGAAAACCCAAGGAATTAAACCCCTTAGGACACACCGGCAGGAGCCGAAAAGCTGACTTAATATCCGCCTTGGTGAGCAAAGTACCCCGCCCAAATTGGCGCAACAAAACTAAAGCAGAGTCAAAAGAAGCATATTCAACCAAACTAGCCCCAGGATCAACCGAGTCATTCAGGGAACCATGAATAGGATAAGAAAGATGATGAATTAGTCTAAAAGAATTGGGTTCCTTCTTAGGGACCAGGCCCAAAGGAGATAACCTAAAATTTTGAAAAGGCGGGGACAAAAATGGCCCCTCCACTCTACCTTCCTTAATCTCCTTGTCGATTTTCTCCTGAACCACCGAAGAATTTAAATTAACTGAACGTAAATTATCCACCCAGCAGCAGCCCTGGCCAGCGAACTCCGGCACTTCGAAACCCAAAGTAAAACCATTCAATAATAATTCAGCTTTCGCTCTGTCTGGGTAGAGATCTAGCCAAGGACGCATGTTTTGCACCCTCACTGGCGTCCAAGCTTTTTGAAATTGACTCTCTGACCGAGGGCTGCTGCTGCAATCATTAGATTAATCCATAAACCAACATCCTTTTGTCCCCATTTAACAGACGGGTGCACTGACAACTTCTGTCTAAACATTTCATCATAGATGTGCCAAGCCGAACCACCAAAATTACGATACGCTTCTAAAATAATATCCAGGTGCTGGAACAGCAAAGCACATCTATGCGGAAATTTCTCACCTATGACTGCTGAAAAAATGCAAAATGCTTGCAACCAATTATTAAAAGTTTTCATTGCTACCACCTTCCGTTTATCCTCCTCTTTCTCCACTTTATCCTTAACCGGCTCTTTGAAAGATGGGAGCAACGAGAACATATCAACAAATTCACCTTTCCAGATTTTTTCTTTCACAGACATGGCTAAATGATAACCTAAAGGTGATACTTCACAAGTGATAGCCTCTTTCAAACAGACTTCGGGGACAGACTGGGACATCACAGGAATGTTAGAGATAGCGGGCGTGACTGCTGTATTGTCCTGCTCAGAAACAGTTAGTAATCGTAGAATTCACATTAGAGTTAGTAACCACAGGACTCTGATTAGTAGTAGTAACCACAGTGTTAACAACATCAACCACAGCTGAATCAGACACATGAGAGGTAACGTTGGTCATCACAATAGCATCCCCCCCACTAGATGTGGGTGGATTAACCCATGCTGCAGCACAGGACTGCCCAGCATTAACCCTTCGTGCCCCGGCATTGCTAGCCGGAATGGCAGCCAACATATTAAAGAATGCCGCCACCCCAGACAGCAATTGACTACCTGGCAATACATTTAAAATCTTATTCCCAACCTGAGAATTGGGAACTGACTCACCCATGGCCGGCTCAGAGGAAACATCACCCACTGCGACTACCGGAGGTACAGGCCTGGGATGCGGAGGTGTTGGAAATGCAACTAACTCCCTGCTTGCCCCCAAAGGGGTGGTGGACCTCCGCAATGCTGAAGACCCTGAACTAGCATTCCGGGCCTGGGGGGTGGGAGCTGATGGAGCCGCCGGAGAACCTGTTGCAACCACCGGGAGCTGCTGGGACCCTAAATTATGGGGACCTGCAGCATACAAAGAGGACACTTGGGGTGAGCGACTAACAATCCTGTCAGCAGCGGGACAAAACAAAGTAGTCACATTACCCCGTCCATCCAGCTGACGCCGTCTTCCGTGCTGTCCTCTCCCGGCTGCGCCACCTGCGCCAGCCCCCGTTGGGGCGAAGCGCCTTTTCTGCCGGTCCGCTTGCCTCTGCGACCGGCGCTCCCCCCACTGGGGCCTCCGGAACAGGCCTCTGGACACTTCCGGCCGCTGGCGCCGACACCGCGTCAAGCGCGGTCCCCTCGTCGCCGACGTAATCCGCCGGCGCCACCGCGACTTCCGCTTCCGACTCCACGGACTCCTCCACGGCTCCCTGGAGTGCCGCACTGCTGCCATCTCCGCTGCTGCCGTCCCCGGTAAGCGACAGGCTCAAACACTTCTGGAGCCAATCTTCGCCACCAGCTGCCTCCGCTCTCCGCAGCAGCCGCTCATACAGCTCCTTTACAGCGGCCGCTGCCGGAGCGGCAGCACCGGAACCGGAGGGAATGACCTCAGCCGAATCCATCTTCTTTCCACAGGCAGCGGACGGGTTCTTCACTCTTGACACGCCGACTTCTGACTGGAATAGATCCCGGGTACCTATATTTATAAATAAGAAGAGCTTCCCGCCGTTGTCCAGCGCCCAATCCAGGATCAGCTGCACATCTGGCCAGGAGCAAACATCTGCCTAGATACAGGGTAAGGAACCAATCACATCCAACCACCTATCACTATTATAAATATATAAGCATATACATGTTTTTTATTTTTTTTTTATTTATTAACCCTCGCTATTCCCACTGCTCCAGGGGATGGAGGCGCCTCCCATGTGGCCCTACACTGAGGGCTCCGGGCCCCTGGCATTGTAGTCAATGGGGTCTGTGGCGGATTTTCCACAGCGGAAATACCGCTGCCGAAAATCTGCTGTGGACAGTCCGCAGAGAGCCCGTTCCCCATTCACAGTCAGCGGGAAACACAGTACGAGTATGAAAACAAATCTGCTCATGTGGACGCAGCCTAAGGGACAGTTCACACTGTATTTTCTGCTGCAGATTTACTGTAGCAGATTTAGTTACCCCTTGAAGTAAATAGGAAGCAAAATCTGACACTAAGTTACTTCTACAGAAGCTGCAGAGTCATAGAGGAACTGTATTTCACAGCGTAAAAATAAAAGTACTACAACTCCCAGTGTGCTTTGTTAGTATCCCCTAGGGATCAAGGTTGTAGGAGGCGCAGGATGAACTGGCAGATCACAATGGGAGTTGTAGTCCTGAAGTTGTAGAAGATCCTGAAAAAAACAAAAACAAAAAAACAACTTCATCCTTAAAGGAGATCTGCAGTGTTAGACACGTATCCCCGATCCACAGGGGGACTAGACTACCAGCTGTGCCTGTAAAATACCAGCCAGGGGGCAACCATAAGTGTGTGACATGGTTGTAATAATTATTGGGCAGATTTATCAAAACCTGTGCAGGGGAAAAGTTGAACAGTTGCCCATAGCAACCAATCAGATGCCTTCGTTCATTCTTAACAAGACCTCTGAAAAATGAAAGAAGCGATCTGATTGGTTGCTATGGGCAACTGGTCAACTTTTCCTCTCCTCTGGATTTGATAAATCTTCTCATTTGTCTTCATATATAGGATGAGAATCTACTGACAAAGGGGGAGATTTATCAAAACCTGTGCAGAGGAAGAGTGGTGCAGTTGCCCATAGCAACCAATCAGATTGCTTCTTTCACTTTCCACAGGCCTCTTTAGAGGCCTGTGGAAAATGAAAGAAGCAATCTGATTGGTTGCTATGGGCAACTGCACCTCTCTTCCTCTGCACAGGTTTTGATAAATCTCCCCCAAAGTGAGTAGCCAACCATTTCTGGGCATAAAACAGTCCTGCAGGAACGTGTGGGGACTGGGTTCCTGCACTTTTTCCACAGCAGGAACATAGTTCCCATTAGCTTGAATCCTGAAGGACCACCCCTTAAGTGGACATCATGGCTGAGTTCCCACCCTTTTTTTCCCAGGACTTGACCCCTGCATAAAACTCTGTAAGAGACAGCAGTCTGTGGGGCGTCTGTGGTGGCCATGAAGGAAGGGGGAGGGGGTCCAGGGAAATGTTTTCATCGGGCTCCTGTGGTTTCCAGCTACGTCCCAGCATATACCCCACACCGGATTATACAAGAGCAAGAACTGCACTTTGGAAGCCTTTACACGTCACAGTCAAGTCAACTTCAGGGATACCGATTTGTCTGGTTAGGAAGCACAGGCTTCCATCTTTATCATACTCACATGAAGGTTTGTTGTGTCTCCCGGTAGACGGCACGCGCTCCATTTCTATGGGAGCGTAGATGATGCCGGAGAGCTGTGCTTGGGTCTTTTCGGTGCTCCTGTAGAAAATAATGGCCATCTGAACGCCGGGTCTCATCCCGCAGATTTCAGGGGACCCCAGTAATCACACCTCTCACAATTAGCTACTTATACCCTATCCCATGGATAGGAGACAAGTTAATTTTTGCCATATTTCTCCTTTAATCGGTCAGAACACACCCAAAATCGGTCCCAGACAAACTTTGGTTTGCATCCTGCCATTTTTCCCAGCTGCTCTTTTTCTACCTGCATGTAAGGCATGCCTACACTCCCTTCTTAATTCCTTAAAGGGGTACTCCATCCCTAGACAGCTTATCTCCTATCCAAAGAGTAGGGGATAAAATGTCATATTATGAAAGTCCCGTTGTTTGGAACCCCGCGATCTCTGTACAGGACCGGACGTTCTAAACAATATGTTGGCATCACGCCACCCCTCCTCTATTCATATCTATGGGAAGTGGTGTGATGTCACGAGGGGACATGGCCTGACGTCACGACCCCCGCCATGGGAACCCAGCGTTCTAACTTAGAATGTTTAGAATGCAGAGTGCTGCATGGAGATCACTGGGGTCCCAGCAGCAGGACCACCAACTATTAGATATCTTATCCCCTATGCTTTAGATAGGGGATAAGATGGTGGAGTACCCCTTTAAGGGCCAGTGCACATACCCAAAAAGTTGATCCTTTGCAAGTGTATGACCCCTAGCAAGCTCCCTGCACAAGTACCGTTCATCAGAAAAAGGCTAATGCACGGAATTTGCTGGGTATCGTATGGTTGCCTCGGCAACTGTACCACCCAGCATCAGCTGCCTCTCTCCACACCGTATTGTGAAGATCACGCAGGAGAGCAGCTTTGGACACTTAAAAAAACTCATGTCCTCCACATTTTTCTATCACTATTTTTCACATACAGAAATAAAATAAATGAGTCAAACAAGTCAAAGAACTTTTAAAAGGGGAACTTTATTTATTATTTATTACAATGTTTGTGTAGGGATTTTATGTAACCTCCATCACTCACTAAGAGCGTACAGTAACTAATACTCAGGACAGGAAAAACCTCCAGAGGGGAGGAAACCTGTAGGGAATCCATGGCTACTGTACTGCCCTTCCTCTGGGCATACTAAAGGAGGTTACCTCTAGAATTTGGGCAAAGTGTCTGTGTATGTGCGTGATTCCAGGGGCTATGCCTTCATCCAACTTTTTGCTGTACGTCTAGAAATGCGACTCCACGTCTGGAAATAGTGCATCTAAGATAGGAAAAGAAAAGATGGATTATCTACATGTTTATTATAGAAATGCACATGGAACTGCACTAAAGACCTTTGGGACACAACAATATGACACTTACCAGTCACAGTCGTGTATGAGTCTCCATTCCCTGGTACAGTGTCCAGCATCGGCCCCTGACTGATGAACAATGAGCAGGAGCCGTGTTATTTCTGCTCAGTGCTGCTCTCTGGTGGCAAAGTAGTTATGACATCACATGTGTGACACGCTGCTCCTCCTGGGAGTTCTATTTGAGTAGTGCTGCTCTCTGATTGGCTGAAATCCCAAAAAGCTTTTTAACATATTCTGCATGACTGTAATCTAAGGGATTTTTGGCAATTTTTATTAAAATGGCGCTACTCTCCATGGGTGCGTTATATATTTGTTTCACCTAACCAGACACTCAGTATTTGTAATATCATTTGGTGGCCCCAACAGCCTGGGCCCATAGGTTTCTTACACAGATCGGTGCGGCACCGGGAGGCTCAATGAGCATCGATGGCTGCTGGGACGTCAGACGAGTGAAGCCCCTGACGCTGCGGTGTGGAGCAGAAAAACATCCCTCTTCAGACGTCCATCTTGCTCATTGATTTAAAGTGGTTGTGGCTCCTGCTGCCAGTACAAGATCAGGCAGCATGGGGGCGGGATTGACATACAACATCAGTGATCCCCTGTGGCTGTCCAGCTGTTGCAAAACTACAATTCCCAGCATGCCCAGCAGCAATTTGAGCTTTAAAGGAAATAGGGGATAAGTGTTTGATTGCGGGGGAGGTCTGACCTCTGCGCGGCTAGTGCTCATGTCGCCGACCTCACTGAGACCGACAACACGAGGACTAGCCGTGCGGAGCCGTGGCAGTGCCGGGTCCAGTATGGGAGATCACAGGGGGTCCCAACGGTCGCACCCCCAGTGGTCAAACACTATCCCCTATCCTGCGGATAAGTTATATACAGCTGCAGTGCTCCTTTAAAAAACGACTACATTTTTGTTTGAGGTTTTTTTTTTTTGGCCAAAAATAAAAAGCATCACAAAAAACTGCCCCCTCATTTCTTTTCTCCCAAGATGCCGTCTTTGTGGCATTTTTGCCAAAAACACTGGGGGGAGATTTATCAAAACCTGTGAAAAAGAAAAGTTGACCAGTTGCCCCTAGCAACCAATCAGATCGCTTCTTTCATTTTTAAAAAGGCCTCTGAAAAGGGCAACTTTTTCTCTGTACAGGTTTACATACATCTCCCCCAATGTGTATTATTATTATTATTATTATTATAATAGGTGTTTTCTTTTTTTTCTCCCGGCTTTTCTGATTACAAGTCATGTGATTTTTTTTCATCATGTGACTAAAGTATTTCTATTGAAAAATTGGGAAGAAAAACACCAAAAATGTGTTAACCCCTTAAGGACTCAGCCCATTTGGGCCTGTTATCTTTACGTTTTCGTTTTTTCCTCCTCGCCTTCTAATAATCATAACACTTCTATATTTTCATCTACAGACTAGTATGAGGGCTTGTTTTTTGCATGACCAGTTGTCCTGCATAGTGACAAATACTATTTGTGTGAGGAAATTTATGAGAAAACCGCAATTTTGCTGATTTTGGAAGGTTTAGTTTTCATGCTGTACCCTTTACGGTAAAATCAGTGGCGGATCCAGGGGGGGGGGGGGGCAACGGGGCAATTGCCCGCCCCCCCCCCCCCCCCCCCCCCCGAGATTGCAGTATACAGCACCCGCCCCACCACCTTGCATGGTGGAGCCGAAGCTGTAAGCTCCAGCTCCACCATTCACTAAACTTTCACACGCTGTGATTACAGTGTGTGAGCTGCGGGGACGCGATCCACTAGAGGCCGGCGCGATGACGTCACATCATCGCGCCGGCGCCCGGAGATCCTGTCCCCGCAGCTCACATACTGTAAGTAGTGAAGAGAATGCTCAGGGCCCAGGGGATTTGGGGAACTATATTGTACAGGAGGAGGGGGAGGGGGATTTAAAAACTTGGAAAAAGGGAATATTTAATGTGAGGGGGCTACAGGGCAAAGCACAGGGGGCATTATATGGGAAGAGCACATGGCAGGGGGCCCCCCTGTGCTGTGCCCCTCACATATAATGCCCCCCTGTGCTGTGCCCCTCACATATAATGCCCCCTGTGCTGTGCCCCACACATATAATGCCCCCTGTGCTGTGCCCCTCACATATAATGCCCCCTGTGCTGTGTCCCACACATATAAATGATATGTGTGGGGCACAGGGGGCATTATATATATATATATATTATATATATAAATTATATGTGTGGGGCACAGCACAGGGGGCATTATATGTGAGGGGCATAGCACAGGGGGCATTATATGTGTGGAGCACAGCACAGGGGGCATTATATGAAATAATACCTCCTGTGCTGTGCCCCTTACATATAATGCCCCCTGTGCTGTGTCCCTCACATATAATGCCCCCTGTGCTGTGCCCCTCACATATAATGCCCCCTGTGCTGTGCCCCACACATATAATGCCCCCTGTGCTGTGCCCCTCACATATAATGCCCCCTGTGCTGTGTCCCACACATATAAATGATATGTGTGGGGCACAGGGGGCATTATATGTGAGGGGCACAGCACAGGAGGCATTATTTCATATAATGCCCCCTGTGCTGTGCTCCACACATATAATGCCCCCTGTGCTGTGCTCCACACATATAATGCCCCCTGTGCTGTGCCCCTCACATATAATGCCCCCTGTGCTGTGTCCCACACATATAAATGATATGTGTGGGGCACAGGGGGCATTATATGTGAGGGGCACAGCACAGGAGGCATTATTTCATATAATGCCCCCTGTGCTGTGCTCCACACATATAATGCCCCCTGTGCTGTGCTCCACACATATAATGCCCCCTGTGCTGTGCCCCTCACATATAATGCCCCCTGTGCTGTGCCCCACACATATAAATTATATGTGTGGGGCACAGGGGGCATTATATGTGAGGGGCACAGCACAGGGGGCATTATATGTGAGGGGCACAGCACAGGAGGCATTATTTCATATAATGCCCCCTGTGCTGTGCTCCACACATATAATGCCCCCTGTGCTGTGCCCCACACATATAATGCCCCGTGCTTTGCCCCACACATATAATGCCCCCTGTGCTGTGCCCATCACATATAATGCCCCATAATGCACACCTCATATATAATGCCCCCATCATGCACCCCTCACATATAATGCCACCATCATGCACCCCTCATATATAATGCCCCCATCATGGGCCCTTCACATATAATGCCCCCGTCATGCACCCCTCACATATAATGCCCCCTGTGGTGTGCCCCTCACAAATAATGCTCCTGTCATGTGCCCCAAACATAAAATGCCCCTTGTGCTATCCCCCTCACATATAATGCCCCCTGAGGGGACAGGATGGGGGCATTATATGTGAGGGGCACAGCACAGGGGGCATTATATGTGAGGGGCACAACACAGGGGGCATTATATTTGAGGGGCGCATGATGGGGGCATTATATGTGAGGGGCAAAAAACGGGGGCATTATTTGTGAAGGGCACAGCACGGGGCAATATATGTGAGGGGCGCATGATGGGGGCATTATATATGAGGGGCAAAGAACAGGGGCATTAAATGTGAAGGGCACAGCACGGGGCATTATATGTGAGGGGCGCATGATGGGTGCATTATATGTGAGGGGCAAAGAACGAGGGCATTATATGTGAAGGGCACACAACAGGGGGCAATATATGTTAGGGGCATAGGACAGAGGGCATTATTATTATGTGGGGGGAACAGGACGGGTCATAATTATTATATGTAGGGGCACAAGATGGGGCATTATTACTATGTGAAGGCACAGAGTGTTCTGCATTTCAGAAGCATATTGTATATGATGAGGAATTTCTGGGGTGGTACGTTTTTTATGGGCCACAAAACATTTGGGTATTTTATTCAGAGGGTGCACTGCACAGCAAGTTATATTCACAGAGTGCAGTGTGTGGTAGTATTAAATTTAGAGAACACAGTGTGTGATAGTATTATATTCAGAGGGTGCAGTGTGTGATAGTATTATATACAGAGGGTACGGTGTGTGGCGGTATTATATTCAGAGGGTACAGTGTGTTGCATATTCAGGGGGTACAGTGTGTCAGAATTATATTCAGAGGGTGTGTGGCGGTACTGTATTAGAAGAATACAGTGTTTGGCAGTATTATAATAATTATTGTTTTCATATAGAGGATCAGAATCTGCTGACATAGAAACCATCTGGGCGTCAAGTTCTGCTGAGAGAAAATATAGCTGGAACAATTCCTGGCGGTATGTACATCTGAATTAGATAAGGAAAGACTATAGAGAAGACGCCACCTGTAGTCACTGATATCATTGTGTATTCTCCTCACTATAGAGAAGACGTCACCTGTAATCACTGATATCATTGTGTATTTTCCTCACTATAGAGAAGACGTCACCTGTAGTCACTGATATCATTGTGTATTCTCCTCACTATAGAGAAGACGTCACCTGTAGTCACTGATATCATTGTGTATTCTCCTCACTATAGAGAAGACGTCACCTGTAGTCACTGATATCATTGTGTATTCACTATAGAGAAGACGTCACCTGTAATCACTGATATCATTGTGTATTCTCCTCACTATAGAGAAGACGTCACCTGTAATCACTGATATCATTGTGTATTCTCCTCACTATAGAGAAGACATCACCTGTAGTCACTGATATCATTGTGTATTCTCCTCACTATAGAGAAGACGTCACCTGTAGTCACTGATATCATTGTGTATTCTCCTCACTATAGAGAAGACGTCACCTGTAGTCACTGATATCATTGTGTATTCACTATAGAGAAGACGTCACCTGTAATCACTGATATCAGTGTGTATTCTCCTCACTATAGAGAAGACATCACCTGTAATCACTGATATCATTGTACATTCTCCTCACTATAGAGAAGATGTCACCTGTAGTCACTGATATCATTGTGTATTCTCACTGTAGAGAAGATGTCACCTGTAATCACTGATATCATTGTGTATTCTCCTCACTTTAGAGAAGACTTCACCTGTAATCACTGATATCATTGTGTATTCACCTCACTATAGAGAAGACTTCACCTGTAGTCATTGATATCATTCTGTATTCTCCTCACTATAGAGAAGACTTCACCTGTAATCACTGATATCATTGTGTATTCACCTCACTATAGAGAAGACTTCACCTGTAGTCATTGATATCATTCTGTATTCTCCTCACTATAGAGAAGACGTCACCTGTAATTACTGATATCATTGTACATTCTCCTCACTATAGAGAAGACGTCACCTGTAATCACTGATATCATTGTGTATTCTCCTCACTTTAGAGAAGACTTCACCTGTAGTCACTGATATCATTCTGTATTCTCTTCACTATAGAGAAGACGTCACCTGTAGTCACTGATATCATTGTGTATTCTCCTCACTATAGGGAAGATGTCACCTGTAATCACTGATATCATTGTGTATTCTCCTCACTTTAGAGAAGACTTCACCTGTAGTCACTGATATCATTCTGTATTCTCCTCACTATAGGGAAGATGTCACCTGTAATCACTGATATCATTGTGTATTCTCCTCACTTTAGAGAAGACTTCACCTGTAGTCACTGATATCATTCTGTATTCTCCTCACTATAGGGAAGACGTCACCTGTAATCACTGATATCATTGTGTATTCACCTCACTATAGAGAAGACGTCACCTGTAATCACTGATATCATTGTGTATACACCTCACTATAGAGAAGACTTCACCTGTAGTCATTGATATCATTCTGTATTCTCCTCACTATAGAGAAGACGTCACCTGTAATTATTGATATCATTGTACATTCTCCTCACTTTAGAGAAGACGTCACCTGTAATCACTGATATCATTGTACATTCTCCTCACTATAGAGAAGACGTCACTTGTAGTCACTGATATCATTGTGTATTCTCCTCACTATAGAGAAGACGTCACCTGTAGTCACTGATATCATTGTGTATTCTCCTCACTATAGAGAAGACGTCACCTGTAATCACTGATATCATTCTGTAATCTCCTTACTGTGTCCCATCAGAGCTGGAGTCACTTGTAAGTTCTGCAGTAATGATGGGTGAAACAACAACTCCCAGCATCCCCTTACCACTACTTAGGTCATACTGGCAGCTGTAGTTTTAAATGGTAAAAACCTCTTTCGCACTTTCCCATTCTGTGGCAATTGGTATATTTGATAATTATTCTGACATGTGAACATGGCCAAAGAGTCTTAAACAAGGTTAGGACTGTGTGATACATTTAATGATATTGTAAGTTCCGTGAGCAACATATTTTTTTCTGTCCGCCAACACAAAATACTCTAATAGTGCCCCTCCCGAGACTCGACTCTGGATCTGCCCCTGGGTAAAATAGATATGTTTTCTTTATTCTATGGGTCAATAAGGTTAAAATAATACCCATGATTATATACTTTTCTATTATTATACCACTTAAAAAAAATCACAAACTTTTTAACCAAATTCATGTGTTTAAAACCCCTCTATTTTGCTGACCTATAACTTTTTCATTTTTCCATATAAGCAATGGTATGAGGACTCGTTTTTTGCGCCGTCATCTGTAATATTTTTGATACCACATTTGCATATATAAAACTTTTAATACATTTTTTATCAATTTTTTTTTAAATTAAATATTATAAAAAAAGCAGCAATTTTGGACTTTTATTTTTTACGTGCACGCCGTTCACCGCATGGGATAATTAACATTATATTTTAATAGTTTGGATATTTACGCATGCGGCGATACCAAATATGTTTATAAAGAAAATGTTTTTGCACTTTTTGGGGGTAAAATGGGGAAAACTGACAATTTTCATTTTTATTGGGGGTGGGGATTTTTCTAATTTTTTTTACTTAGATTTTTTGATTTATTATTATTACACTTTAATAGTCCCCATAGGGGACTATATATAGCAATCATTTAATTGCTAATACTGTTCAGCGCTATGCATAGGACATAGCACTGATTAGTGTTATCGGCTATCTTCTGCTCTGGTCTGCTCGATGAAAGACCAGAGCAGAAGACGCCGGGAGACGGACGGAGGCAGGTGAGGGGACCTCCGTCCGCCATTACAGATAATCGGATCGCCGCCGCAGCGCTGCGGATGATCCGATCGTCCACATTAAGTGCCGCACTTCCGCAGATGCCGTGATTTGTATTGATCACGGCATCTGAGGGGTCAATGGCGGACATCCATGCAATCGGGATGTCCGCCATTACCGGCAGGTCCGTGGCTGCTATCAGCAGCTGGGACCTGCCATGCATGACCCGAGCATCGCTCCGATGCTCGAGGTTATGTATAGGACGTAAATGTACGTCCTGGTGCGTTAAGTACCACCTACCCAGGATGTACATTTACGACCTGCATCGTTAAGGGGTTAAAAATACTCACGGCATCCCACAAATTGTAGGTTGAAGAAAACCCCATTAGTGTCTGGCGTTTCATATTACCCTATTGATTCCAGCCTAACATGTGCCCGCAGCGAGCATGGTGTTTTTTTTGACAAACACGCCAAGTGTAATCCCAGCCTAAATGAATGTTTTCACAATATTTATGTGGCGGATTTCCGCTGGTATACATGGATTTCTGCGCTGGTGAATGCAGAGGCACTTACTGGGTGTGGTTTCCTAGGTGTGCAGTTTACGCACTGATTTATGACTTACAGCTTTGCCGGCCGGCGACAGGATGGTGAGGCCTCGGTACAGAGTGGAGGTCCATTGATGCCCCAAGGGCTTCCGTTCCTCGCTGCTGCGGGTCTCAGTGCCGGCCAGTTTGAGGGACGGGGCCTGAACGCCCAACGCAGAGAGGACCAGCTCGGAGGGGAAGACCACAGCACCCAGGAGGAGAGGTGAGGCTTATTTGCTTTTTTCCCAAACTATGCCCAGGGAAGGCCCGTCGGGGGGGGGGGGGGGGGGGTTCGGGTGAGAAAGGATGGGGGTATGGCCCGATTGTTATTGGGTTTGCAGGGTTTGATTGCTGGGTTGGGGTCCTCACCGGTGGCGGCTTGGAGGAGGTGGCCCTGCTTCTGGGGTAGCGGGTGGTAGTTTTGGGGGCAATGTTTTGAGTGGGTCTGAGGTAGGGGGGTCCCAGGCCCTAGGGGTGTTGATGTCAGTACAGACTCAGGAGCCGGGTAGATGCGGCGGACTTTGAGTTGTATACCGATGCAGCAGGGCGGGTTGGTTTTGGGGCTTATTGGCAGGGTAGCTGGTGTGCTGGGCCTTGGGGAGAGTTGTGGGGTGTTGAAGGGCTACTAAACAATCTAGTGCTTCTCGAATTGTTTCCCATTGTGGTGGCAATGTCTGTCTGGGGAGACAGATTCAGGAATAAGAAAACACGTTTCCATTGTGATAACACGGGGGTGGTGATGGCGATTCCGAATTTGTCAAATTCTTCGCCTCCTGTAGTGTGCTTGTTGCAGCATTTGGTTTTGTGATATTTGTCCTTGAATGTGTGGGTGGTTGCGGTACATGTTCCTGGGGTGAAGAATGAGATTGCTGATGCCCTCTCTCGTTCGCAGTGGTAACAGTCCCGGTCGCTGGTGCCTCAGGCGGATGCGGTGGGAGTTCCATGCCCGGAGCAGTTGTGGATCCTGCAGTTTCGGCAACAAACGCTTTGATCGAGGCCTCCTTGGCGAGTACTACGTGGGCTTCTTACTCGGCCGCATGGCAACAATGGTAGAGTTGGCAGAATTTGTTGGCGGGTGATGTTGGTAGGGAAGTGCGGTTGTTGTTAGACTTGTGCACTAGAAAAATTTTCGTTTAATTTCGTTTCGTTTTTTCGTTTTGGAAAAAAAATTCGGTTCGGCAATATTTTCGGTTTAGATTTTTCGGATACATTCGGTATTCGGGTATTCGGATTGTTTTTTTCGGATACATTCGGTATTCGGGTACATTCGGTAAATCTTTTTAGTCTTTTTTTGGACTTTAGCGATCCTAATAAATAATGGAGATACCTTTTTTATTAAAATTTCGTAGGGTATCATAAAAAAATCATAATAAAAAAGATACAGTGGTGATGGAAAAAATTGTATCTAACGAAATGTATCTTTTTTATTATGAAATGTTTATTCATTTTTAAACAGGGATCAATTTATGTGAGCGGGTAAAGCACAAAAAATGGAGCCGACAATAATAAAAATGTAGTGTGTGCGTGTTTTTCACTTTTTTTAAAAACATTTTTTAGGTAGTACTACTACTCCCAGCATGGAACACACTCTTCCATGATGAGAGTAGTAGTTACCTGTACTAATTGACAGATCGCAGGGGTCCCTTGCGATCATCTTGTATAATGTATAGATGCGGCGGCTGCTCTTCTATGGTCCCCTGCACTCACGTATATATACACATATTCATATTTCCCGCAGAGCTGTGATTGGCCAGATGGTTCCAGCCAATCACAGCTCTCTGTGAGAAATAGGAATATGTGTATATATACGGCCGTGCAGGGGACCATAGGAGAGCGGCCGCCGCATCTATACATTATACTGGAGGATCACAGCGGGTGTCAGGAGTGATACCCGCAGTGATCTTTCCTTTACTACAAGTACTACCACTCCCAACATGGAGTACACTCTGCTCCATGCTGGGAGCTGTAGTACCTGCATTAATAGATAGATCGCAGCGGGTGTCAGGATTTACACTCGCTGCCATATGTCTATTAATGCAGGTACTACAGCTCCCAGCATGGAGCAGAGTGTGCTCCATGTTGGGAGTATTAGTACCTGCAGTAAGGGACAGATCCCAGGGATGTCACTCCTCCTGACACCCGCTGCGATCCTCCTTATGTGAATGTCGGGATCAGCTGTTCTCAGGGCTACAGAGCCGGGAGAACAGCTGACGCTGAGCCGTAGGTATACATCGTATATCTACTGCCCAGCAAGAACTTACAGTGAGCCTGCAATGTGTATATACAGTATACACATTGCTGGCTCACTTAACCCCTTGCTGAGCTGTGCGCTATGCGCAAGCCCAGCAAGGGAAGAGTTAACTTACACTGCTGGACAGTGTAGGTTAACCCTTTGTGCGGTATACACTTTATACAGCTATCTATAGATAGCTGTATACAGTGTATACAGAAGACGAAGTCCAGCTTACTTCCCTCGAGTCCCGGGCTGGGTTCGTGTAGCTCCGCCCCCTAGTGATGACGTCATTAGGGGGCGGAGCTACAGAAAGGAACAAGACTAGTTAATCTGAAGCTCTGTTCACATTGTACGTTTTGTATAATGTGAACAGACCCTTCTGGCAGTGTCTACCCAGACAGGGAGACTCCAGCTGTTGCTAAACTACAACTCCCAGCATGCCCAGACAGCCAAAGGCTGTCTGGGCATGCTGGGAGTTGTAGTTTTGCACCAATTGGTGGCTCCCTGTTTGGGTAGACATTGCATCATGGGTGCTCTCCCCAGCGGACAGCGCCAAAAATGTCATAACCAATTTTTTGTGTTTTTTTTCTTCTCTTTTCAGATCCGTGTATGCAGAGGATTACTGCGGATTCGATGGATTACGGCGGATTATTTATTTTTTCCTTTAATAAAATGGTTAACGAGGGCTGTGGGGGAGTGTTTTTTTAAATAAAATAATTTTTCCAATGTGTTGTGTTTTTTTTTATTTTTATTGAATTTTCAGGGTTAGTAGCGGAAGCTGTCTTATTGACGGAATCCATTACTAGGCCAGGGCTTAGTGCTAGCCCCAAAAACAGCTAGCGCTAACCCCCAATTATTACCCCGGTACCCACCGCCACAGGGGTGCCGGGAAGAGCCGGTACCAACAGGCCCGGAGCATCAAAAATGGCGCTCCTGGACCTAGGCGGTAACAGGCTGGCGTTATTTAGGCTGGGGAGGGCCAGTAACAATGGTCCTCACCCACTCTGGTAACGTCAGGCTGTTGCTGTTTGGTTGGTATTGTGCTGAGAATGAAAATACGGGGAACCCTATGCGTTTTTTTTTTTTTATTTAAATAAAAAAATAAAAATAAAAAACGCATAGGGTTCCCCGTATTTTCATTCTCAGCACAATACCAACCAAACAGCAACAGCCTGACATTACAAGGGTGGGCGAGGACCATTGTTACTGGCCCTCCCCAGCCTAAATAACGCCAGCCTGTTACCGCCTAGGCCCAGGAGCGCCATTTTGACGCTCCGGGCCTGTTGGTACCGGCTCTTCCCGGCACCCCTGTAGCGGTGGGTACCGGGGTAATGATTGGGGGTTAGCGCTAGCTGTTTTTGGGGCTAGCACTAAGCCCTGGCCTAGTAATGGATTCCGTCAATAAGACAGCTTCCACTACTAACCCTGAAAATTCAATAAAAAAATAAAAAAAACACAACACATTGGAAAAATTATTTTATTTAAAAAAACACTCCCCCACAGCCCTCGTTAACCATTTTATTAAAGGAAAAAATAAATAATCCGCCGTAATCCATCGAATCCGCAGTAATCCTCTGCATACACGGATCTGAAACGAGAAGAAAAAAACACAAAAAATTGGTTATGACATTTTTGGCGCAGTCCGCTGGGGAGAACACCCATGATGCAATGTCTACCCAAACAGGGAGCCACCAATTGGTGCATAACTACAACTCCCAGCATGCCCAGACAGCCTTTGGCTGTCTGGGCATGCTGGGAGTTGTAGTTTAGCAACAGCTGGAGTCTCCCTGTCTGGGTAGACACTGCCAGAAGGGTCTGTTCACATTATACAAAACGTACAATGTGAACAGAGCTTCAGATTAACTAGTCTTGTTCCCTTCTGTAGCTCCGCCCCCCTAATGACGTCATCACTAGGGGGCGGAGCTACACGAACCCCGCCCGGGACTCGAGGGAAGTAAGCTGTACTACGTCTTCTGTATACACTGTATACAGCTATCTATAGATAGCTGTATATTGTGTATACCGCCCAAAGGGTTAACTTACACTGTCCAGCAGTGTAAGTTAACTCTTCCGTTGCTGGGCTTGCGCATAGCGCACAGCTCAGCAAGGGGTTAAGTGAGCCAGCAATGTGTATACTGTATACACATTGCAGGCTCACTGTAAGTTCTTGCTGGGCAGTAGATATACGATGTATACCTACGGCTCAGCGTCAGCTGTTCTCCCGGCTCTGTAGCCCTGAGAACAGCTGATCCCGACATTCACATCAGGAGGATCGCAGCGGGTGTCAGGAGGAGTGACATCCCTGGGATCTGTCCCTTACTGCAGGTACTAATACTCCCAACATGGAGTACACTCTGCTCCATGCTGGGAGCTGTAGTACCTGCATTAATAGACATATGGCAGCGAGTGTAACTTCTGACACCCGCTGCGATCTGTCTATTAATACAGGTACTACAGTTCCCAGCATGGAGCAGAGTGTACTCCATGTTGGGAGTGGTAGTACTTGTAGTAAAGGAAAGATCACTGCAGGTATCACTCCTGACAGCCGCTGCGATCCTCCAGTATAATGTATGAATGCGGTGGCCGCTCTCCTATGGTCCCCTGCACGGCCGTATATATACACATATTCCTATTTCTCACAGAGAGCTGTGATTGGCTGGAACCATCTGGCCAATCACAGCTCTGCTGGAAATATGAATATGTGTATATATACGTGAGTGCAGGGACCAGAGAAGAGCAGCCGCTGCATCTGTACATTATACAAGAGGATCGCAAAGGACCCCTGCGATCTGTCAATTAGTACAGGTAACTACTACTCCCATCATGGAAGAGTGTGTTCCATGCTGGGAGTAGTAGTACTACCTAAAAAATGTTAAAAAAAAAGTGAAAAACACGCACACACTACATTTTTGCTATTGTCGGCTACATTTTTAGTGCTTTACCCGCTCACATAAATTGATCCCTGTTTAAAAATGAATAAACATTTCATAATAAAAATCATACATTTCATTAGATACAATTTTTTCCATCACCACTGTATCTTTTTTATTATGATTTTTTTATGATACCCTACGAAATTTTAATAAAAAAGGTATCTCCATTATTTATTAGGATCGCTAAAGTCCAAAAAAAGAATAAAAAGATTTACCGAATGTACCCGAATACCGAATGTATCCGAAAAATCAAACTATCTGTATCCTTTTTATTAACTTTGTTATCAGAATTAATTCTTCACGTCGTTTATGGATAACGAATGCATTCGTTATTTACATGTCGGGAAATAACGAATGTATTCGTTACTTTGCTATTCGTATTATTGTGGCTATTCGGGAATGTTCAAAATATGTTTTCGTGCATTCGGATGGGTCCGAATGCACGAAAACTGTAAAATTCGTTAATGTAGACATTCGTGCCGAACCGAATTGCACATGTCTAGTTGTTGTTGTTGTTGGGTCATTGCAGGGAGGAGGGTTGGTCAGTGTCCAGAGTTAATAAGTTAATAGCAGGCATTGCTTTTGGGTGTAAGCTTAGGGGGTTGGGTGATGTCACCAAGTCCTCTTTGGTTTTACAGGCTTTAAGGGGTTATAGGAAGGGTTGGCGGACACATGATAGACATAGGCCTGTATCTTATGCCATGTTGTAATTGTTGAGTTCACAATTGGGGGGCGGGGGTTGTTCTTCTGAGGGGGAGCTAGTACTTTTTAGATTGGCTTTTTCATTAGCCTTTTTTGGGGCATTGTGTTTGGGGGAATTGGTTAGTCCCTCCTCGCGCAGGGCAGGGGGTTTACAGGATGATGATGTCCAGTTGTCTTCTGATAGGGTAGAACTTTGTTTGCGGAGCTCTAAGACAGACCAGTGGAAAAGGAAGGTGGGTGGTTCTGTTTGAGGTACCGGGGAGTGAGGTGTGCCCGGGTTGCTTTCTCTGGGTTTACCGGTTATGTTATCTGCCGGGGCATGACCCGCCGTTGAGACATCTGGATGAGTAATTTTTGTAAAAATGTCAGTTTGTGGCGGTGTTTAGGAGATGCTTAGAGGCCGGGGGTGTAAATAGTGGGTGTTTTAGTGGACATTCTTTTTGGATTGGGGCAGCAATGGAGGCTGGGGTTTAGGCGAAGACATGATTGGGCGGTGGGAGTCTATTTGCTTCAAGTCATATATTAGGTTGAACTATTTGAGTGTGGAGTGTTACATTTATTCTGTCATGTTTTCTCTTTTTCCTTTTTGTTTTTCAGATCCTCCATGCCTGGATTATGGGGCATTCTTATCTTCATTGGGGGGCTTTGCGGGCTTCAGTTCGCCTGAATGGGAGACAGCTGGGGTTCTCTCGGGAGGTGGCAGTGCTTTAATGGTTTGGGATGATGTGGAATAGGGTGCTGCTGGAGTTCACAAAATTTGTAGGGCTAGACAGGGCGCTGGAGATTCTAGTTTTACATGTGGGGGGGAATGATTTGGGGGCTCGTCCATTCTGGGAGTTGATCCAGGATATTAGGTTCGATATTTTGAGAGTGTGGGCCATGTTCCCAAAAATAGTGGTGTATGGTCGGACATTGTTCCGTGCAAGAGGTGGGACTTAGCCCATTCAGTTGAGAGGAAGTTTGGGGAAGTTTGTAGCCTGGAATGGGTCCGTTGCAGTGAGGCACACTGATCTGGAGGATGGTGAAGGGGCATTTTGGCGGAGGGATGGTGTACATTTAAATGCCATTGGCATAGATTTGTGGTGCTTCGCATTGCAAGGGGGGATTGAAGTTGTCCTGAAGGTGTGGAGGGATGCAAACTCCCAAGGAGTCAGGATTTTGCATTGTGGCAGCGGGGTCCTCGAAGTCGGTGATAAATAAAGGTGTGGAAAATGTAAAGGGAGGGAATTGACTTGGTTCTGGACTTTTGGAGGTTTGATCTTGGATGGTGGTTCCAGTGAAGGAATTGAGTGATGGGAGGCTTAGGCCTCTGGGGGGAGGGGGGGGTCCCCGCAGGTGAGTAGTGTCCTGCCTCTGAGCCTGTGGGACCGGCTGGAGGCAAAATGAGCCTGTGTTGGATCTAAGTGGGGGGACCTCCATGGGAGTTTGGGCTTCGAGGACCACCTTGGTATTCAGTGGGTTTTGTATTATTACATGCTAATGTTATATAATGTTACATATGATTGTTTATAATAAAGCGGCTGTTGTGGCCAATTCATTCCATTCCTGGTCTTTGTCATTATTTGAGGGAAGGGGTAGGTAGTACGGACTTGGCAATACCCCTGTCATGACCAAAATGCTGCAGTGAGTGGCTTTCTTTCTGTGACACCCGTCATGTCCATTGTTTGCCTGTGTCCTACAGAAGGTGCCGGTCACTGACAGAATGCAACGGGATGTCTGGCAGGACATATGATGCTGCAGGTTATTACTCCCCCTAGGACATATGATGCTGCAGGTTATTACTCCCCCTAGGACATATGATGCTGCAGGTTATTACTCCCCCTAGGACATATGATGCTGCAGGTTATTACTCCCCCTAGGACATGTGATGCTGCAGGTTATTACTCCCCCTATGACATGTGATGCTGCAGGTTATTACTCCCCCTAGGACATATGATGCTGCAGGTTATTACTCCCCCTATGACATGTGATGCTGCAGGTTATTACTTCCTTTAGGACATATGATGCTGCAGGTTATTACTCCCTTTATGACATATGATGCTGCAGGTTATTACTCCCTCTAGGACATATGATGCTGCAGGTTATTACTCCCTCTAGGACATATGACGCTACAGGTTATTACTCCCTCTAGGACATTTGACGCTGCAGGTTATTACTCCCTTTATGACATATGATGCTGCAGATTATTACTCCCTTTAGGACATATGATGCTGCAGGTTATTACTCCCTTTAGGAAATATGATGCTGCAGGTTATTACTCCCTCTAAGACTAGGGTTGCCACCTTAATGGCAAAAAATACCGGTCATGCTAATCTGCATAATTAATTATATATGCGTGATATAACAGGAAGCTCCGCCCATGTCCAGTCACATTGCATCACGTACCAGCCCAGCGTTAAAAAATTAACCCCTAACCCTTCGGAGTCTGGCAGTGAGGTCCACATTGGGGGGCAGGGGTGGACTAACAACTCATGGGACCCCAGGCAACAGTGGATCATGAGGGGCCCCATGGGCCGCTCACCCATGTGTAAGCCACTGCTATATAGGTGGGCTGCCCACATACAATAAAATGTATATCTCCTTATTTATTTATTTATTTTTATCAATCTTTTAATACCTCCAAATATGAATTGTTACCACATACTGACCCCACATATAAATGTACTATATACTGGTCCCCACAAATGAATTTATACTATATACTGACCCCATATATGAATTTATACTATATACTTACCCCACATATGAATTTATACTATATACTGACCCCATATATGAATTTATACTATATACTTACCCCACATATGAATTTATACTATATACTTACCCCACATATGAATTTATACTATATACTGACCCCCACATATTAATTTATACTTATACAGTGGTCCCTCAACCTACGATGGTAATTGGTTCCAGGCGGACCATCGTATGCTAAAACCATCGTATGTTGAGGGATCACTGACACTATACATGGAGACAAACGGACAGATGATCAATGATACTCACATGTCCCCATTGCTCTGGCCCGTCAGTTCTCCACTCTTCTGCTGCCATATGAATATGACGCGGCTTCCCTGCGCCATCGCCATCATCACATCGCCGCTCACGCCGCCCCTATTGGACGACAGGGCAGGGTGAGTGGCGACGGGATGACGACGAAGGAGAACGACGGCACAGGGCAGCAGCAGCGAAGGAGTTGCGAACTGATGGGCTGGAGCAGTGGGAACATGTAAGTGTTATTTAGCGGGGTACATTAAATGGCTATACGCAGTGGCATTGCTAGGGTTGGTGTCACCCGGTGCGGTAGAAAATGGTGTCACCCCATACCTCCCCTCCCCCCCAGCACGTTTTTAGCCTGTTGTGACAGACACCACTGTTGTAGCGCATTGTGAGAAATTCCAGTATAATAATCAGATATACCAGTTGCCACAGAATAGGAAAGTGTTAAAGAAGTTTTCACCATTTAAATATACAGCTCCGAGAATTACTTAAAGGGGTACTCCACTGGAAAACATTTACTTTTATATCAAATGGTGCCAGAAAGTTAAACAGATTTTTAAATTACTTCTATTTAAAATCTTAATCCTTACAGTACTTCTAAGCTGGTGTATGCTCCACAGGAAGTTGTGTAGTTCTTTCCAGTCTGACCACAGTGCTATTTGCTGACACCTCTGTCCATGTCAGGAACTGTCCAGAGCAGGAGAGGTTTGCAATGGGGATTTGCTCCTACTATGCACAGTTCTTGACATGAACAAAGGTGTCAGCACAGAGCACTGTGGTCAGACAGAAAAGAAATTAAAAAAGAAAAGAACTTCCTGTGAATCACTTATACAGCAGCTAATAAGTACTTGAAGGATTAAGATTTTTAAATAGAAGTAATTTACAAATCTGTTTAACTTTGTAGCACCAATTGATAAAAAAATGTTTTCCAGTAGAGTACCCCTTTATGCAGTGGTGAGGTTATGCTGGGAGTTGTAGTTTCACTCACCATAACTGTAGAACTGACAAGTGACTCCAGCTTTGATAGGACATAGTGAGGAGAATGTACAATGATATCAGTGACTACAGGTGACGTCTTCTCTATAGTAAGGAGAATACACAATGATATCAGTGACTATAGGTGACGTCTTCTCTATAGTGAGGAGAATACACAATGATATCAGTGACTATAGGTGACGTCTTCTCTATAGTGAGGAGAATACACAATGATATCAGTGACTACAGGTGACGTCTTCTCTATAGTGAGGAGAATACACAATGATATCAGTGACTACAGGTGACGTCTTCTCTATAGTGAGGAGAACACGCAATGATATCAGTGACTCAATTATTAGGGGGACAGACAGGGCAATCTGTCACAAAGACCGGGATCGCCGAACAGTGTGTTGTCTGCCTGGCGCACGAGTTCGGCACATCGCGGATCGGGTTGACAGGTTGTTGGGCGGGGCTGGAGAGGACCCAGCAGTCATGGTACATATTGGCACCAATGACAAAGTAAGAGGTAGGTGGAGTGTCCTTAAAAAGTGATTTCAGGGACTTAGGCCGCAAGCTTAAGGCAAGGACCTCCAAGGTAGTCTTTTCTGAAATACTACCAGTACCACGAGCCGCACCAGAGAGGCAGCGGGAGATCAGGGAGGTAAACAAGTGGCTCAGAAGCTGGTGTAGGAAGGAAGGGTTTGGGTTCATGGAGAACTGGGCTGACTTCGCTGTCGGTTACCGGCTCTACCGTAGGGACGGGCTGCACCTCAATGGGGAGGGTGCAGCTTTGCTTGGGGAGAAGATGGCTAGAAGGGTGGAGGAGTGTTTAAACTAGGGACTGGGGGGGAGGGAACCTACAGCAAAGAGGGGGAAGATAGTGTAGATAGAGAGGTGGGAATTATAAATGTACCTGGGGGTGGAGCGGAGGGAGGGGTTAGAATAGTTAATAGGAATAAGCTTCATAGGAAAATAAAACTTACACCCTTGAATCCCATTAATCCCAATAACATAAAGGATGGAAATGTAAAGTGTATGTTCACAAATGCCAGAAGCCTAGCAAATAAAATGGGGGAGCTTGAGGCCTTGATACTGGAGGAACATATTGATATAGTTGGGGTCACTGAGACATGGCTGGACTCCTCGCATGACTGGGCTGTCAATCTGCAGGGGTTTACATTGTTTCGCAAGGATAGAATGAACAGAAAAGGTGGTGGAGTCTGTCTGTATGTAAGAAGTGGTATGAAAGTCAGTGTGAACGATGCCATAGTGTGTGATGATTCTGAGGAGGTGGAATCACTGTGGGTAGAATTACAAAAGGAGGGAAATACTGAAAAAATAGTATTTGGTGTAATCTACAGACCCCCTAATATCACTGAAGAGATAGAAGTTCGGCTTCATAAACAAATAGAGAGGGCCGCCCGGGCAGGTACAGTGGTAATAATGGGAGATTTTAACTATCCAGATATAGATTGGGGTCCGGGGTTGGCTAAAACTACAAAGGGGCAACAATTCCTAAATTTATTGCAGGATCATTTTATGGCCCAGTTTGTGGAGGACCCAACAAGAAGTGATGCCTTGTTGGATCTGATCATTTCCAACAACGCAGAGCTGGTTGGTAATGTAACTGTGCGGGAAAACCTTGGTAATAGCGACCACAATATAGTTACTTTTGACTTAAAATGTAGAAAACAAAGACAGGCGGGGAAGGCAAAAACATATAACTTTAAAAAGGCAAATTTCCCTGGGCTGAGGGCTGCACTACAGGACATAGACTGGGGGGAGGGGTTCTCAAATACTGATACAGAAGGTAAATGGGACATCTTTAAATCAACTCTAAATAACTATACAGCTAAATATATACCAAAGGGGAACAAATATAAACGATTAAAACTAAATCCTACATGGCTGACACATGATGTTAAAAGAGCAATAAACCAAAAAAAATAGCCTTCAAAAAATACAAATCTGATGGGTCAGCTATAACATTTAAACAGTACAAGGAGCTTAATAAAATCTGTAAAAATGTAATAAAAACAGCAAAAATTCAAAATGAGAGACAGGTGGCCAAAGAAAGCAAAACTAATCCTAAATATTTTTTTAGATATATAAATGCAAAAAAACCAAGGACAGAGCATGTAGGACCCCTTAATAATGATAATGGGGAGGTTGTCACAGGCGATCAAGAGAAGGCGGAGCTACTGAATGGGTTCTTTAGTTCTGTATACACTATGGAAGAAGGAGCTGACATTGGCCAAGTCAGTGCTGGTAACACATCATGTACAGGTCAGTGCTGGTAACACATCATGTAATGTACTGAACTGGCTTAATGTAGAGATGGTACAAGGTAAGTTAAGTGATATAAATGTAAGCAAATCCCCAGGACCGGATGGACTACACCCAAGAGTTCTTAGAGAGGTAAGTTCAGTAATATCTGTACCCCTGTTCATGATATTTAGAGATTCTCTGGTGTCTGGTATTGTGCCAAGGGACTGGCGCAAGGCGAATGTGGTGCCAATCTTCAAGAAGGGCTCTAGGTCTTCCCCAGGAAACTATAGACCGGTAAGTTTAACGTGCATTGTGGGTAAATTGTTTGAAGGACTTATAAGGGATTACATACAGGAATACATAGGGGATAATAGTATTATAAGTGATAGCCAGCATGGGTTTACTAAGGATAGAAGTTATCAAACCAATCTAATTTGCTTTTATGAAGAGGTGAGTAGAAGCCTTGACAGAGGAATGGCTGTGGATATAGTGTTTCTGGATTTTGCTAAAGCATTTGATACTGTCCCTCATAGACGTCTGACAGGTAAGTTAAGGTCTTTGGGTTTGGAAACTTTAGTTTGTAACTGGATTGGACACTGGCTCATGGATCGTACCCAGAGAGTGGTGGTCAATGATTCGTACTCTGATTGGTCCCCGGTAATTAGTGGTGTACCCCAAGGTTCAGTACTGGGCCCGCTGCTGTTTAATTTATTTATCAATGATATAGAGGATGGTATTAACAGCTCTGTTTCTATCTTTGCAGATGACACCAAGCTTTGTAGCACGGTACAGTCTATAGAGGATGTGCATAAGTTACAAGATGACTTGGATAGACTAAGTGTCTGGGCATCCACTTGGCAAATGAGGTTCAATGTGGATAAATGTAAAGTTATGCATCTGGGTACTAATAACCTGCATGCATCGTATGTCTTAGGGGGGATTAAACTGGCAGAGTCACTGGTAGAGAAGGATCTGGGTGTACTTGTAGATCACAGACTACAGAATAGCATGCAATGTTAGGCTGCTGCTTCCAAAGCCGGCAGGATATTGTCATGTATAAAAAGAGGCATGGACTCAAGGGACAGGGACATAATACTCCCCCTTTATAAATCATTGGTACGGCCTTCCCTGGAATATGCTGTTCAGTTTTGGGCACCTGTCCATAAAAGGGACACTGCGGAGTTGGAAAGGGTGCAGAGACGCGCGACTAAACTAATATGGGGCATGGAACATCTTAGCTATGAGGAGCGATTAAAGGAGTTACAATTGTTTAGTCTTGAGAAGAGACGTTTAACGGGGGATATGATAAACGTATATAAGTATATTAATGGCCCATACAAAAAATATGGAGAAAAACTGTTCCAGGTTAAACCCCCCCAAAGGACGAGGGGGCACTCCCTCCGTCTGGAGAAGAAAAAGTTTAGTCTCAAGGGGCGACACGCCTTCTTTACCGTGAGGACTGTGAATTTATGGAACGGTCTACCTCAGGAACTGGTCACAGCAGGAACAATTAACAGCTTTAAAACAGGATTAGATACATTCCTGCAACAAAATAAGATTAATGCTTATGAAGAAATATAAAATCTCATCCCTTCCCCAATATCGCGCCACACCCCTACCCCTTAATTCCCTGGTTGAACTTGATGGACATATGTCTTTTTTCGACCGTACTAACTATGTAACTATGTAACTATGTAACTACAGGTGACGTCTTCTCTATAGTGAGGAGAATACACAATTATATCAGTGATTACAGGTGACATCTTCTCTATAGTGAGGAGGATACACAATAATATCAGTGACTACAGGTGACGTCTTCTCTATAGCGAGGAGAATACACAATGATATCAGTGACTACAGGTGACGTCTTCTCTATAGTGAGGAGAATACACAATGATATCAGTGCCTACAGGTGACGTCTTCTCTATAGTGAAGAGAATACACAATGATATCAGTGATTACAGGTGACGTCTTCTCTATAGTCTTCCCTTATCTATTTCAGATGGTACATACTGCCTGGTCCAGCTAAAACTTCTGTCTATAGAATGTGACGCCCAGACGTCTCCTCACTATGTCAGCGCATTCTCATCCTCTATATGGAAACAAGTATTATTATAAACCTGCCAGACACTGTATCCTCTAAATATAATAATACTATACACTACACTCTTTGATTATAAACCTTCCATACACCATACCCACTGAATATACTACCACACACTGTACATTCTGAATATAATACCAACACATACTGTACCCTCTGAATATAAATCTACCACATACTGTACCCCTGAATATAATACCGCCAAACACTCTACCCTCTGAATATAATACTACCACACACTGTACATTCTGAATATAATACTATCACATACTGTACCCTCTGAATATAAATCTACCACATACTGTACCCCTGAATATAATACCGCCACACACTGTACCCCTGAATATAATACTACCACCCACTGTACCCTCTGAATATAATACTACCACAAACTGCGCCCTCTGAATTTAACGTTGCCATACAGTGCACCCTGATGCTATTACCACGGGAGTTTTTTTTTGGTGGTGTTGCCAGTGGATGATGGGGGTGCTACTACTGGGGGGGTGTTGCTGGAGGATGATGAGGGTGCAACTGGCCATCCCCCCCTGGCAGTATCACCCCCATCATCCATCCACAGGATCATCCTCCTGGCTGGAGCACCACCATCATCCACCATCAGGATTTGCTGATGGAGGTGCTACTGCTGGGGGGGGGGGGGGGGGTGTTGCTGGTGGACGATGAGGCTGCTACTGCCAGGGGGGAGCATTAGGTAGGCAGAAGAAAATGGCATGGGGGATGGGGGGGGGTAAAGAAATGGCATGGGGGATGGGGGGTAAATAAATGGCATGGGGGACGGGGGGGGGGGGGGTAAAGAAATGGCATGGGGGATAAGGGGGGGGTAAAGAAATGGCATGGGGGATAAGGGGGGGGTAAAGAAATGGCATGGGGGATGGGGGGGTAAAGAAATCGCATGGGGGATGGGGGGGTAAAGAAATGGCATGGGGGATGGGGGGGTAAAGAAATGGCATAGGGGATGGAGGGGTAAAGAAATGGCATGGGGGATGGGGGGGGTAAAGAAATGGCATGGGGGGGTGAAGAAATGGCACAGGGGATGGATACAATATATATGTGGGGGGAACTTTCCTATATCGCACAAAAAAATTACATTTAGAGAATAAAACTTACAATTGTAAATAACATTTATTTAACAACAGGCAATAAATTTAAGGGGATACCCAGCAAATATAAATATAATATAAATACATTTGACAACCTCACCAAATAGTACAAATGCAAACATTGTAACAGCTCCTCTGTATACACACTACCAAGAACCAAAAATAGGATGAAAAAATCATCAAAACCAAATTGATAACGATAAAGCCCTCATATAGCTTTGTAGGGTGGAAAACTGAAAATGTTGTACTGAATAAAACCACCATACACAGACCAGTATACTATAAAGGATCTGTATACAATATAAGTGATTATATACAAGACCATATGGCGGTAGATATCAGCTGTACACAGGATCTGTACACCATATAAGTGATTATATACAGGACCCTATGGCAGTAGATATCAGCTGTACACAGGATGTATATACCATATAAGTGATTATATACAGGACCATATGGCGGTAGATATCAGCTGTACACAGGATGTGTATACCATATAAGTGATTACAGTTACATTTTGGGACTCACAATTACATCTTTTCTGATTAGCGGCGTCCTCTTTCCTTTTCTTCTCCGTCCGGATAAGACCGCCATGTGGATCTCTTAACATCTGCAGGAAAAACATATCAGACTCTGCATATATTCAGTGCCCCCCCCCTCCTCTACAATCTTCCCATCTATAGGCCCACAAAGTGTAATAAAGCCCTCCTTGGTATCCTGCACAGTAAAAGGGCAGGTAGGTAGGTAGCCAGGTAAATAGGTAACTAGGTAGGTAGATCAGGAAGCCAGATATGTAGGTAGGTGACAAGCCAGGTAGGTAGGGGGCTAGCTAGGTAGTTAGGCAGCCATGTATGAAGGCCAGGTACATAGTTAGATAGCCTGGTATGTACGTAAGTAGTCAGGCATCCAGGTATAAAGTTAGGTAGCCCCCCCAATAAGTATAGGTAGTTACCCCCCCCCCCCTCTTCCCCATAGGTACAGGCAGTTACCCCCCCCATAGGTATAGGCAGTTACCCCCCCCCCCATAGGTACAGGCAGTTACCCCCCCCCCCCTCTTCCCCATATGTATAGGCAGTTACCCCCCCCCCATAGGTAAAGGCAGTTACCCCCCCCCCCCTCTCTCTTCCCCATAGGAATAGGCAGTTACCCCCCCCCTCTTCCCTATAGGAATAGGCAGTTACCCCCCCCCCCCCCCCGCTCTTCCCCATAGGTATAGGCAGTTAACCCCTCTTCCCCATAGGTATAGGCAGTTACACCCCCCTCTTCCCTATAGGTAAAGGCAGTTACCCCTCCTCTCTTCCCCATAGGTATAGGCAGTTACCCCCCCCCCCTCCCTCTTCCCCATGGAATTGGGGTGGGGGGGGGGGGGGGTAATTGCCACACGGGAATTGCGGTGGGTGGGATGGAATTCAGAGACACACAAACACTGACACACACACACTGGCCGACAGACACACAAACACTGCCACACACATAGTAACAGACACACACAGACACACTTACCTACTACCGCAGCACCTCTCCAGTCTCCTCTCAGTCTCGGCGAGTGACGTGACGTCCTGCGCGGGTCTGCGGAGTGACGTTACTTCCGCAACGTCCCTCCGCAGATCCGGCCGCACAGCATTGCACAGGTAAAGTTTTAGACTGGGACTGGGAGTCAGCCTCAGAGTCAGTCAGACAGGGTGCTGTGCTGAGCGGCATGGTGCGGGCTTGCGGCCCGCACTCCCGCTCAGCAGTGCCGGCACTGAACAGAACAGGATTTTTTTTTTTTTTTTAGGTTAGTGTGATGAGAGTGAATGAAAAATACCGGCCAATGCATGGCCGGTATTTTTCATCCAAACTTACCGGCACAGCCCTGAATCTGAATGAAAATACCGGCAGGGTGGCAACCCTAGCGGGGGGGGGTTTGCTGTTGGACGGGCGCACAGCGCTGGTGAATGCTCTAGTGCTCACGGTCGGGTACTGACTACTGACGGGGGTGTCGGTGTAGCTGGGGAGGGGGGGTGCTGCGGAGCGTCTTGGTGTCACCTCATTAGGTTGGTGTCACCCGGTGCGGGCCGCACCCCCCGCACCCGGGTCGCAACGCCACTGGCTATACGGTGGCAGCCGAAGCAGTCTGTGCTGCCGGATAGCCGTTCATGCGATGGCCCCGACACACAGAAGCATCATATGTTGATGCTGCCTTCAACATACGATGTCCTCTGAGAGTCCATCATATATTGAAACAATCGTATGTCGGGGGACCACTGTATACTGACCCCATATATGAATTTATATTATATACTGACCCCATATATGAATTTATATTATATACTGACCCCCATATATGAATTTATATTATATACTGACCCCATATATGATTTCATACTATATACTGACCCCATATATGAATTTATATTATATACTGACCCCATATATGAATTTATATTATATACTGATCCCCATATATGAATTTATATTATATACTGACCCCATATATGAATGTATACTATATGCTGACCCCATATATGAATTTATACTATATACTGATCCCATATATGAATTTATATTATATACTGATCCCCATATATGAATTTATATTATATACTGACCCCATATATGATTTCATACTATATACTGACCCCATATATGAATTTATATTATATACTGACCCCCATATATGAATTTATACTATATACTGACCCCATATATGAATTTATATTATATACTGACCCCCATATATGAATTTATACTATATACTGACCCCATATATGAATTTATATTATATACTGACCCCATATATGAATTCATACTATATACTGACCCCATATATGAATTTATACTATATACTGACCCCATATATGAATTTATATTATATACTGACCCCCATATATGAATTTATATTATATACTGACCCCATATATGAATTTATATTATATACTGACCCCCATATATGAATTTATATTATATACTGACCCCCATATATGAATGTATATTATATACTGACCCCATATATGAATTTATACTATATACTGACCCCATATATGAATTTATATTACATACTGACCCCATATATGAATTTATATTACATACTGACCCCATATATGAATTTATATTATATACTGACCCCATATATGAATTTATATTGTATACTGACCCCCATATATGAATTTATATTATATACTGACCCCATATATGAATTTATATTATATACTGACCCCATATATGAATTTATATTATATACTGACCCCATATATGAATTTATATTATATACTGACCCCATATATGAATTTATATTATAAACTGACCCCCATATATGAATTTATATTATATACTGACCCCATATATTAATTTATATTATATACTGAGCCCCATATATGAATGTATATTATATACTGACCCCATATATACATTTATATTATATACTGACCCCCATATATGAATTTATATTATATACTGACCCCCCATATATGAATTTATACTATATACTGACCCCATATATGAATTTATATTATATACTGACCCCATATATGAATGTATATTATATACTGACCCCATATATGAATTTATACTATATACTGACCCTATAAATGAATTTATATTATATACTGACCCCCATATATGAATTCATACTATATACTGACCCCATATATGAATTTATACTATATACTGACCCCATATATGAATTTATATTATATACTGACCCCCATATATGAATTTATATTATATACTGACCCCCATATATGAATTTATATTATATACTGACCCCCATATATGAATTAATACTATATACTGACCCCATATATGAATTTATATTATATACTGACCCCCATATATGAATTTATACTATATACTGACCCCATATATGAATTTATATTACATACTCACCCCATATATGAATTTATACTATATACTGACCCCATATATGAATTTATATTATATACTGACCCCCATATATGAATTTATACTATATACTGACCCCATATATGAATTTATTCTATATACTGACCCCATATATGAATTTATATTATATGCTGACCCCATATATGAATTTATACTATATACTGACCCCCATATACGAATTTATATTATATACTGACCCCCATATATGAATTTATATTATATACTGACCCCATTTATGAATTTATACTATATGCTGACCCCATATATGAATTTATATTATATACTGACCCCATTTATGAATTTATACTATATACTGATCCCATTTATGAATTTATATTATATACTGACCCCCATATATGAATTCATACTATATACTGACCCCATATATGAATTTATATTATCTTCTGACCCCCATATATGAATTTATACTATATATACTGACCCCCATATATGAATTTATATTACATACTCACCCCATATATGAATTTATACTATATACTGACCCCCATATATGAATTTATACTATATACTGACCTCCATATATAAATTTATATTATATGCTGACACCATATATGAATTTATACTATATACTGACCCATATATGAATTTATACTATATACTGACCCCATATATGAGTTTATACTATATACTGACCCCATATATGAATTTAGATTATATACTGACCCCCATATATGAATTTATACTATATACTGACCCCATATATGAATTTATATTATATACTGACCCCCATATATGAATTTATATTATATGCTGACCCCATATATGAATTTATACTATATACTGACCTTATATATGAATTTATACTATATACTGACCCCATATATGAGTTTATACTATATACTGACCCCATATATGAATTTATATTATATACTGACCCCCATATATGAATTTATACTATATACTGACCCCATATATGAATTTATATTATATACTGATCCCCATACATGAATTTATACTATATACTGACCCCATATATGAATTTATATTACATACTCACCCCTTATATGAATTTATACTATATACTGACCCCATATATGAATTTATATTATATTCTGACCCCCATATATGAATTTATACTATATACTGACCCCATATATGAATTTATACTATATACTGACCCCATATATGAATTTATACTATATACTGACCCCATATATGAATTTATATTATATGCTGACCCTATATATGCATTTATATTATATACTGACCCCATATATGAATTTATATTATATACTGACCCCATATATGCATTTATATTATATGCCATACCAAGACTAGGTAACACCGCGATACCAAGACTAGATAACACCGCCATACCATGACTGAACAATACCACCATACAAGCCATCATTCTGCATTAGGGTATGTTGACATTTGCATATTTTACTGTGTTTGCTGCAGATTTTTATACCCATTGAAGTCAAAGGGCAGCAAAATATGCCTTCACACGGGCGGATTTTTTTTCAAATTTACACCGTGTTTCCCGCGGTGAGATTAAATGGGGACGGGCTCTCTGCGGGTTGTCTGTGGCAAATATACAGCAGCAGAATTTCCGCTGTGGAAAATCTGCCACAGACCCCATTGTAGTCAATGGGGTCTGTGGCGGATTTTCCACAGCGTAAATACCGCTGCCGAAAATTTGCTGTGGACAGTCCGCAGAGAGCCCGTTCCCCATTCACACTCAGCGGGAAACACAGTACGAGTATGAAAACAAATCTGCTCATGTGGACGCAGCCTAAGGGACAGTTCACACTGTATTTTCTGCTGCAGATTTACTGTAGCAGATTTGGTTACCCCTTGAAGTCAATAGGAAGCAAAATCTGACACTAAGTTACTTCTACAGAAGCTGCAGAGTCATAGAGGAACTGTATTTCACAGCGTAAAAATAAAAGTACTACAACTCCCAGTGTGCTTTGTTAGTATCCCCTAGGGCTCAAGGTTGGAGGAGGTGCAGGATGAACTGGCAGATCACAATGGGAGTTGTAGTCCTGAAGTTGTAGAAGATCCTGAAAAAAAAAAAAAAAAAACAACTTCATCCTTAAAGGAGATCTGCAGTGTTAGACACGTATCCCCGATCCACAGGGGGACTAGACTACCAGCTGTGCCTGTAAAATACCAGCCAGGGGGCAACCATAAGTGTGTGACATGGTTGTAATAATTATTGGACAGATTTATCAAAACCTGTGCAGGGGAAAAGTTGAACAGTTGCCCATAGCAACCAATCAGATGCCTTCGTTCATTCTTAACAAGACCTCTGAAAAATGAAAGAAGCGATCTGATTGGTTGCTATGGGCAACTGCTCAACTTTTCCTCTCCTCTGGATTTGATAAATCTTCTCATTTGTCTTCATATATAGGATGAGAATCTACTGACAAAGGGGGAAAATGAAAGAAGCAATCTGATTGGTTGCTATGGACAACTGCACCACTCTTCCTCTGCACAGGTTTTGATAAATCTCCCCCAAAGTGAGTAGCCAACCATTTCTGGGCATAAAACAGTCCTGCAGGAACGTGTGGGGACTGGGTTCCTGCACTTTTTCCACAGCAGGAACATAGTTCCCATTAGCTTGAATCCTGAAGGACCACCCCTTAAGTGGACATCATGGCTGAGTTCCCACCCTTTTTTTCCCAGGACTGGACCCCTGCATAAAACTCTGTAAGAGACAGCAGTCTGTGGGGCGTCTGTGGTGGCCATGAAGGAAGGGGGAGGGGGTCCAGGGAAATGTTTTCATCGGGCTCCTGTGGTTTCCAGCTACGTCCCAGCATATACCCCACACCGGATTATACAAGAGCAAGAACTGCACTTTGGAAGCCTTTACACGTCACAGTCAAGTCAACTTCAGGGATACCGATTTGTCTGGTTAGGAAGCACAGGCTTCCATCTTTATCATACTCACATGAAGGTTTGTTGTGTCTCCCGGTAGACGGCACGCGCTCCATTCATTTCTATGGGAGCGTAGATGATGCCGGAGAGCTGTACTTGGGTCTTTTCGGTGCTCCTGTAGAAAATAATGGCCGTCTGAACGCCGGGTCTCATCCCGCAGATTTCAGGGGACCCTAGTGATCACACCTCTCACAATTAGCTACTTATACCCTATCCCATGGATAGGAGACAAGTTCATTTTTGCCATATTTCTCCTTTAATCGGCCAGAACACACCCAAAATCGGTCCCAGACAAACTTTGGTTCCTTAAAGGGGTACTCCATCCCTAGACAGCTTATCTCCTCTCCAAAGAATAGGGGATAACATGTCATATTACGAAGGTCCCGCTGTTTGGAAACCCGCGATCTCTGTACAGGACCGGACGTTCGAAACAATATGTTGGCATCACGCCACCCCTCCTCTATTCATATCTATGGGAAGTGGTGTGATGTCACGAGGGGACATGGTCTGACGTCACGACCCCCGCCATGGGAACCCAGCGTTCTAATTTAGAATGTTTAGAATGCCGAGTGCAACATGGAGATCACTGGGGTCCCAGCAGCAGGACCACCAACTATTAGATATCTTATCCCCTATGCTTTAGATAGGGGATAAGATGGTGGAGTACCCCTTTAAGGGCCAGTGCACATACCCAAAAAGTTGATCCTTTGCAAGCGTATGACCCCTAGCAAGCTCCCTGCACAAGTACCGTTCATCAGAAAAAGGCTTGTGCACGGAACTTGCTGGGTATCGTATGGTTGCCTCGGCAACTGTACCACCCAGCATCAGCTGCCTCTCTCCGCACCGTATTGTGAAGATCACGCAGGAGAGCAGCTTTGGACACTTAAAAAAACTCATGTCCTCCACATTTTTCTATCACTATTTTTCACATACAGAAATAAAATAAATGAGTCAAACAAGTCAAAGAACTTTTAAAAGGGGAACTTTATTTATTATTTATTACAATGTTTGTGTAGGGATTTTATGTAACCTCCATCACTCACTAAGAGCGTACAGTAACTAATACTCAGGACAGGAAAAACCTCCAGAGGGGAGGAAACCTGTAGGGAATCCATGGCTACTGTACTGCCCTTCCTCTGGGCATACTAAAGGAGGTTACCTCTAGAATTTGGGCAAAGTGTCTGTGTATGTGCGTGATTCCAGGGGCTATGCCTTCATCCAACTTCTTGCTGTACGTCTAGAAATGCGACTCCACGTCTGGAAAAAGTGCATCTAAGATAGGAAAACAAAAGATGGATTATCTACATGTTTATTATAGAAATGCACATGGAACTGCACTAAAGACCTTTGGGACACAACAATATGACACTTACCAGTCACAGTCGTGTATGAGTCTCCATTCCCTGGTACAGTGTCCAGCATTGGCCCCTGACTGATGAACAATGAGCAGGAGCCGTGTTATTTCTGCTCAGTGCTGCTCTCTGGTGGCAAAGTAGTTATGACATCACATGTGTGACACGCTGCTCCTCCTGGGAGTTCTATTTGAGTAGTGCTGCTCTCTGATTGGCTGAAATCCAAAAAAGCTTTTTAACATATTCTGCATGACTGTAATCTAAGGGATTTTTGGCAATTTTTATTAAAATGGCGCTACTCTCCATGGGTGCGTTATATATTTGTTTCACCTAAACAGACACTCAGTATTTGTAATATCATTTGGTGGCCCCAACAGCCTGGGCTCAAAGGTTTCTTACACAGATCGGTGCGGCACCGGGAGGCTCAATGAGCATCGATGGCTGCTGGGACGTCAGACGAGTGAAGCCCCTGACGTTGCGGTGTGGAGCAGAAGAACGTCACTAGTCAGACGTCCACCTTGCTCATTGATTTAAAGTGGTTGTGGCTCCTGCTGCCAGTACAAGATCAGGCAGCATGGGGGCGATATTGACATACAACATCAGTGATCCCCTGTGGCTGTCCAGCTGTTGCAAAACTACAATTCCCAGCATGCCCAGCAGCAATTTGAGCTTTAAAGGAAATAGGGGATAAGTGTTTGATTGCGGGGGAGGTCTGACCTCTGCGCGGCTAGTGCTCATGTCGTCGACCTCACTGAGACCGACGACACGAGGACTAGCCGTGCGGAGCCGTGGCAGTGCCGGGTCCAGTATGGGAGATCACAGGGGGTCCCAACGGTCACACCCCCAGCGGTCAAACACTATCCCCTATCCTGCGGATAAGTTATATACAGCTGCAGTGCTCCTTTAAAAAACGACTACATTTTTGTTTGAGGTTTTTTTTTTTGGCCAAAAATAAAAAGCATCACAAAAAACTGCCCCCTCATTTCTTTTCTCCCAAGATGCCGTCTTTGTGGCATTTTTGCCAAAAACACTGGGGGGAGATTTATCAAAACCTGTGAAAAAGAAAAGTTGACCAGTTGCCCCTAGCAACCAATCAGATCGCTTCTTTCATTTTTAAAAAGGCCTCTGAAAAGGGAAAGAAGTGATCTGATTGGTTGCTATGGGCAACTTTTTCTCTGTACAGGTTTACATACATCTCCCCCAATGTGTATTATTATTATTATTATTATTATTATTATTATTATTATAATAGGTGTTTTCTTTTTTTTCTCCCGGCTTTTCTGATTACAAGTCATGTGATTTTTTTTCATCATGTGACTAAAGTATTTCTAATGAAAAATTGGGAAGAAAAACACCAAAAATGTATTAACCCCTTAACCCTTTAAGGACTCAGGGTTTTTCGTTTTTGCACTTTCGTTTTTTCCTCCTTACCTTTTAAAAATCATAACCCTTTCAATTTTCCACTTAAAAATCCATATTATGGCTTATTTTTTGCGCCACCAATTCTACTTTGCAGTGACATTAGTCATTTTACCCAAAAATGCACGGGAAACGGGAAAAAAAATCATTGTGCGACAAAATCGAAGAAAAAACGCCATTTTGTAATTTTTGGGGGCTTCCGTTTCTATGCAGTGCATATTTCGGTAAAAATTACACCTTATCATTATTCTGTAGGTCCATACGGTTAAAATGATCCCCTACTTATATAGGTTTGATTTTGTCGCACTTCTGGAAAAAATCATAACTACATGCAGGAAAATGTATACAATTAAAAATGTCATCTTCTGACCCCTATAACTTTTCTATTTTTCCACGTACAGGGTGGTATGAGGACTCATTTTTTGCGCAGTGATCTGAAGTTTTTAAAGATATGATTTTTGTTTTGTTCGGACTTTTTGATCACTTTTTATTAATTTTTTAATGTTTTTTTGGACTTTGGAATTTTTTTGCGCGTACGCCATCGACGGTTTAATTAATAATATATTTTTATAGTTCGGACATTTACGCACGCGGTGATACCACATATGTTTATTTTTATTTACACTGTTTTATTTTTTTTATGAGAAAAGGGGGGTGATTCAAACTTTTATTAGGGAAGGGGTTAAATGACCTTTATTAACACTTTTTTTTTTACTTTTTTTTTGCAGTGTTATAGGTCCCATAGGGGGACCAACGCGATGTGATGCAGGGTCGCAGCGCGACCCCGCTTCATATCGCGGAAGCTGGCGCAGGATGTAAATATACGTCCTGCATCGTTAAAGGGTTAAGGACTCAGCCCATTTGGGCCTTTTATCTTTACGTTTTCGTTTTTCCCTCCTCATAACTCTTTTATATTTTCATCCACAGACTAGTATGAGGGCTTGTTTTTTGCATGACCAGTTGTCCTGCATAGTGACATCACACATTTTACCTTGAAATTTATGGCACAATCAAAAAAATACTATTTGTGTGAGGAAATTTATAAGAAAACCGCAATTTTGCTAATTTTGGAAGGTTTCATTTTCATGCTGTATACTTTACGGTAAAATAGACATGTTTTCTTTATTCTGGGGGTCAATAAGATTAAAATAATACCCATGATTATATACTTTTCTATTATTATACCACTTAAAAAAAATCACAAACTTTTTAACCAAATTCGTGTGTTTAAAACCCCTCTATTTTGCTGACCTATAACTTTTTCATTTTTCCATATAAGCGATGGTATGAGGACTCATTTTTTGCGCCGTGATCTGTAATATTTTTGATACCACATTTGCATATATATAAAACTTTTAATACATTTTTTATCAATTTTTTTAAAATAAAATGTTATAAAAAAGCAGCAATGTTGGAATTTTATTTTTTACGTGCACGCCGTTCACCGCATGGGATAATTAACATTATATTTTAATAGTTTGGATATTTACGCATGCGGCGATACCAAATATGTTTATAAAGAAAATGTTTTTGCACTTTTTGGGGATAAAATGGGGAAAAACTGACAATTTTCATTTTTATTGGGGGAGGGGATTTTTCTAATTTTTTTTTACTTAGAATTTTTACTTTTATTATTACACTTTAATAGTCCCCATAGGGGACTATATATAGCAATCATTTCATTGCTAATACTGTTCAGCGCTATGCATAGGACATAGCACTGATCAGTGTTCTCGGCTATCTTCTGCTCTGGTCTGCTCGATCACAGACCAGAGCAGAAGACGCCGGGAGACGGACGGAGGCAGGTGAGGGGACCTCCGTCCGCCATTACAGATGATCGGATCGCCGCCGCAGCGCTGCTGGTGATCCGATCGTCCACATTAAGTGCCGCACTTCTGCAGATGCCGTGATTTGTATTGATCACGGCATCTGAGGGGTCAATGGCGGACATCCATGTAATCGGGATGTCCGCCATTACCGGCGGGTCTCTGGCTGCTATCAGCAGCCGGGACCTGCCATGCATGACCCGAGCATCGCTCCGATGCTCGCGGTTATGTATAGGACGTAAATGTATGTCCTAAGTACCACCTCACCAGGATGTACATTTACGACCTGCATCGTTAAGGGGTTAAAAATACTCTCGGCATCCCACAAATTGTAGGTTGAAGAAAACCCCATTAGTATCTGGCGTTTCATATTACCCTATTGATTCCAACCTAACATGTGCCCGCAGCGAACATGGTGTTTTTTTTTTACAAACACGCCAAGTGTAATCCCAGCCTAAATGAATGTTTTCACAATATTTATGTGGTGGATTTCCGATGGTATATATGGATTTCTGCGCTGGTGAATACAGAGGAACTTACTGGGTGTGGTCTCCTAGGTGTGCAGTTTACGCACTGATTTATGACTTACAGCTTTGTCGGCCGGTGACAGGATGGTGAGGCCTCGGTACGGAGTGGAGGTCCACTGATGCCCCAAGGGCTCCCGTTCCACGCTGCTGCGGGTCTCAGTGCCACCCAGTTTCAGGGACGGGGCCTGAACGCCCAACGCAGAGAGGACCAGCTAGGAGGGCAAGACCATCAGGGATCTGGATCGTCGGCTGCTGGGACCACAGCGCCCAGGCGCTGAGGCTTCTTTGCTTTTTTCCCAAACTTTGCCCAGAGAAGGCCCTGGGGCAGGGGGGGGGGGGGGGGTTCGGGTGAGAAAGGATAGGGGTATGGCCCGATTGTTATTGGGTTTGCAGGGTTTGATTGCTGGGTTGGGGTCCTCACTGGCGGCTTGGAGGAGGTGGCCCAGCTTCTGGGGTAGTGGGTGGTAGTTTTGGGGGCAATGTTTTGAGTGGGTCTGAGGTAGGGGGGTCCCAGGCCCTAGGGGTGTTGATGTCAGTACAGACTCAGGAGCCGGGTAGATGCGGCAGACTTCTAGTTGTATACCGATGCAGCAGGAGGGGTTGGTTTTGGGGCTTATTGTCAGGGTAGCTGGTGTGCTGGGCCTTGGGCAGAGTTGTGGGGTGTTGAAGGGCTACTAAACAATCTAGTGCTTCTCGAATTGTTTCCCATTGTGGTGGCAATGTCTGTCTAGGGAGACAGATTCAGGAATAAGAAAACACGTTTCCATTGTGATAACACGGGGGTGGTGATGGCGATTCCGAATTTGTCAAATTCTTCGCCTCCTGTAGTGTGCTTGTTGCAGCATTTGGTTTTGTGATATTTGTCCTTGAATGTGTGGGTGGTTGCGGTACATGTTCCAGGGGTGAAGAATGAGATTGCTGATGCCCTCTCTCGTTCGCAGTGGTAACAGTCCCGGTCGCTGGTGCCTCAGGCGGATGCGGTGGGAGTTCCATGCCCGGAGCAGTTGTGGGTCCTGCAGTTTCGGCAACAAACGCTTTGATCGAGGCCTCCTTGGCGAGTACTATGTGGGCTTCTTACTCAGCCGCGTGGCAACAATGGGAGAGTTGGCAGAATTTGTTGGCGGGTGATGTTGGTAGGGAAGTGCGGTTGTTGTTGTTGTTGGCTCATTGCAGGGAGGAGGGTTGGTCAGTGTCCAGAGTTAATAAGTTAATAGCAGGCATTGCTTTTGGGTGTAAGCTTATGGGGTTGGGTGATGTCACCAAGTCCTCTTTGGTTTTACAGGCTTTAAGGGGTTATAGGAAGGGTTGGCGGACACATGATAGACATAGGCCTGTATCTTATGCCATGTTGTAATTGTTGAGTTCACAATTGGGGGGCGGGGTTGTTCTTCTGAGGGGGAGCTAGTACTTTTTAGATTGGCTTTTTCATTAGCCTTTTTTGGGGCATTGTGTTTGGGGGAATTGGTTAGTCCCTCCTCGCGCAGGGCAGGGGGTTAACAGGATGATGATGTCCAGTTGTCTTCTGATAGGGTAGAACTTTGTTTGCGGAGCTCTAAGACAGACCAGTGGAAAAGGAAGGTGGGTGATTCTGTTTGAGGTACCGGGGAGTGAGGTGTTGCTTTCTCTGGGTTTACCGGTTATGTTATCTATCGGGGCATGGCCCTTCGTTGAGACATCTGGATAGGTCATTTTTGTAAAAATGTCAGTTTGTGGCGGTGTTTAGGAGATGCTTAGAGGCCGGGGGTGTAAATAGTGGGCATTTTAGTGGACATTCTTTTTGGATTGGGGCAGCAATGGAGGCTGGGATTTAGGCGAAGACATGATTCGACATATTGGGCGGTGGGAGTCTATTTGCTTCAAGTCATATATTAGGTTGAACAATTTGAGTGTGGAGTGTTACATTTATTCTGTCATGTTTTCTCTTTTTCCTTTTTGTTTTTCAGATCCTCCATGCCTGGATTATGGGGCATTCTTATCTTCATTGGGGGGCTTTGCGGGCTTCAGTTCGCCTGAATGGGAGACAGCTGGGGTTCTCTCGGGAGGTGGCAGTGCTTTGATAGTTTGGGATGATGTGGAATAGGGTGCTGCTGGAGTTCACAAAATTTGTAGGGCTAGACAGGGCGCTGGAGATTCTAGTTTTACATGTGGGGGGGAATGATTTGGGGGCTCGTCCATTCTGGGAGTTGATCCAGGATATTAGGTTCGATATTTTGAGAGTGTGGGCCATGTTCCCAAAAATAGTGGTGTATGGTCGTACATTGTTCCGTGCAAGAGGTGGGACTTAGCCCATTCAGTTGAGAGGAAGTTTGGGGAAGTTTGTAGCCTGGAATGGGTCCGTTGCAGTGAGGCACACTGATCTGGAGGATGGTGAAGGGGCATTTTGGCGGAGGGATGGTGTACATTTAAATGCCATTGGCATAGATTTGTGGTGCTTCGCATTGCAAGGGGGGATTGAAGTTGTCCTGAAGGTGTGGAGGGATGCAAACTCCCAAGGAGTCAGGATTTTGCATTGTGGCAGGGGGGTCCTCGAAGTCGGTGATAAATAAAGGTGTGGAAAATGTAAAGGGAGGGAATTGACTTGGTTCTGGACTTTTGGAGGTTTGATCTTGGATGGTGGTTCCAGTGAAGGAATTGAGTGATGGGAGGCTTAGGCCTCTGGGGGGGAGGGGAGGGGGGTCCCCGCAGGTGAGTAGTGTCCTGCCTCTGAGCCTGTGGGACCGGCTGGAGGCAAAATGAGCCTGTGTTGGATCTAAGTGGGGGGACCTCCATGGGAGTTTGGGCTTCGAGGACCACCTTGGTATTCAGTGGGTTTTGTATTATTACATGCTAATGTTATATAATGTTACATATGATTGTTTATAATAAAGCGGCTGTTGTGGCCAATTCATTCCATTCCTGGTCTTTGTCATTATTTGAGGGAAGGGGTAGGTAGTACGGACTTGGCAATACCCCTGGCATGACCAAAATGCTGCAGTGAGTGGCTTTCTTTCTGTGACACCCGTCATGTCCATTGTTTGCCTGTGTCCTACAGAAGGTGCCGGTCACTGACAGAATGCAACGGGATGCCTGGCAGGACATATGATGCTGCAGGTTATTACTCCCCCTAGGACATATGATGCTGCAGGTTATTACTCCCCCTAGGACATATGATGCTGCAGGTTATTACTCCCCCAGGACATATGATGCTGCAGGTTATTACTCCCCCTAGGACATATGATGCTGCAGGTTATTACTCCCCCTAGGACATATGATGCTGCAGGTTATTACTCCCCCTAGGACATGTGATGCTGCAGGTTATTACTCCCCCTAGGACATATGATGCTGCAGGTTATTACTCCCCCTATGACATGTGATGCTGCAGGTTATTACTCACCCTAGGACATGTGATGCTGCAGGTTATTACTCCCCCTAGGACATATGATGCTGCAGGTTATTACTCCCCCTATGACATGTGATGCTGCAGGTTATTACTCCCCCTATGACATGTGATGCTGCAGCTTATTACTCCCCCTAGGACATATGATGCTGCAGGTTATTACTCCCCCTAGGACATATGATGCTGCAGGTTATTACTCCCCCTATGACATGTGATGCTGCAGGTTATTACTCCCCCTATGACATGTGATGCTGCAGGTTATTACTCCCCCTATGACATATGATGCTGCAGGTTATTACTCCCCCTAGGACATATGATGCTGCAGGTTATTACTCCCCCTAGGATATGATGCTGCAGGTTATTACTCCCCCTATGACATGTGATGCTGCAGGTTATTACTCCCCCTAGGACATATGATGCTGCAGGTTATCACTCCCCCTATGACATGTGATGCTGCAGGTTATTACTCCCCCTAGGACATATGATGCTGCAGGTTATTACTCCCCCTATGACATGTGATGCTGCAGGTTATTACTCCCTTTGGGACATATGATGCTGCAGGTTATTACTCCCCCTAGGACATATGATGCTGCAGGTTATTACTCCCCCTAGGACATATGATGCTGCAGGTTATTACTCCCCCTAGGACATATGATGCTGCAGGTTATTACTCCCCCTATGACATGTGATGCTGCAGGTTATTACTCACCCTAGGACATGTGATGCTGCAGGTTATTACTCCCCCTAGGACATATGATGCTGCAGGTTATTACTCCCCCTATGACATGTGATGCTGCAGGTTATTACTCCCCCTATGACATGTGATGCTGCAGGTTATTACTCCCTTTGGGACATATGATGCTGCAGGTTATTACTCCCCCTAGGACATATGATGCTGCAGGTTATTACTCCCCCTAGGACATGTGATGCTGCAGGTTATTACTCCCCCTAGGACATATGATGCTGCAGGTTATTACTCCCCCTAGGATATGATGCTTCAGGTTATTACTCCCCCTATGACATGTGATGCTGCAGGTTATTACTCCCCCTAGGACATATGATGCTGCAGGTTATTACTCCCTCTAGGACATATGATGCTGCAGGTTATCACTCCCCCTATGACATGTGATGCTGCAGGTTATTACTCCCCCTAGGACATATGATGCTGCAGGTTATTACTCCCTTTGGGACATATGATGCTGCAGGTTATTACAGTGACCCCCCGACCGACGATGGCCCCGACATCAACATACGATGCTTTTGTATGTCGGGGGCCATCGCATAAACGGTGCCACCGGATAGCCGTTTACGGTGCGCCGTGTGGTCCACTGACGATCACTTACCTGTCCTCGGGGCTCTGGCGCGTCCTCTTCGGGATCCCCTCCATAGCCGGCGCTCTCCATCGTCGTCATCACGTTGCTGCGCACGCCGTCCCGTCATCCAATAGGAGCGGCGTGCGTAGCGACGTGATGGCGGCGACGGAGAGCGAGGATACCGGGGAAGCAGAGGCCGTGCCGGAGCGTCGGGGACACCCCGGGGACGCGGCGACAGCGATGGACGGCGACATCCAGGGCAGCGGTGACGGTCCGGAGCGGCGGGGACACGTGAGTATAACCTCCAATACCAGTGGTCTTCAACCTGCGGACCTTGAGATGTTGCAAAACTACAACTCCCAGCATGCCCGGACAGCCGTTGGCTGTCCAGGCATGCTGGGTGTTGTAGTTTTGCAACATCTGGAGGTCCCCAGGTTGTAGACCACTGTCCAAAACTTAACATTGCACGGATCCCTCAACATACGATGGTTTCAACAAACGATGGTTTATTTGGAACGGATTACCATGGTATGTTGAGGGACCACTGTACTTCCCCTATGACATGTGATGCTGCAAGTTATTACTCCCCTCTAGGACATATGACACTGCAGGTTATTACTCCCTTTAGGACATATGATGCTGCAGGTTATTACTCCCCCTAGGACATGTGATGCTGCAAGTTATTACTCCCTTTAGGACATATGACACTGCAGGTTATTACTCCCTCTAGGACATATGATGCTGCAGGTTATTACTCCCCTCTAGGACATATGACACTGCAGGTTATTACTCCCTTTATGACATATGATGCTGCAGGTTATTACTCCCTTTAGGACATATGATGCTGCAGATTATTACTCCCTTTAGGACATATGATGCTGCAGGTTATTACTCCCTTTAGGACATATTATGCTGCAGGTTATTACTCCCTTTAGGACATATGATGCTGCAGGTTATTACTCCCACTAGGACATATAATGCTGCAGGTTATTACTCCCTCTAGGACATATAATGCTGCAGGTTATTACTCCCTCTAGGACATATAATGCTGCAGGTTATTACTCCCTCTAGGACATATAATGCTGCAGGTTATTACTCCCTCTAGGACATATGATGCTGCAGGTTATTACTCCCCCAGGACATATGATGCTGCAGGTTATTACTCCCACTAGGACATATGATGCTGCAGGTTATTATTCCCCCTAGGACATGTGATGCTGCAGGTTATTACTCCCTCTCGGACATATGATGCTGCAGGTTATTACACCCCCTAGGACATATGATGCTGCAGGTTATTACTCCCCCTAGGACATATGATGCTGCAGGTTATTACTCCCCCTAGGACATATGATGCTGCAGGTTATTACTTCCCCCAGGACATGTGATGCTGCAGGTTATTACTCCCTTTATGACATATGATGCTGCAGGTTATTACTCCCACTAGGACATATGATGCTGCAGGTTATTACACCCTTTAGGACTTATGATGCTGCAGGTTATTACTCCCACTAGGACATATAATGCTGCAGGTTATTACTTCCCCCAGGACATATGATGCTGCAGGTTATTACACCCTTTAGGACATATGATGCTGCAGGTTATTACTCCCACTAGGACATATAATGCTGCAGGTTATTACTCCCACCAGGACATATGATGCTGCAGATTATTACTCCCACTAGGACATATAATGCTGCAGGTTATTACTCCCACTAGGACATATGATGCTGCAGGTTATTACTCCCACCAGGACATATGATGCTGCAGATTATTACTCCCACTAGGACATATAATGCTGCAGGTTATTACTCCCACTAGGACATATGATGTGGGCTATTTTAGTGCCTTCCTGTTCCCAGCAATGAAGCAATAATCCCCCACAAATCACACATCCAGATTTGTGTTAAACATCCGGGAATTATTTTTATTTGGGATAGGTCGGCTGATAAGACATCTCGCACATGTGGAGGGATATTTCTTGTGTAACTTTAATGTGATTTTATCTTCTCCATTGACAGAATGACTTATCTACCTTATCATAGAAACATAAACTCCAGCACTTTACCACACACACACCTCGCCGCTTATCACACGAAAATATACCGCACACCGTTACATCCGCTTATCGGGCAGCTCAGTGAGGAAGATTCTGTGAATGGAATCCGCGATGATTCATAGGAAAGGAAAAAATACAGAAGATTCCAGTACTATCATACAAGGGAAACACAGGAATGTCTGTCTATGGAATATTTATCTATCTATCTATCTATCATCTATCTATCATCTATCTCATATCTATCTATCTATCTATCATTTATCTATCTCATATCTATCTATCTCATATCTATCTATCTATCTATCTCATATCTATCTATCTATCTATCTATCTATCTCATATCTATCTATCTATCCCTTATCTATCTATCTATCTATCTCATATCTATCTATCTCATATCTATCTATCTCATATCTATCTATCTATCTATCTCATATCTATCTATCTATCTATCTCATATCTATCTCATCTATCTATCTCATATCTATCTATCTATCCCTTATCTATCTATCTATCTATCTCATATCTATCTATCTCATATCTATCTCATATCTATCTCATCTATCTATCTCATATCTATCTATCTATCCCATATCTATCTATCTCATATCTATCTATCTCATATCTATCTATCTATCTATCTCCTATCTATCTCATATCTATCTATATATCTCATATCTATCTATCTATCTATCTATCTATCTCATATCTATCTATCAATCTATCTATCTATCTATCTCATATCTATCTATCTCCTATCTATCTCATATCTATCTATCTTATATCTATCTATCTATCTATCTATCTCATATCTATCTATCTATATCATATATATATCTCAGTGTTTTCCAAACAGTGTGTCTCCAGCTGTTGCAAAACTACAACTCCCAGCCTGCCCGGACAGCCTTTGGCTGTCTGGGCATGTTGAGAGTGTAGTTTTGCAACAGCTGAGGACACACTGTTTGGAAAACACTGATCTATCCATCTCTCATATCTATCTATCCATCTCATATATATCACATATCTATCTATCTCATATCTATCTATTTATCTCATATCTATCTATCATCTCATATCTATCTATCTCATATCTATCTATCTCATATCTATCTATCTCATATCTATCTATCTCTCATATCTATCTATCTATCTATCTATCTATCTATCTCATATCTATATATCTCATATCTATCTCATCTATCTCATATCTATCTATCTCATATCTATCTATCTCATCTATCTATCTATCTATCTATCTCATATCTATCTATCTCATCTATCTATCTATCTATCTATCTATCATCTCATATCTATCTATCTCATCTATCTCATATCTATCTATCTCATCTATCTATCTATCTCATATCTATCTATCTCATCTATCTATCTATCTCATATCTATCTATCTCATCTATCTATCTATCCATCTATCTATCTAGATTAGTTTAGGATTTACCTCCTATCTCTGTATCTCTAAATCTATTACAGTACAGATGTATATATATATATATATATATATATATATATATATATATATATCACTGCGATATACATCCTTAGTCATGCTGGCGGTCTCAGATTTCGGTGTCATATTCGGTAGCGGTCTCTATCCCCTGGGAGCAGTCACACATTGTAGTGTAGTTTCTCGCTCTCTTTCTCTGTCCTGTATCCGTTCCTCTGTTTGCAGCTTTTCTATATTTGCAGGAATCCATTTCCTCATTCTTCTCATGTTAATAATTGTTGATCTACTTCAAAATATTTATGAAATTCAGTAACATTTAGGGAATGTGGTGCTGTGAACTTCCCAGTGTATCACATACCATAGGCTTAGATACACATAAAAAACAGTCCTTTAATACCTCTAACACTGGGGGCATCCCCCTCTATAACACTCATACACCCAGAGGAGGGGATTTGGCTAGTGATTGTCTTTATATATCTATTGATGGCCACAGATGGGCTTCCATTCATTGTTTACATAGGGAAAGAGAACTGTCCAAGTAATAGGGACTGAGTTGCAGTACCAGGCACAGCCACTCCAATGTGTGTTTTGCTGTGTATATATAGTAGTTATACACATGCCTTTTCAGCTCTACCTGTATACTGCTGCTGCTATTTATATGAGATCAAGATATTTAGTAGTTATACACCTCTCCTCCAGCTATATTAGTAATACTGTTGCTGCTATCTCTATGGTAGTGTTTCCCAACCAGGGTGCCTCCAGCTGTTGCAAAACTACAACTCCCAGCCAAAGGCTGTCCGGGCATGCTGGGAGTTGTAGTTTTGCAACAGATGAAGGCACCCTGGTTGGGAAACGATGCTGTATGGGATCAAAATATATATAACCTTTCTTGCTGTAATTTTTCCATTATTGTGGCAAAATGGTGCTTTTTACTGCAACTGCACAAATCTCATTAAAACGTGTCAATTGTGCTGAGATTTCGGAAAATCACAGCAAAGACATGACCAAAACGCACAAAAAATGTGTAAAAAATGCAGTAAAAATGCAACTTGTAACCACAGCCTAAAGACTATAAACCTAAATAAAATATCTCACTTGTTGTTATAGGTCAAATCACTTTCCCCTGATGGCAATATTTCTCTAAAAACCCACGTTTAATAAGAAATGCATCTGTTAGACTCACCGCAGTCAACGGGAACTCGAGAGGTAGTAGATTCGCTGGACCAAGGTACTCTGGAGCTGGAGAGGTAGTAGATCTGCTGGACCTGTGTGGTTGATGAGGGAGCGGGGTCTAAGGTGTCGCTGGTTTTCACCAGAGCCCGCCGCAAAGCCGGATGGACTAGCTGCAGCAGGCGGCACCCAGGTCGCTACCCTTGGCACGACTCGACTACACAGGCGGCTGAGGTGAAGCGAGGCACAGAAGGGATGAGACAGGATGTAGTCTGGATGGCAGGAGGTCAGGGCAGGCGGCACAGGATCGTAGTCAGGAAGGTAGCAGAAGGTCAATAGGCAGGTGGCTAGGAACATGGTCGGGTAACGGAATGCAAGGTCTGGTACACGGCAAGAAACACAGAATAACGCTTTCTCTAAGACACTGAGACAAACAAAGATCCGGCAGGGGTATGAGGGAGGTGCTAGAACTTATAACAGAGGTACAGGTGTGAAGGCTAATTATGGGCGCACTGGCCCTTTAAATTTCAGAGCTCCGGCGAACGCGGGCTCTAGGAGGCGGGGGTGCGATAGCCTGGGGGAGTAGGGTATGGGGAGTGTAGCTGTGCGGTGATTAAAGGGTGCTTGTCAACCCTTGCTATTCGTGACGCCAGGGACGCTCAGTAATACTTGTCCTACCGTCACCCTTCCCAAGAGCGATCGGGAGGTAGATAATAATAAAATGTCCACAACCGGAGAGTTTTCTGAAACAATTGTAACTTTTACTGAAGATTTTCTGCAAGCTTCATAAACGGAACAGTCTCTATGCATACAACTGCTTTCTTTGGAGAATTACAAAGGTTGGGACTTTAGCAATTTAAAGTCTTTAAGGTATTATGCACTGTTCCACTGGATTTAGGGGATTTAGTTGCGGTCCAGTAGTCACGCTAGCTTTAGCGGGGTAGTTTAGAACTCACGGTTTTAGTTAGGCTGAGGCCGGGGAGTTTTCTGGCCTAGCTTGTCTTTGCAAGTTGCGCATATCCTTCCTGCTAGTCTGACATCCACGAGAGCAGCAACCCAAGAGAGCGATAATTGGCTACAGCTCCCTTATATGGGCAGGGGCTGGACTAGGTCTAATTGGTCCAATACTTGTGTCAATCACCATTACAAAGGCTTGTGGGCAACACATGACCCAAGGACCTCCAAAGGTCCTCCAACATACCATAGAGGATATTAACATGGTCACATGACCGAAGGTCCTGCGACGCTAAACAAGTACTATATATTATATTAGATATACATTATTATTAAATATATACATGGATTAACATTAGAGAATTAGAATAGAGGAGAGGCGACTAGGGGCTGTCCCACCTGAGGGACCCTACCTGAGCATAGTTACTCTGACTTTGGGGACCTCTACACTAGGTATGGTATGCAATACGGTATCGGGACACCACAGGAGCTGAGGAACAGAGGCAGAGGACAGAGGTGAGTTACAGGCTGGGACTCAGCAGCCCAGTCGGCTGCTGAGATGAACGGGGAGATGCGCTCGCAGTCAGTGTGTCCGGCCGGAGCGCACTGTATGACAGTACCCCTCCCCCCCCCCCCCTTTGGTCTCCCCCTCTTCTTGTGGGACAAAAATTTCTTGAGGAGATTATGGTCCAAGATGTTCTCCTTGGGCTCCCAGGATCTCTCCTCAGGACCAAAACCCCTCCAATCAACCAAAAAAATGTTTTCTTCCACGTACCGTTTTAGAGCCCAGGATCTCTTTAACCTGAAAAACATCCGAGGAACCAGAGACAGGAGTGGGAGAAGTGTTTTTTTTAGAGTAACGGTTGATAACCAGAGGTTTGAAGAGAGAGACATGAAGGAAGTTAGGAATGTGTAGAGAAGGAGGTAAACAGAGTTTGAATGAAACTGGATAGATTTTTTTAAGACCTCGTATGTACCTAGGAATCGAGGACCTAACTTGTAACAAGGGATCTTGAAACGAATGTACTTAGAGGATAACCAAACATTATCACCAGGAGAGAAGGATGGAGGAGGTCTTCTTTTCTTGTCAGCCTGGGTTTTCATGTGGGAGGAGGCCAGAGATAAAGACTGACGAGTCTGTCGCCAAATGGAAGGGAAGTCACGGACAAGTTCATCTACATCTGGGACACCGGAAGAAACTGAAACAGGAAGAGGAGACCGTAGATGATGACCAAAAACAATAAGAAAAAACGGAGAGATCCTTGTGGACTCAGAATCCTTATGATTATAGGAAAATACGGCCCAGGAAAGAAGATCAACCCAGTCGTCCTGACGAGCAGAGACAAAATGACGTAAATAAGTCTCCAGGATTTGGTTTACCCTCTCCACCTGGCCATTGGACTGGGGGGTGATAGGAGGAGAAGTCCAAGCTGATGTCAAGACAGGAACAGAGAGCTCACCAGAATTTGGACACAAACTCAACTCCGCGGTCCGAAACGATATGTTCTGGAAGAACATGTAGACGGAAGATATGAAGTAAAAAGTGCTTCACCAGCTGTGGAGCAAATGGGAGACCAGGGAGTGGGATAAAATTAGCCATTTTGGAAAACCGATCAACCACAACCCAGATGACCATGTTATTATGAGATGGCGGAAGTTCGGTAATAAAATCCATAGCAATGTGAGTCCATGGAGTCTCAAGAATGGGCAATGGCTGTAAGAGTCCTGCAGGTCTCTGTCGAGGGGGTCTTGTCACGAGCACAGGTGACACAGGAATGAACAATGTCAGAGACATCGCCTTCCAGATGCAGCCACCAATAGTGCCGGGAGATTAACAGTAAAGTCAGTAAATACTCCAGGATGACCTGGCAATAAAGAATGAGCCCATTTCAGGACTTTGCGTCTCAATCTGACTGGTACAAAGCATTTACTAGGAGGTACTTGCAGAAGATCGTCAGGAGCTGCAGAGATCAGATGGTCTGGAGGGATAATAGGTCTAGGTGTAGAGTCCAAACCCACAACGTCAGAGGATCTGGAAAGGGCATCAGCTCTGATATTCTTGTTAGCTGGACGGAAATGAATGAAAGAATTTAATCTGGAACAGAACAATGACCACCTTGCCTGGCGAGGGTTCAAACACTGAGCAGACTGAAGATATAGGAGATTCTTGTGGTCAGAATAGATGCTGATCGGATGAGGAGAGCCTTCCAACAAATGTCGCCACTCCTGTAAGGCGAGTTTTATAGCAAGAAGTTCTCGATCTCCGATGGAGTAGTTCCTTTCTGCTGGCGAGAAGGTTTTAGAAAAGAAAACACAGGTTACAGTCTTACCCTTGGAGTTTTTCTGGGTAAGAATGGCACCAGCTCCTATAGATAAGGCGTCAGCCTCCAAAGCAAAAGGTCTTTCTGGATCAGGTCTTGAAAGCACGGGAGCTGAAGCAAACGCAGACTTTAGGCGAGAGAAAGCCTCTTCGGCCTAAGGAGGCCATGACTTAGGGTTAGAGTTTTATCTGGTAAGAGCTACAATTGGAGCGACCACAGAGGTGAAATGTGGGATGAGCTGACGATAATAGTTGGCAAATCCCAGAAAGCATTGAATAGCCCGAAGGCCAGTAGGGAGCGAGGCCAATCCAAAACCACAGACAGTTTTTCTGGATCCATCTGCAGGCCTTGATGTGAGACAATGTAACCAAGAAACGGGAGACTGGATTTCTCGAATAGGCATTTCTCCAGTTTGGCGTAGAGATGATTCTTCCGGAGGCGCTGAAGAACCAGACAAACATGAATTCGATGCTCCTCTAAGTTGGTAGAGAAGATCAAGATGTCATCAAGATACATGACAACACAGGTATAGAGAAGATCTCGGAAGATATCATTGACAAATTCCTGAAAAACAGCTGGAGCATTGCAAAGGCCGAAAGGCATCACGAGATACTCAAAATGTCCATCATAGGTATTAACCCCTTAAGGACCCAGGGTTTTTCCGTTTTTGCATTTTTGTTTTTTCCTCCTTACCTTTAAAAAAGTCATAACTCTTTCAATTTCGATCCTAAAAATCCATATGATGGCACCACCAATTGCACCACCAATTCTACTTTGTAATGACGTCTGTCATTTTACCCAAATATCCTTTCTGGAGGTTCTCCTGGATGTATTTTTGCATGGCTTGAGTCTCAGGGACTGACAAAGGATAGATTCTACCACGTGGAGGCATAGTCCCAGGCTGTAAATCCCTGGGGCAATCGTAAGGACGATGTGGAGGTAAAGTCTCGGCCTGCTTTTCACAGAAGACATTTGTATAATCTTGATGAGGGGCAGGCAGACCTGGAATAGGAGAAAAGGAAGAAACAACTTTAGGCTGGACTGGCACAAGACAATGATTTTGACAGCTCTGTCCCCAGCGAATGATCTCTCCAGATTTCCAGTCAAGTTGCGGAGAATGACGTTGGAGCCAAGGAAGACCGAGAAGTATCTGAGAAGTACAGTGAGGAAGCACATAGAACTTAATCTTTTCCTTATGCAAGACTCCTACTTGCAAGATAAGGGGCTCTGTACGGAATAGCACTTTACAGTTCAGATTTTGTCAATTGACGGAAGAGATGAACAAAGGCTTGACAAGCCGATTAACAGGAAGACAATATTCATGCACGAGAGAGGCATCAATGAAGTTGCCAGTGGAACTCGATCACACAGGCGGCTGAGGTGAAGCGAGGTACCGAAGGCATGAGACAGGACGTAGTCTGGATGGCAGGAGGTCAGGGCAGGCGGCACAGGAGCTTAGTCAGGAAGGTAGCAGAAGGTCAATAGGCAGGCGGCTAGGAACACAGTCTGGTACATGGCAAGGAACACAAAATAACGCTTTTGCTAAGGCACTGAGGCAAACAAAGATCCGGCAGGGGTATAAGGGAGGCGCTAGAACTTATAACAGAGGTACAGGTGTGGAAGCTAATTACGGGCACACTGGCCTTTAAATTTCAGAGCTGAAGAACAGAGGCAGAGGATGGAGGTGAGTGATAGGCTGGGACTCGCATGCGGGCGCATCCCGCGATGCGAATCCCATCCCCGTCGGCTGCTGAGATGAACGGGGAGATGTGCTCACGGCCGGTGTGTCCGGCCGGAGCGCACTGTATAACAGCATCAAAACTGCACATAATGTGAAATGACCCCATACCACTTATGAGTCTCAGCATTTTAGGTTTCTGGTTGCTGGAGTATAGTCAGGTGATGAGGTTGGTCTGCTCTCCAGTGATGAGACTCCACTCCCTCTCTCTGTGAAAGCCAGAGGATTCATGGGAAATGTAGGCAGTATGAGAAAAAAAAAGTTTTTTTTCTGAAATGGAATCAATATGGCTGAAAACTCCATGCCTGCTACATCAGCTAAAACAGGTAAGCACAAGGCATAACCAAGAACCTCTACATTATTCTCTAATAATAGCCTAATTGCAGAGTGCTTCTTTAAAGGGGTATTGCCCTTTAATCTTTAGGATATACCATCACTCTATGGTCCCAGAAGTTGGACCACCACCATTCCTGAGAATGGTTGTCTGGCATTGCCCTTTTAGCCATATGAAGTGAATACAAATTGAACTGTAATACCAGACACAATCTGTAGATAGGAATGGAGATGTTTTGGAAAAAAACAAAAACACCGCCATGTTATTCTAATTGCATACAACCCCCCTTTTAACCTCTTAGATGCTCCTGTCAATTTAAGGCTCCCTTTTGAATACCAACCCTGAAGATTCAACCACTAAAAATGGTCGCAGTCTATAAAGTTACTTATTCAGACTGGCTGGCACACAAAAATAAAACAATTAAATCAACAAATAAATAACTACATAAATAAATACATAATAATAAAAATTATATATATATATATATATATATATATATATATATACGAATTTATTTGGTCTCAAGATAATTAATAAAAACAAAATAAGCATAATTATGTGTCTTAAAGTCACGCATTCAATGAAATACAAAAAAACTAAAAAAATAAGCCCTTCTACTGCAACCTTAATGCAATAATATTTGACATTTGATGTCAAAAATGAAACTATTAATAAACAAATAAAAAACACTGTAATTAAAAATATTAATAATAAAATTAAAATAATAATAATAATAATAAAAAAAAAAAAAAATATATATATATATATATATAGCAACAGGAGAATACAGCAGCACTGCTGCTGTATTCCCCTGTTGCTGTATATTTAGCCCAGCAGCCTGCACCTGTAAGCCAGGTCTTTACAATAGTTTGGAATCAATAGTGCTGGCCAACTTATTCTTTGGTTAGATATATATATATATATATATATATATATATATACACAGCTCAATATCCATTTAAAAGCGGGCAAAGTGATGACCTTAGTGCTCTCCATCAATGGTCTCCAACCTATGGACCATGTTGCGAAACGGCTGTCAAGACATGAGGGAAGTTGTAGTTTTGCAACAGCTGGAAAGCCACAGTTTGGAAAACACTCTGTTTAAATCAATATATTTTCAAAATAGTGTGCCTCCAGGTGTTGCAAAACTACAACTCCCAGCATGCCCGGACAGCCAAAGGCTGTCCGGGCATGCTGGGAGTTGTAGTTTTGCAACAGCAGAAGACACACTGTTGGGAAAAAACACTGGCCTAGATAATCTTTCACAAGTGACCACTAGAGGCCGCTCACCCACTGACTTGAGAATGACCTGTACGTCTCTATATTTCTCTTAAGGTTCTGTATATTGAACTTTGAAGCTAAGGTGAATAGTGGAGCAAAGTTTGTCATTTGGCACAATGTATGATATCCCAATATGTTTGATATGTTATTTTTTTAAATTTTTTTTAAAAGTAAGAATACTTTAACCAAAATCCATAAATTAGATCTATTGAAAATATCTGGTTTTAGATTGTCAGTATCAGAAATCTCCGAGCAGTGCCAAAGGGGCTCGAGTTCTCAATATTCTGGAAATCCTTGGCTCGAGATCACAGAATCACTATTGTGACGTTCTCATATGCGACTATGATATACTGTATTATAGGGTAGTTTTGGGAGGTTTCCCCATTTTGAAGATTTAGAAGGGTAGGGATGTTAATAGTTAATGTTAATAGTTAATGTATGTATGTATATGTGTGTGTGTGTGGGGGGGGGGGGGTATAGGGGGGGGGGGGGGTTGACCATTCTGGACTCTCATCTATTAATCAGATTGGATAGATCTCCCCTATTTACCAGAATGTCTTTCCCCTTGGAGGACTCGAGATGCGTAATTCCTCATCTTACCTGTGGTGATGCTGCAGGAAAACTGAACACTATCAAGTACCTCCACAGCTGTTCGGTGAGGATCCCAATAGCAGGATGCCTTGTGATCAGCTTATGTTTGGAGGATTCCTGTATCAAAACTACATTGCAACCAAAACAACTAGAGATGAGCGAACTTACAGTAAATTCGATTTGTCGCGAACTTCTCGGCTCGGCAGTTGATGACTTTTCCTGCATAAATTATTTCAGCTTTCAGGTGCTCCGGTGGGCTGGAAAAGGTGGAGACAGTCCTAGGAAAGAGTCTCCTAGGACTGTATCCACCTTTTCCAGCCCACGGGAGCACCTGAAAGCTGAATTAATTTATGCAGGAAAAGTCATCAACTGCCGAGCCGAGAAGTTTGTGACAAATCTAATTTACTGTAAGTTCGCTCATCTCTAAAAACAACCAAAAAGCAAAAAAAATTGTTATTTATAAAATTATTTGAGTGGTTTCATATTGGTCCTGTTAGTGGAGGAATTCGGAGGAATTACCCTACGTGGTGGAGAGGAAGTAACATTCCTGATCATTGGTGTACAGAAAATAATCGGAGGCCCCATAGCAAATTATTAAAATGGGCATTATGGCATCTGATTTTGCCATCCATGACTCATTGGTCAATACCCTCCTCCATTAAAGGGCTACTCCACTGGAAAACATTTTTTTTTTTAATCAACTGTTGCCTAACTAAACAGATTTGTAAATTACTTCTATTTCAAAATCTTAATCCTTCCAGTACTTATCAGCTGCTATATGCAGCTGATAGGAAGTTGTGTAGTTCTTTTCTGTCTGACCACAGTGCTCTCCGCTGACACCTCTGTCCATTTTAGGAACTGTCCAGAGCAGAAGAGGTTTTCTATGGGGATTTGCTCCTGCTCTGCACAGTTTCAGACATGGACAGAGGTGTCAGCAGAGAGCGCTGTGGTCAGACTGGAAAGAAATTCAAAAAGAAAAGAACTTCCTCTGGAGCATACAGCAGCTGATAAGTACTGGAAGGATTAAGATTTTTAAATAGAAGTAATTTACAAATCTGTTTAGCTTTCTGGCACCTGTTGATTTAAAATGTTTTCCAGCAGAGTACCCCTTTAATGTACAGCTTCTTACCAATAGAAAAAGGAATTGGACCAACACATGGTATGTGTGTCCTTGCCCCTGAATCTGCCAGTATGATGACTACATTGGCTGCCATGATGCCCGTCAGCCATATGACATAAAGAGTCCAGATTTTTATGGGGTAGTAGTCCTGTGAACTGGATCTCAGGAGGGTTGGAGTTTAAGTGAATTTGGGCAATTTCATTGTTTTTGGGGTGTTCCTGGATAGAAGGGGATGGGTGATTATTGACAATCCTAGAAATCAGTGTTAAATACAGCGCCACCACAGGGGAAATAAAGTATTACACACTTCTCGCTGAAACCAATGGTTTTGTCCAGGTAAGGTTCCTGAACAGCAGGACCCCCTCTGTAGGCATAGAATAGGGTATATAGGATTTCTGTTTTTAGAGAAGTTCTCATTGATGATGGTCGGAGCTCTCCACTTATTTCCATGACACATCAGAATTTAGGATGATGACACCACCATAGTCCTTTGTGCTCAGTTTACAAATCTTTACATGTCTTCACCAGATATCTTCAGAACTTGGGTACACTAAGGGGATGATGACCCCTCATCATCCAATATGACCACCATTGTACAGCCCCAGCCCCCCCTTCATGGCAGCAGGACCCTCTAATGGTAGAGGCCTCCTTTATCAGGGTGCCCTGGCCACACTGCAGATATTATTCCGGAATGGTTTGACCTCCTGTCTACCTATACATATATCTACAGGATGATTGACAGGAGAGGGAAGACATAGAAATTTGCAGTATTGTATATAAGTAAGAGAAGTATAGTGCCAGGTGATCTACACTATGGCATCAACCTGTCATAATGAAATCCATAACCTGACCAGAGAAACCATCAGGTCTGAGGTGCTAGGGGAGGAAGGATAAGGGGCTATGAGGTCATTTGGTTGCTGGATGGATAAAATCCCAATGTGTGTACCTTGTTTTCCTGGTGAAACTGTAAATAACTTTCAAAAATACCATATATCTCATATCTATCTATCTATTTATCTATCTATCTATCTTTCTATCTAATATCTATCTATCTATCTATCTATCTCATATCTATCTATCTATCTATCTATCTATTTATCTCATATCTATCTATCTATCTATCTATCTATCTATCTCATATCTATCTATTTATCTATCTATCTATCTATCTCATATCTATCTATCTATCTATCTCATATCTATCTATTAATCTATCTATCTATCTATCTCCTATCTATCTATCTAATATCTATCTCCCCGGGCACAGCTCAGGGTTCTCTCCGGACACAGCTCAGGGTTCTCTCCGGACACAGCTCAGGGTTCTCCTCAGGCACAGCTAAGGGTTCTCCTCAGGCACAGCTCAAGGTTCTCCTCAGGTACAGCTCAGGGTTCTCCTCAGGTAAAGCTCAGGATTCTCCTCAGGCACAGCTCAGGGTTCTCTCCGGGCACAGCTCAGGGTTCTCTCCGGGCACAGCTCAGGGTTCACTCCGGGCACAGCTCAGGGTTCTCCTCAGGCACAGCTCAGGGTTCTCCTCAGGCACAGCTCAGGGTTCTCTCCGGGCACAGCTCAGGGTTCTCCCCAGGAAAAGCTCAGGGTTCTCTACAGGCACAGCTCAGTCTTACCCCCGGGCACAGCTCAGGGTTTCCTGGGCACAGCTCAGGGTTCCCCCCGGGCACAGCTAAGGGTTCTCCCCAGGCACAGCTCACGGTTCCCCCCTGGCACAGCTCAGGGTTCACCTCCAGGCACAGATCAGGGTTCTCCCCGGGCACGGCTGAGTTCCCCCAGCACTGCTCAGGGTTTCCCCCGGGCACAGCTCAGGTTTCTCCCAGGCACGGCTCAGTCTTTCTTCCTGGGCAAAGCACAGGGTTCTCCCCGGGGCACAACTCAGGGTTTTCCCCAGGCACAGCTCAGGGTTTTCTCCGGGCACAGCTCAGCCTTATCCCTAGGCACAGCTCAGGGTTCTCTCTGGGCACAGCTCAGGGTTCTTCCTGGACAGAGCTCAGTCTTTCCCCTGGGAACAGCTCAGGGTTCTCCTCAGGGACAGCTCAGGGTTCTCTCCATGCACAGTTCAGTGTTCTCCTTGGGCACAGCTCAGGGTTCTCCCTAGGCACAGCTCAGGGTTCTCTCTGGGCACAGCTCAGGGTTCTCTCTGGGCACAGCTCAGTCTTACCCCCAGGCACAGCGTAGGGTTCCCCCCTGGCACAGCTCAGGGTTCCCCCCGGGCACGGCTCAGAGTTCCCCCCTGACACGGCTCAGGGTTCTCCCCGGGCACGGCTCAGTTTTCTCTCCTGGCACAGCTCAGGGTCCCCCCCCCAGGCACGGCTCCGGGTTCCCCCCGGGCACAGCACAGGGTTCCCTCCAGGCACGGCTCAGTCTTCCCCCGGGGCACGGCTCAAGATTCCCCCTGGGCAAGGCTCACGGTTCCCCCCGGGCATGGCTCAGGGTTCCCCTTCCCCTGGGTACAGCTCAGGGTTTTCCCTGGGCATGGCTTAGTCTTTTCCCCCTGGGCACAGCACAGGGTTCTCTCCGGGCACAGCTCAGTCTTCCCCCCGGGCACAGCTCAGGGTTCTCCCTGCCACAGCTCAGGTTTCTCTCCGGGCACAGCTCAGTCTTCCCCCCCGGGCAAAACTGAGGGTTCCCCCTGGGCACAGCTGTCTTCCCCGCAGGCACGGCTCAGGGTTCCCCCCAACTCAGTCTTCCCCCCGGGCACAGCTCAGGGTTCTCCCAAGGCACGGCTACGAGTTCCCCTGTGCATGACTCAGGGTTCCCCCCTGGGCACAGCTCAGTCTTCCCCCCGGGCACGGCTCAGGGTTCCCCCAGGGCACAGCTCTGAGTTCCCCCGTGCACGGCTCAGAGTTCCCCCCGGGCACAGCTCAGGGTTCCTACCAGGCATGGCTCAGGGTTCCCACCGGGCACGGCCCAGTTCCCCCTTCCCCCGGGTACAGCTCAGTCTTCCCCCTGGCACTGCTCAGGGTTCTCCTTGGGCACGGCTTAGTCTTTCCCCCTGGGCACAGCACAAGGTTCTCTTCAGGCACGGCTCAGTCTTCCCCACGGGCACGGCTCAGGGTTCCCCCTGGGGCACAGCTCAGGGTTCCCCCAGGGCACGGCTCAGGGTTCCCCTTCTCCTGGGCACAGCTCAGGGTTCTCTCCAGGCACAGTTCAGTCTTTCCCCTGGCACAGCTCAGGGTTCTCCCCGGGCACAGCTCAGTCTTTCCCCTGGCACAGCTCAGGGTTCTCCCCGGGCACAGCTCAGGGTTCTCCCCGGGTACGGCTTAGTCTTTCCCCCTGGGCAAAGCACAGGGTTCTCCTCGGGCACAGGTCAGGGTTCCCCTGGGCACAGGTCAGGGTTCCCCCAGGCACAGCTCAGGGTTCTCCTCGGGCACAGCTCAGGGTTACCCCCGTGGCACAGCTCAGGGTTCCCCCCCATGGCACAGCTCAGGGTTTTCCTTGGGCACACTCAGGGTTCCCCTTCTCCTGGGCACAGCTCAGCCTTCCTTCCTGGCACAGCGCAGGGTTCCCCCCGGGCACAGCTCAGGGTTCCCACCGGGCACAGCTCATGGTTCTCCTTGGGCACGCTCAGGGTTCCCCTTCTCCTTGGCACAGCTCACCCTTCCTTCCTGGCACAGCTCAGGGTTCTCCCCGGGCACAGGTCAGGGTTCTCCCTGGGCACTGCTTAGTCTTTCCCCCTGGGCACAGCTCAGGGTTCTCCTCGGGCACAGTTCAGGATTCCCCCCGGGGCACAGCTCAGGGTTCTCCCCGGGCACAGGTCAGGATTCCCCCCTGGGCACTGCTCAGGATTCCCCCCTGGGCACAGCTCAGGATTCCTCCCTGGGCACAGCTCAGGATTCCCCCCTGGGCACAGCTCAGGATTCCCCCCAGGGCACAGCTCAGGATTCCCCCCTGGGCACAGCTCAGGATTCCCCCCCAGGGCACAGCTCAGGATTACCCCCTGGGCACAGCTCAGGATTCCCCCCTGGGCACAGCTCAGGATTCCCCCCTTGGCACAGCTCAGGGTTCCCCCCGGGGTACGGCTCAGGGTTCTCCCCGGGCACGGCTCAGGATTCCCCCCGGGGCACAGCTCAGGATTCCCCCCGGGGCACAGCTCAGGATTCCCCCCGGGGCACAGCTCAGGATTCCCCCGGGGCACAGCTCAGGATTCCCCCTTGGGCACAGCTCAGGATTCCCCCTTGGGCACAGCTCAGGATTCCCCCCGGGGCACAGCTCAGGATTCCCCCCGGGGCACAGCTCAGGATTCCCCCCGGGGCACAGCTCAGGATTCCCCCCCGGGCACAGCTCAGGATTCTCCCCGGGCACAGCTCAGGATTCCCCCCGGGCACAGCTCAGGATTCCCCCCGGGGCACAGCTCAGGATTCCCCCCGGGGCACAGCTCAGGATTCCCCCCGGGGCACAGCTCAGGATTCCCCCCCGGGCACACTCGCTCCTCTCTGGCACTGGGCTCCGGTCGTCCACCCCCCACGTCACTGAGTGGCAGCGCAGCACGTGGTGCGGGGAGACCTTATAAATGTGAGTGTGATGTTATCTGCTGGCAGTGTCCCGGGGCCGAACGTCACACATGGGGCTGAGCGTGCGCCTCATAACGGAGTGTGCAGCATCCGGAGCCGCCAGCTAGGAGGAGAGAGCAGCCCGAGCGCTGAGCACACACTGGAGGGGAAGCTGCCGCCTGGATGCAGCCTGCACGACACGTCAGATCTCCAGCCTTCTCAGTCAGCCCCCAGGAGCTCCTGCACCAGTCTATGTGCGCTCGAGCTGGGGTCTGGAGGTGATCGGGAGCTCTGCTGATCATCACCTACATGACTGCACCCTCCATGGACTGCCGCTCAGCCTGCACCCCATCCTATACCAGTACTATCCTTACATGCCCTTCTATAAAACTTTCTTACACTTTGGGAACTTTAGGCAACTTTTAGAATCTTGCACGGACAACTTGTATGGAAGCGTTTAGAAACATTTTTTTTGACAATTCTTGGAAAACTTTAAAAAACAAACTTTTTTTTTTTTTTTTTAGAAACTTTTTAAAAACTTTACAAACTTTTTGGAAACTTTAAAAACTTTTTTTTTTTCTTTTTTAAAAACAACTTTTAGAAACTTTGGGAATCTTTAAAAAAAAACTTTTTGGAAAGTTTAAAAACTTCACAAAATTTAATTTTTTTTAAAAGACTTTAGAGGAGCCTTATTTTGCATTCTGTTGAGTTTACTATTATTATTATTATTTTTATTTGACTTTTGCTGTTGTTGCACGTTGCTGTTATTGTAATTATTTGTAAATATAGATACATTGTATCTGTTCGGTGTCCTGTTTGTTGGATTTGAAGAATCCAAGTCAAGATGCACTATTCTTCTTGTCTCCTGAGCATGTTCCTCACCCTGGACCTGGCCTTGCTGGCCCTCAGCCTGTCTACCTGCAGTACCCTAGACATGGACCAGTTTACCCGAAAGCGGATCGAGGCCATCAGGGGGCAGATCCTCAGTAAACTCAAGCTCAATAGCCCCCCAGAAGATTACCCGGAGCCTGAGGAGGTGTCTCAGGATGTCATTGCCATCTACAATAGCACTAGGGACCTGCTGCAGGAGAAAGCCAACCAGAGGGCCATCGTCTGCGAAAAGGAGAGGACTGACGAGGAGTATTTTGCCAAGGAAGTTTACAAAATTGATTTTCTTCCCCCTCCTTTCACCTCTGAAAGTAAGTGCCCCCACTCAGCCCCCGGACGTGAGCACTGGGCGAGTACGTGAATTTTCCCATTCTAGATGTCCTGTGAGTGGTAGATGTCTATAGTATGTGTATATATGTCTATGGCAATGTTTTGTTGTTTGTGTGCCTCCGGCTGTCCAGGCATTATGGGAGTTGTAGTTTTGCACCAGCTGCACAGCCGCAGGTCAGGGAACACTGATCTGTAACATACTGGAAGTAACAGGTTGCAGAATGCTGCTCTCCAGCAGTAGCAGAACCATAACTCCCAGCATGCACTGCTACAGCTGGAGTGCCTACCGGTGGTCTATAGTAAAAACCTATTGGCCTCTTTCTATAGGGACACCATTGACTTCACTGAACCTTGTTGCACCCCATGAACCTAATTCAACCCCCCCCCCCCCACCATCCTGTTGAAGAACTACAACTCGCAACGGGTATAGTAGTTTTGCAACAGCTGGAGAGCTTTTGGCAACTTTTTAGAAAACACTTTTAGGAAGTTCTGAAAACTTTGACAAACACTTTGGGAATATAAAAAAAAAGAAAAAAAGAAAAAAAATTATATATATATATATATATATATATATATATATATATATACATATTTTTAAACTTTATTTTCTCCCCTGTTGAAGAACTACAACTCCCAGCGGGGTATGGTTTATAGTTTTGCAACAGCTGGAGAGAGCCTTTGGAAACTTACAAAAAAATATAAAAATAATTAAAACTTTTAGAAACTTCTGCACACACTTTGGAAATATAAAAAAAAAAACTAAAAAATAAAAAAAACAACCAAAGTTTATCCTCCCCCCCCCCCCCCCCCCCCTGTTGAAGAACTACAATTCCCAGTTCCAATTGCGGTAGTTCTGCAACTGCTTAAGAGCTTTGGGAAACAACTATTTTTAGAAAGTTTTGAAAACTTTTGCAAACACTTTGGAAATATATAGATGTAAATCAACCCCCAATTTTTTTTTATTTTTTTTTTAGAAACTTTAACCCTTTACTTCTGCTGTTGAGGAACTACAACTCCCAGCATGCTACAGCTGGCTGAGGCATATTTTGAAACTCAACCCCCAACCCCCTCAGCCTCCACTAGTCATCACCCGCACAGTCATAGGACTGATTATTCCCCAGATGCCCATGTTGCCCACCTATCTGCCCCCCCCCCCATGTTACTTGGAATGTGTAACAACCTATTGCAAAAGTCTTCATACCCCCCCCCCCCCCCCTCTGTAGCTGCTGATAATATAGAGGTCCATCTGGCACTGTGTTGGTGGCCGTGGTCCAGTTGGCATGGACTCCGTTAGTGGCTGTGGTTGCATAGCAACGTTATGGGGAGGGGGGGGGGCAGCATGCCCCCCCTCTCATGGCATCAGAAGGCAAGTGGGTACTGGTGGTTTGGTAACTTACACACACGAAAGCGAGAAATAGAGAGAGCGAGAAAAAAAAATTGAAGCAAATACAGAATGTATTCTGGAAATTGACTTGCAGCCAAGAGAAATTTTGCAATGCACTGTTAGCTCTCCTGGTGGTGACGGGATTAACCCCTCGCTGGCTCGGCCGTGGACCTCGCGGTAACCTCTGGTTAAAGGGAAACATTACAGTAAAGGGTTAATCGAGCCGTAGGGGATCTTTTCTGGAGGTCTAGGGTTCGGCTCACATCTCCTTGGGTTAGAAGGGGTTAACAGCGTGTAATGGCAGAGCTGGGAAGCGGCGCAGTGTGTCGGCATCTAATAGGCTTCTGCTTATCATATACTCGTGGTAAGAGTGTGAAACTACAACTCCCAGCATGGCCTGACAGTCACAAGCAAGGGCTGGTAGTTGCATATCCAGAATTTGGGCTTGTCCGCTGTTTCAAAAATACAACAACCACCCCCATCGTGCTAAAAGACTGGGAGTTGTAGTCTTGTTGAATTGCAGTCACACTGTAGTAGACAATAACCGTGGTAAAGTCATTGTAGGGAGTCCATTGTTTCCTCTATTGTTTCTCAAATTTGGGGCGGTCATGGCATGCTGGGAGTTGTAGTGTTATAACAGTTGGGAGAGTCACAAGCTGGAGAACGCTGCTGGTGCCAATGGACGTTCTAGAAAGGGTGTCCGACCTGCTGCACTCGGGCTGGTGCAAAACTACAACTCCCAGCATGCCCGGACAGCCAAAGGCTGTCCGGGCATGCTGGGAGTTGTAGTTTTGCAACAGTTGGTTGGACACCACAGCCTTGTAGGGCCATTGGTAAACGTCTATTGCAGTGTTTCCCAAGCAGGGTGCCTCCAGCTGTTGCAAAACTGCGACTCCCAGCATGCCCGGACAGCCGTTGACTGCTTGGGGCATGCTGGGAGTTGTAGTTTGGCAACGGCTGATTTGACATCTCAGTCTTAAAGGGTCATTGGTGAGTGTCTATTGCAGTGTTTCTCAACCAGGGTGCCTCCAGCTGTTGCAAAACTACAAGTTTTTGCAACAGCTGGAGACACTGTGGTCTGATGTCTTCACAATCCGGCTGTCAGGCCATGCTGGGAGTTGTAGTTTTGCAACAGTTGGTTGGACACCACAGCCTTGTAGGGCCATTGGTAAACGTCTATTGCAGTGTTTCCCAAGCAGGGTGCCTCCAGCTGTTGCAAAACTGCAACTCCCAGCATGTCCGGACAGCCGTTGACTGCTTGGGGCATGCTGGGAGTTGTAGTTTGGCAACGGCTGATTGGACATCTCAGTCTTAAAGGGTCATTGGTGAGTGTCTACTGCAGTGTTTCTCAACCAGGGTGCCTCCAGCTGTTGCAAAACTACAAGTTTTTGCAACAGCTGTAGACACCGTGGTCTGTTGTCTTCACAATCCGGCTGTCAGGCCATGCTGGGAGTTGTAGTTTTGCAACTGCTGAAGAGATGCGGGTTGAAGAAAACTGCATGAGACAATACCTATATATATATATATATATATATATATATATATATATATGTATAATGTATTTATACATTTTATAATGTGTGTGTGTGTGTGTGTATATATATATATATATATATATATATATATATATATATATATATGTATATTCTACTTTATATCCATTATTATAACATTTCCCATTTATGAATGACCTCAGCGCCTCCTTCCATACTGTCCCTTTAAATCCTTCGCCATTACAAAATTTCAAGAGGCCTTTATGGCACCTTACAGGCATTGGCACCCATTGCCAACTTACTGTATCTTCTACGTCTATGGCTCTGGTTATAATCTGAGCTCTGCCCTCGTCAATCACTGCCAGCTCCTTACCTTTATTTACCAAAGCCACAGCACAAAGCACAACCAAGAGGTTCTGCAGCAGCAGTCCTGAACAAAAATGACTTTTCCAGTGCAATAATCACAAGAAATAGCACAATACTTTTTTTTCCTTCCTCCCCCCCCCCCCCTTTCCTTCCAGGCCCCAAGAATTCTCATGCACTTTAATGGTATTTTAACATGGCTCATTACATAAGGGATATGATAAACATACTCCACCCTTGTCTTTCCCCAGGCGAAAAATGCCTGTTACCTGCTGGAGCCAAGTGAATGTTTCTAGCGCTGGTCGAAATTATTATTTTTTTTTCCATAATTTTATAATAGCAAAATAAGTGATGGGGACATTAGGGCCTGGGCATTCATAAAGCTCTCATTGTCAATCTCCAAAATTAGGAATTAAGGTATGCCTACATATAGCCGCCCCCCTATAGACATTATAGAGTTGCGGGTTCCATATATACATACATATATATATATATATATATATATATATATATATATATATATGAATTGTGTCCCTTTTTTTTTTTATCAAAAGAAGAAAAAAAATAAACCAAAATCCTATTTATTGAGATTTTTTAGTTGCAGTACCATCTGTGGCCAACAGAGGGCGATAGATGTTCTCGGATTCGTTTTTATTTAATTATTTCTTATTTTTTTATTTTTTTTATAATCTGATTATTGCCTCCCGGTTCTGTATAATGATGTTGGAGAGAGACTTATTATCTCCATTAAAAAAAAATAAAAAAAATAAAAGCGACTAAATAAATAACACCTTATAAGGGCGCAAGATTTAGATCCGATTATGTAGATTAGGATCCCGGGGATAGATGTAGATGGCTACAGTGTACAAGTGCATGCTGTAATAGTTCGAAGTACTGTAATAAGACTGTGTTTTCCCAGCTAGTATGCCTCCGGCTGTTGCAAAACTACAACTCCCAGCATGCCCGGACAGCCAAAGGCTGTCCGGGCATGTTGGGAGTTGTAGCTTTGCAACAGCTGGAGGCATGCTGCTTGGGAAACACTGCTGTAAAGTCTTAAAGCAGTGTTTTCTAATTCGCTGTGACTCGCCAGCTGTTGAAGAACTATAACTCCCAGCATGCTCTGATAGTTAAAGGCATGCAGAGATCTGTAGCTTTGCAACAGCTTTCAGGGCATGCTGGGAGTTGTAGTTTCAGAGAGTCTTAGAGAGTCACCTGCAGGCTGATCAAGAGGTTTCAGGTGCATAGACCTATAATATGAAGTACAGTCAATGGGTGCCAATGTCTGTAAGGTGCCATAAAGGCCTATTGAATTTTGTAATGGTGAGGATTTAAAGGGACACTACATCTAAGTTGTCAGCTTTATAAAATAGAGGCCTTGATGTAATTTATCAATGGATGATTAAAGGGGTACTCCGGTGAAAACCTTTTTTCTTTTAAATCAACTGGTGCCAGAAAGTTAAACAGATTTGTAAATTACTTCTATTAAAAATTCTTAATCCTTCCTGTACTTATTAGCTGCTGAGGAAAATCTTTTCTTTTTGGAATTCTCTCTGATGACATCACGAGCACAGTTCTTTTTGCTGACGTCATTATATTAATAATAATAACTCTTTATTTATTGTTGTCCTTAGTGGGATTTGAACCCAAGGCCCCAGCACTGCACGGCAGCAGTGCTAACCACTAAGCCACCATGCTGCCCTTAGCATACATCTGTTATGCACGGTTGCTAAAATGGACAGAGATGTCAGCAGAGAGCACTGTGCTCGTGATGTCATCAGTGTTCCAAAAAGAAAGGAATTTCCTCTGTAGCATTCAGTAGCTAATAAGTACTGGAAGGATTAAGATTTTTTAATAGAAGTAATTTACAAATATGTTTAACTTTCTGGCACCAGTTGCATCGGAGTACCCCTTTAAGGAATGCAAATAGGGGACCTACGAGAAGCAATACTTGATAAGGTAACCGATACCCACTGACGACCCTATATAAAGTCTAAAGCAGGGTATCCCAATCCATGGCTCTCTAGCTGTTGGAAAACTACAACTCCCAGCATCCACTTGATGGTCAGCAGGCCATGTTGCACAGTAGGTCTTATGATAAAGCCGGTAGTATGGGAAAAGACTCTCTCACATGGAGTAAGTTGGTGAATGTCAATGGTTTCCTCTACTTTGGCTGTCAGGGCATGCTGGGAGTTGTAGTTCTGTAATACCTTGAAAGCCACAGTTCAGAGAGCAGTGTCCCTGGTGACTTAGAGGTCCACTTGAGAAGCATATTAAAGGGATACTCCGGTGGAAAACCTTTTGTTTTGTTTTTTAAATCAACTGGTGCCAGAAAGTTAAACAGATTTGTAAATTACTTCTATTTAAAAATCTTAATCCTTCCAGTACTTATCAGCTGCTGTATACTACAGAGGAAGTTCTTTTCTTTTTGAATTTCCTTTCTGTCTGACCACAGTGCTCTCTGCTGACACCTCTGTCCGTGTCAGGAACTGTCCAGAGTAGGAGCAAATCCCCATAGCAAACCTCTCCTGCTCTGGACAGTTCCTGACATAGACAGAGGTGTCAGCAGAGAGCACTGTGGTCAGGCAGAAAAGAACTACACAACTTCCTCTGGAGCATACAGCAGCTGATAAGTACTGGAAGGATTAAGATTTTTTAAATAGAAGTAAACCTTTCAGAGCATGCTGAGAGTTGTAGTTTTGCAATAGATGGAGAGCCACAGACTGGAGAACACTGTCTTAGAGAGTCCCTGGTGACTTAGAGGTCCTCTCGATGGTCACAAGACCATGTTGCACAATAGGTCATAAGATTAGGCTGGTAGTATGGACTCTCTAAAAGACTCTCTCACATGGAGTAAGTTGGTTAGGGTCAATAGTTTCCTTTACTACTTCTCTACTTCTACTGTCGGAGCACGCTGGGTGTTGTAGTTTTGCAATACCTGGAGAGCCCCAAACTGTGGAACATCATCTTAGAGAGTCCCTGGTGACTTAGAGGTCCTCTTGATGGTCACAAGACCATGTTGCACATTAGGTCATAGTGTCAATTGTTTCCTCTACTATTTCTCTACTTTCAGGGCAGGGTAGTTGTAGTTTTCCATTGGCTGGAAAGCCGTAGTTTGGAGAACACTGTCTTAGAGAGTCCCTGGTGACTTAGAGGTCCTCTTAATGGTCACACGGCCATATAAAGTTCACCCATAGGTCATACGATTAAAGGGGTACTCCCGTGGAAACCTTTTTTTTTTAATCAACTGGTGCCAGAAAGTTAAACAGATTTGTAAATCGCTTCTATTAAAAAATCTTAAATCCTTCCAGTACTTTTTAGGGGCTGTATACTAAAGAGAAATCCCAAAAAAGAAATGCATTTCCCCTGATGTAATGACCACAGTGCTCTCTGCTGACCTCTGCTGTCCATTTTAGGAACTGTCCAGAGCAGGAGAAAATCCCCATAGCAAACATATGCTGCTCTGGACAGTTCCTAAAATGGACAGCAGAGGTCAGCAGACATAGAGAACAGTGGTCATGACATCAGAGGAAATGCATTTCTTTTTTGGATTTCTCTGTAGTATACAGCCCCTAATAAGTACTGGAAGGATTAAGATTTTTCAATAGAAGTGGTTTACAAATCTGTTTAACTTTCTGGCACCAGTTGATTTAAAAAAAAAAAAAAAAAAAAAACCTTTTCCACGGGAGTACCCCTTTAAGCTGACATCATGGGAAAGACTCTTTCACATGGAGTAAGTTGGTGTGAGTCAATTATTTCCTCCACTATTTCTCTACTTCGGCTGGAGGGGCATTCTGGGAATTGTAGTTTTTCAAAAGCTTGAGAGCTACCGACTGGAGAACACTGTCTTATAGAGTCCCTGGTGACTTAGAGGCCCACTCCATGGTCACACGGCCATATGAAGCTGCACAGTAGGTCATATGATTAAGCTGGTAGCATGGGAAAGACTCTCTCACATGGAATGAGTCCCAACTATTACAGATATGCCCCGGTTATTGTTACGGGGAATTATTTATATCTATATATATATATATATATATATGCAGCCCGGCAAATCGTCTCCCGTTTTGGGAGGTATTTAGAGCGGCGCTGAGCGGCTATGATAGACAGTGCGTATATCCCAAGGCTTATTCTGAATTAAATATTATTTTTGGCTAAGTGAGTCCTTTAAATAGAGTTAATACGGATTGATATGGCTTAGCGCCAGTCTCCGGGGTTCTGTGTTAAGCGCGAAAAAGTATTTATGGGAGATAGGAAAAATTCTGTGTCAGTGGTTATAATGGGGGATCCGAATCGCATTCAGTCCACATCATGAGGGTTTAAAGGAGAACTCCACAGTGTAACACATTTTTATGGTGGCATTCTACATAAGCTCATACTTTTGAGTCACTTATTGATTGCACCAACAGAATAGTGAGTGCAGCTCTGGAGTATAATACAGGATATAACTCAGGATCAGTTCAGGATAAGTAATGTAATGTATGTACACAGTGACCTCACCAGCAGAATAGTGAGTACAGCTCTGGGGTATAATACAGGATATAACTCAGGATCAGTACAGGATAAGTAATGTAATGTATGTACACAGTGACCTCACCAGCAGAATAGTGAGTACAGCTCTGGGGTATAATACAGGATATAACTCAGGATCAGTACAGGATAAGTAATGTAATGTATGTACACAGTGACCTCACCAGCAGAATAGAGAGTACAGCTCTGGAGTATAATACAGGATATAACTCAGGATCAGTACAGGATAAGTAATGTAATGTATGTACACAGTGACCTCACCAGCAGAATAGAGAGTACAGCTCTGGAGTATAATACAGGATATAACTCAGGATCAGTACAGGATAAGCAATGTGATATATCTCTTTGACCTTGATTTTTCTTTCTCTACTTGAAGCAAATTATTTTTCCTTCTGTGAACGTTGTATTTTTTCAGTCCTTTTTGACTGATCTCCCTTGTGGACCTGTTTTGCTTTTATCACTAGTGCACATTCGCAGCTCGATACCCCTAGGGAGCAGATAGAAGTGTTTTCCCTAGGCCGGCATTATAACAGAATTCCTATCTAGGGGAGGAAGTGGCCGGACTGGGCTGCAGAGATTTCGACGAGAGTCTATAGTTCATTATTGTTCTAAAATACCCTGAGGATCATCCGAAAATTGTACAAGATTTTTATTGCTAAATGTATAATTCCCAGCATGCTTTGACGACTGAAGAAACAGCTGGAGAGCTACAAGTTGGGGACCACTCCATCCGGATGGGGACTGAGTCATGTGACACGTGCACTGTGTGGTCCTGATCCCTTGAACAAGGTGCAAGACGTATATATCCAATATATTACAGTGTGCGTCATGTGATGGTTCCCTTAAAGGGGAACTCTTATTAGACATCTTATCCCCAAACCAGGATAGGGAATAAGATGTCTGATCGGAGGGGGTTCGCTGCTGGGACCCCTCCACGATCTCTGCTGCGGCACCCTAGTCATCCGGTGCACCGAGCAAACACACCGATCCGTCCCACATGACGGGCAACCACAGCCGTCACGTCCCCTCCATTCACGTTTATGGGAGAAGGTGCAAGGGCTATGTACTAGCCGTCAGGCACTCTCCCATTGACATGAATGGACGGGTGTGGCCTGACGTCCAAGCTACCGTGTTCAGAACGCCATGGCACCAGCCAAGAGATCGCTTTTCCTAGAGGCCGGACCACCACCCCGCTCCCTGATATTACATCTTATCCCTATCCAAAGGATAGGGGATAAGAAGTCTTGGGGTGGAGTACCCCTTTAAGGCAGTGTTCTCAAACTTTGGCCCTCCGGATGTTGCAAAACTTCAACTCCCAGCATGCCCGGACAGCCGTTGGCTGTCCGGGCATACTGGGAGTTGAAGTTTTGCTAAATCTGGAGGGTCAAAGTTCGAGACCACTGCCTCAAGAAAATGGGTGATCACGGCCACAGTAGGGTAGGGGGCATCAAATAACCCTCTACGTATGACCATGGAGCTCACAGCTTGGCTTCCTAATGGTGTACACGCCTCATTTCTTCGCCGAGAGAAGGCCGGGATAATGTGATTTCATGTAATCTGGAAGTTTATCTTGTATTGCTCATTTACGTTTTACGGGCAAGTTTACATTGTATAAACACGTCTGCAGGATCTTGCAGGTTGTCTGTCATGTCCCATAAAATGGAAGATCTCTTTTATTGTTCGGCTGGGTGCAACGCGTTTCGCTTTGTTTTGCATTGCTGTCATTTTTGGAAGCTTTTCAAAAGAACTTCCTGGCTGAAAGCTCAAAATAATTATCCAAGATGTAGTGGAGTTATTTGGCGGAGCTTAGTGTCGAGTGTATCTGACTGTGGAAACGATGGTGGAGGTCGGAGATCCGGGACATTGACACGAGGGGTACAATGTGTGGCGGCAGCGTCATGATGATGGGGCAGTAGTGTAGCTTCAACCACTTTGTGGGCCGTTAGGGCCGTTAGACATCACTCTTTATCCAGTTTATCTATACTGTATAATTTTTACCCTACTTATGGCACCCCTTGGCAGTTATTCGATAGTTTTGGCGTAGGACTGCTGAGGTTGACCAGGTGTCAATGGCCAACCGCAAAACCTTTTTCTTCTCTCGAGTTAAAGAAGGCTCCCATTGTGTCATAGGGTATCCATCCAATTCACTCTTTATCCATCCAATCTATACTTTGTAATTTCTCACCCTAGTTATGTAATCTTTTAATCCACACCATTTATTCTGTAGTCCTGACCAGGTGTCAATGGTCAACTACAAAACCTTTTTGTTCTGTAGAATTAAAGGAGGCTCTCATCATCTCATAGGGCCTGTAGACACCACTCTTTATCCAGCTAATTTATACTTTATAATGTCATGCCATTTATCCCAAAGTTTTCTCTCCCGGAGACTTGTCTGACGTTCGTGAACCATGGTGGTGTGATGTCCATCATGTGAACTTGTTTTAAAGGAGATCACCGGGATAGAAACATTTGGGATGTGGGGTGTGTCAGATTGCGAAGGGTCAGACTGCTAGGACCCCCTACGTTCTTCAAGTCGGACACGTTTCGAGCGCATGGGCTCGAAACGTGTTTGGCGGTCGTTAAGGACAGTGGTGTGATGTCCATCATGTGAACTTGTTTTAAAGGAGAACACCAGGATAGAAAAATTTGGGATGTGGAATAAGTGTCAGATCGCAAGGGGTTTGACCACTGGGACCCACCCGATCTTCCGTACGGCGCCCCGGCTCTCCCTTTGAATGGGGCATGTCAACCACCGAACTAAGTGTTGGCTGACACGTCCCCTCCATGCAGCTCTATGGGAGAGCCGGAACGCTGCACTCGGGTCTCTCCGGCTCCACATAGAGGGAACATGTTGGCCACTGCTTCGTAAAATGAGAGCTGGGGTGCCATGCAGGAGATCACGGTGGTCCCAGCTGTCGGATTTGCCGCGATCTGACACTCATCCCCAATACTTGGGATAAGTTTTTCTGTTCCGGAGTACTCCTTTAATGAATTTCAATAAAATGTAGCTTTTTAGCAGTGCTGGATGAAGCTTCTTCCTTCTTCCTGTTACTTACGTCTATCATCGGGCCAGGAAAGAATCCGTGCACATGACTGGAGAGGTGAGCTGAAGGCTTTCATATTTATAGCTGAGATGCAGTACCAAGTACCACCCACGGACAAGTGTGGCGCTGTTTTTGGAAGAAAGTTATTCTAATCCTGTACAGACCCTTGTCTTGCTGGCTCAGCAGTAGGATATTAAAAGATTCCACCCTCGGGTTGGATGTATACACAAATGCTACACATGTCCCGATAGCGGGGAATAGATCACTGGAAGAACAGGTGTTGAACAGACAGGATGAGACATTGAGCGGTTTCGGTCTAATAGGATTGAGCTCTGCCTTTATGTTGTGGGTACGGCTGGAGATGCCTGTCACTGTCTTAAAGGAGAGCGTCCTCCAAGGCTGCGTATGATCTCACGTCCTACACAAAACATAGGAACTCGGCTCGGATCTCCCAAAGATGCCTCTAAATCCGACCGACAGAGGTACAGTCAGGGTTAAATACAAGTTACTGCACATATCGCCAAAATATGCAGCCTATAATTATACCCTATGCAAAAAAAAAGTATTCTAACTTTCAATGGCAGGGGATTAGGAATTAGGTTTGATGATTGATTACAGACTGAAGAATGACAGACGGGTAATGGCTGCCGTCCAAAGCTGAGCAAAGGGCTCGGCTACGGGAAATCAAAAATTAGCGCATAGGTCAAAGCAATTAAAGAAAAGTTCTGTTCGTGGCTCCTGGAGAAAGACGAAAAAAAAATAAAAATAGAGAGGTCCAGGTTAGTTTAGGTCGAGTAGTCTTGAAAAAGTCAAGTGAATGGAGCAGGAACGGTCCAAGTCCTGAAATAAAGGGAACGTTATACAGTATGGAAGAAACTTGGACTCCAGGCCTGTAAACAATTATGTCATACAGCGGAGCCCTAAGGGAGAGGTCGACAGCTACAAACAGGGCAACATCTGGCCCGTGGGCTGACGGTGTGAGCGCAATGGCCTCAAGCATACACCAATCAGCCAGAGCATTAATACCAATGACTAATGAAAGGAATAATATGGATTATGTGGTGACAATGAGGCCTATCAGGGGTGGTGTATATTAGGAGCTAGTGACCAGTCAGTTCTTCATGTTAGAAGCAAAAAAAAAGGGCAAGTTTAAGGATTTGAGTGACTGAGAAGGGCTGAATAGTGAGGTCTAAACAACTGGGTGAGGGCATCTCCAGAACGTCCGGTCTTATGTTATGTTCCGGGTATGTGGGGGTTAGTATCTACCAAAAAGTGCAACAAGAAAGGACATCTGGTGAATGACCGGCAGTGTCATGGGGGCCCAAGCCTCATTGATATGTATATGCACTGAAGGTTAACCTGTCTGGCCCAATGCAGTATATGGGCCTCGGCAGACCCATCAGAGGGCCCATGCTGACCATGGGGGAGATTTATCAAAACCTGTGCAGAGGAAACGTTGTCCAGTTGCCCATAGCAACCAATCAGATCGCTTCTTTCATTTTCCACAGGCCTTCTTAAAAATGAAAGAAACAAGCTGATTGGTTGCTATGGGCAACTGGACAACTTTTCCTCTGGACAGGTTTTGATAAATTCCCCCCCCCCCCAAGTGTATACAATGATCACGTGAGCATTAGAACTGGAGCAATGGAAGAAGGAGACCTGAACAGATAAATACATTTTCCTTTACATCGTATGTGGCTGAGCACAGTACACAATTTTAAACAGGTTTATTTTAATTATATAGGTCCAGTTTGGGCCAAAAATTAGCAATTTCGCCATTGTGTTAATGTTATTTAAGGTTTTCTGATTTCATGTCACCTTTTACCCTTTGTTATATTTCAGCCTTGACTAGACAAGTGTTGGGCATATTTTACCAGGTATTCATGGGCCACCCAACCCAGTGGGCCCCATGTGCAGTAAGGAGAACTTCACCAACTGGTTACCACATACTTTAAAGTTGACCCAACCTGCTGATTTCAGTGGGATCAGCGTCCATCTTTTCTTCCAGCTACTGCTCGTCTCCGCAGAACTGCTGCAAAAACAAACAAACATTTTAGTGGAAACACTTGTCCAAGACCTATAGTGCCCCAAACAGTGATAATTCCCCCCTTGATGTCCCACACAGTAGAGTGGGTAGATAAGTGGGTTGGGAAAGAGTAGGTAGACATGGCACCAAAGATTTGTCAAATTCTGCCCTATATGTTAGTTAGGCCCCTCTGTACCCCCTGATTTTATAGTATAGCAGGCCCTCTCTGTGCCCACTCCCTTCCCCATATAATAGTTAGGCCCCCTATATAGTAGCAGGCCCTCATAATATTAAGGAGCCCCCTCTATGCCCCTTTATTATTTAAAGGGGTACTCCAACCTGGAAAACATTTTTTGTAAATCAACTGGTGCCAGAAAGTTAAACAGATTTGTAAATTACTTCTATTAATAAATCCTAATCCTTCCAGTATTTATCAGCTGCTGTTATGATCCACAGGAAGTTGTTTTCTTTTTGAATTTCCTTTCTGCCTGACCACAGTGCTCTCTGCTGACACCTCTGTCCATTTTAGGAACCATCCAGAGCAGGAGAGGTTTTTTATGGGAATTTGCTCCTACTCTGGACAGTTCCTGATATGGACAGAGGTGTCAGCAGAGAGAACTGTGGTCAGGCAGAAAGGAAATTTAAAAAGAAAACAACTTCCTGTGGATCATACAGCAGCTGAAATCTGTTTAACTTTCTGGCATCAGTTGATTTAAAGGAGATGTCTGGTGCGGACTTTTCCTATTCCATCCTGCCCGGGCTGCAAAAAAAAGAGAAAACAAACTTTCACTTACCTTCCCACGTTCCCCCGGAGCTCCGCAACAGCTGATCAGTCGGCCAGGCTGTTTACTTCCTACTTCCCTTAGCCCGGTAGGTCACATGGCGCTTCAGCCTATCACCGACTGCGTACATCGCTGCGGCCGGTGATAGGCTGAAGCGCCGTGTGACGTACCGGGCTAAGGGGCCGACCGATCAGCTGTTGCGGAGCTCCAGGGGAACGTGGGAAGGTAAGTGAAAGTTTGTTTTCTCTTTTTTTTGCAGCCCGGGCAGGATGGAATAGGAAAAGTCCGCGCTGGACATCTTCTTTAAGACATTTTTTTTCCAGTGGAGTACCCTTTTAAGACCTGGTCTGTGCCCCGTTTATCATAGAAGGCCACCACAGTGCCCTAGTAGCATGCCCCTTTCACACTTCCCCCATACAATACCAGTCCCCATCACAATGCCCTCATACTGTAGGCCCTATAGTAAGAAAAAAAACACCATTTACCCCTCCCCTGCAGCTCCCGGTGCTCCTCTCCTTGTGGCTCCTCTTCTCACTGGGCTTCTTGTACAGGCAGCATCACACGGACACTGCCTGCACGGGAAGCTCCCAGCTGCACTGACAGGACGGAGCCACCGTCCCAGAGTTTCCACGGAGTGCTTCTTTAAGAGAGGCAACCACAGATAAAGAAACACATTGTACAAAAGCATGTAGTACCGCTCTCCTTAGCTGTCAGGCCATATAATTGAGCAACATCAAAAAAATCTGTGACCAATGCTTTACCACCATTCTAACACGTTTTCTAATGACTGTGGGGGCCCCTTTGGTTGCAGCCATGGCGCCCTCCCCCCCCCCCCCTTATGACCTATGCTGTGTAGGGTTGCCATCTTGCAAAAAAATACCCGCCATGCTAATTTGCATAATTAATTATATATGCGTGACATCACAGGATACACATGTGTGGGGGAAATTTTGTCCTATTTTGACCCCTATAACTTCTTATTTCTACTTATAGGGGCCTGTGTAAGGGCTATTTTTTTGAGTCCCGATCTGTAGTTTTTAACGGTTCCATTTTTGTTTCGATGTGACTTTTTGATCACTTTTTTAAATTAAATTCGAGTGTAGCAGTTAGTGACTAACTATCACTCCCAGCATGCCCTGATACAGCCTGTGGGTTCAGCATCTGTCCCAAACAAAAACTACAACTCCCAGCATGTTGGACTATATAGTAGTGTGGTGAACCAGGAGAGTGGTGGGGTCTGGGGTGTTGCGGTGATGTATGTGCAGGGTCTGGTCGTATTAACCCTTAAATATCGTGACGCCAGGGTGAGGTTTTCTTAGTGTTAATGGTCCTACCGCCAACCATCCCAGAAACGGCAGGGAAAATAACGGAATGTCCACAGCAGACTTTATGAATAAACTGAACAACTTTACTTGAAGATTTTATGCAACAGTCTCTATACATAATAGTCTCTTAAGAGGCAACCGGAATGCAGGTTCCTCACAGGCTTTGCTGGGACTTTGAAGCAATGAGCTTTGATGCAGGCCACTGTGCTACTAATTAGAGATGAGGGAACTTACAGTAAATTCGATTTGTCACGAACTTCTCGGCTCGGCAGTTGATGACTTTTCCTGCATAAATTAGTTCCGGTGGGCTGGAAAAGGTGGATACAGTCCTAGGAGACTCTTTCCTAGGACTGTATCCACCTTTTCCAACCCACTGGAGCACCTGAAAGCTGAAATAATTTATGCAGGATAAGTCATCAACTGCCGAGCCGAGAAGTTTGTGACGAATCGAATTTACTGTAAGTTCGCTCATCTCTACTACTAATTATAATATTCTAGCTGGTAGTAGTCACACAGGATTTGGTAGATTGAGCTTGGTCACTCACGGTTTAGTGGCTGCTGGTTCTTTCAGGCTTTGGCCTAGATTAATAGAGTTTTGTGCTGAGATGTTTGTGCTCGCTTGATAATCCGGAACTACGAGCAAGAGCAGGAACTAAGAGAGCGAATTTAGTGGACTAAGCTCATTGGTCAGCAAACCTGTAAGTCCTGAACCCAGTGAACTCTGGGTACATCACATGACCCTGGAAGGTCCTTGAACAATAGTACAACCATAATTATAGTCACATGACCTGCTAAGGTCCTATACATTTATAATACCTATGTATATACATTAAATAATACACAATGTAAATGAGGCGACCAGGGGTAAGCCCTGCAGGAGAGCCCTATGCAAATGAAGGGACTCTGGCTGAGGGGACTTTAGACAGGGACAGGACCAGGTCCTGTACCGGGACACCACAGTAGTATATAGTATAGGTCAGTGTTTCCCAACCAGGGGTGCCTCCAGTTGTTGCAAAACTACAACTCCCAGCAGGCCCGGACAGCCGTTGGCTGTCCGGGCATGCTGGGAGTTGTAGTTTTGCAACAGCTGGAGGCGCTCTGGTTGGGAAACACTGGTATAGGTTATAGTGCAACATTCCGGGAGTTAAAGGATTGGTTGGACAAATACCAGCCTTTGCATTGCTGGTATTTTTAAAATAAAAATACCGGCAGGGTGGTCAAAATACCGGCCAGGTGGTAACCCTAACCCTGTGGATAGGTAATACAAGTTCTTCATGGGAACACCCAGCTGCAGTACCACATACAACCTAAGCATAAGAGTGGCACTGTTTCTAAGAGAAAAGCATATTTTGTGAGCAACGATTGCCCCCCCACGTATAACCGTATATTAGAGATGAGCGAACTTACAGTAAATTCGATTTGTCACGAACTTCTCGGCTCGGCAGTTGATGACTTTTCCTACATAAATTAGTTCAGGTGCTCCGGTGGGCTGGAAAAGGTGGATACAGTCCTAGGAGACTCTTTCCTAGGACTGTATCCACCTTTTCCAGCCCACCGGAGCACCTGAAAGCTGAACTAATTTATGCAGGAAAAGTCGTCAACTGCCGAGCCGAGAAGTTTGTGACGAATCGAATTTAGTGTAAGTTCGCTCATCTCTACCGTATATAGTGGGTGGAAGCGCTCCACATGTAGGAACACCATATGGCAGATGCAGAACATTCCTCCTCATCCAGAAAGCCTTCGTTCTGCAGCTGGTCTGTTTTTGTGTCACACATGTGCGTAACCAGTTGTAAGTTGTTTTTCTAATTAAAGCGATGTGAGCCGGCGTGTCGTTCGCTCCTTCGTCTGATATCCGAGCGGTGTACGGCCAGAATATTAGGCTGCTATCGTAAATAGTGGGATCATTCTATTTGACATGTTATAACGTGAGTCATTAGATAATAGGTTCCTTCTGTGTGAATTACTATGTAGTGCCGAGGGGACTCACCCGCTGCGTTGTTTGCGTACTACTGTACTACCGCTCTACACTGCCAGATACTTTCTATTATCCTGTGCATCTTGTTCCCTGTCATGTCCCCCCCCGATCTCTAAACATGGGATATAACAACATAGGCCATGGTCAATTGTTGAATAATAAGAGTAGATTTGTTTTTGACTTTTTGATTGATGGCCTATGCTTAAAGGGGTACTCCGCCCCTAGACATCTTATCCCCTATCCAAAGGATAGGGGATAAGATGTTAGATCGCCGGGGTCCCGCTGCTGGGGACCCCGGGGATCGCTGCTGCAGCACCCCGCTATCATTACTGCACAGAGCGAGATCGCTCTGCACGTAATGGTGGGCAATACAGGGGCCGGAGCATCGTTACGTCACGGCTCCGCCCCTTGTGACGTCACGGCCCGCCCCGTCAATACAAGTCTATGGGAGGGGGCGTGACGGTCGTCACGCCCCCTGCCATAGACTTGCATTAAGGGGACGGGCCGTGATGTCATGAGGGGCGGAGCCATGACGTCATGCTGCTCCGGCCCCTGTATCGCTCGTCATTACGTGCAGAGCGATCTCGCTCTGTGCAGTAATGATAGCGCAGTGCCACAGCGGGGATCCCGGGGCTCCCCAGCAGTGGGGCCGCGGCGATCTAACTTCTTATCCCCTATCCTTTGGATAGGGGATAAGATGTCTAGGGGCGGAGTACCCCTTTAAGCATAGGCCATCAATCAAAAAGTCAAAAACAAATCTACTCCTATTGCCAGGGGCGGAGTACACCTTTAAACATTTATTTTTTTTTTTTAATCAACTGGTGCCAGGAAGTTAAACCGATTTGTAAATGACTTCTATTAAAACATCTTAATCCTTCCAGTACTTATTAGCTGCTGAATACTTCAGAGGAAATTCTTTTCTTTTTGGACCACAGTGCTCTCTGCTGACATCTCTGTACATTTTAGGAATTGTCCAGAGCAGCATATGTTTGTTATGGGGATTTTCTCCTACTAGGTGTCAGCAGAGAGCACTGTGTTCCAAAAAGAAAATAATTTCCTCTGTAGTATTCAGCAGCTAATAAGTACTGGAAGGAATAAGATTTTTTAATAGAAATAATTTACAAATCTGTTTAACTTTCTGGCACCAGTTGATTTAAGAAGAAGAAAAAAAAAAGGTTTTCACCGGAGTACCCCTTTAAGACAGACCATCAGTATCTACTCAGTGATCAGTCGACACCACCATCGATCAACTGGTGCCCACATGTAGAGAGAACAGAGCCGGGAGCAGACAGCGCCGTATATGGTGTAGTGGCCATTATGGAGTAGTGCAGCTCAGCTCTTATTCACTGTAAATAAAGCTGACTTGCAGTAGCCCATCACGGCCTCTACTCCAGTGTTTCCCAACCATTGTGCCTCCAGCTTTTTAAAAAACTACAGCTCACAGCATGCCCGGACAGCTGAACGCAGGAAATTACCCAAAGAACGTGAATTTCCCACCGGATCTGGGCCGGTTGGGAGCTATTGATCAGCTGACATTCTGTAAACTACAGGATGATGTCATTAA